>NC_045440.1:138818011-138829970 GCF_002776525.5 Piliocolobus tephrosceles | reverse complement strand
AAAAAAGGAATGTGAGGACTGACGGGTCCAGGAGCAGCTCAGATGGGAAGGCAGACTGGTGGGTGCAGGTGCCCATGCGTGGGTGGGTATGGTTGCAGTGACAGTTGAGGCAGCTAGAATGCAGGGTAGGAGATGCATGGAAGCTTCTTTCTTTTTTTTTTTTTCGCTAACCTCACTGTTCTGAGTGAAGCAGGGAGCAATGATGTCTACTGGGAACTAAGAGTGGGGTGAACGTGCTGGGGCTTGTGGGGCAAAAAGGCGAGGCTGGTTGTCGAGGAGAGGGGAAATGAAAAGTCCAGAAGTTTAGGGCACGTACCCAGCAGCAGTGAAAAGCCACCTGAGGTGCAAGGCTTAAGGTCATAGATTTAAATGAGACCAGTCAGTGTGGCTGTGGGTTTGTCTTCTGCCAGACCCCACTGGGTGCTGGGGATGAATAGAAAGGCAGCTGAATTTTACTAGAGTTAGAGTTTTTCCAAATGAATACAATGGGGGGGGGGGGGGGAGGGAGGGATAGAGAGAGAAAAGAGACCTAAAATCATGCAAAAGACATTATAGTGATTGTGGAATTTCCCTGGGGAAAGGAGGGAGGAGACGACATTAATGGGGTAGGGAATGGCTTTAAACGCAAGAGTTCCTGCTGCCAAAGCACCACTGCAGCTGGGGGCACAGGTGGGAATGAGCTGGATGGTGGTCAGAGGCTGGAATGCACAACATTAAGAACATGGGGGAGTGAAGTTCTAGGGTTTGACGGTGGGTGCGAGAGGCTGAGGTCAGGTATAGGACAAGATCAGAGGAACAGCATTTGGAGGAGAGGCTTTGGGGCTCAAAGGCAGTTTCCAAAACCACCTCTGTTAGATGTCTTTTGTTTCTGTCCCCCATTTCACTCACCACACCCTGGGTTTTGTTTGTTGGAATGAGCCTAACTGTGTTCTCAGGGCACAGGGCTCAGGTGGAGCTGATGCCAGACTCAGGCAACAGGAGATTTGGGCCACGTTGCATGCCTGGCTTTCCCCCAGCCTCTCTGAACACTCCGCTTCCTCAGGGCTTTTCATGTTCAAGCTGAGTCCTGCTTGGGTCCTTCGAGGCACTCAGCCCTTCTCACAAGGTGCCCTCCTGCACCCCCATCCTCTAGGAAGGCAGCACCCCAATGGAGCTTCTGGGAGCAAGTAGCCATCCACAGGCAGGCCTACAGGTGGGACCACAGGCAGCTTCTGGCCCTGTGCATGGTGAAGGGAGGGTACACATCTTGAAGGGGCCCTGCTGAGGCTGGATGGTGCCTGTGATATCAACAAGAGCTGGGCTTTCCTTGATGGATGTCAAGGAATAGGAAAGAAAAAGGTAACATGAAAATTGCTAGACCTTAGGTTTCCACAAAGACATGGTTCTTGAATTCTGTAGTTATTGGATATTGGGTTTCTATTGCAATGCAAGCACATCTAGTGTCTCCTCTCACCTTGCTTTTAAAGTCAGAAATACTTTACAGGATCTTTTTCTGGTGATAAAGGAGCAGTTTTGTAATAAACAAAAATCAGGTGTCTTCTGCATAGCAGGTACTGTTCTGTACACTGTGGCCCTGAACGAGGCCAACTTCTGCCCTGCTCTCAGGACTTTTAAACTCAGATGTGGGTAGGAGGGGATGAGAATGAAATACAATAAGCAAGTATGCAAATAAATACACAAGAAAAGTTTAGTAAGTGCTATGAACACAATTAGACAGCAATAGATTAGAGACAGCTAAGTCTGGGCCAGGTGTCACCACACAGGCTCAGAAAGGCTCTCTAAACACCCCATCTGAGACCTAAAGAGAAGAAAGAGCCAGGTGAAGACTGAGGGGAACTGTATTGCAGGCAAAAGGAGCAACAAAGTCAAAAGCCCCCAGAAGGCAATAAACATGGCACGTCCCAGGAAGAGAAAGCCAGGCAAGTGACTGTTGCTGAGTGAGCAAGTGATGAGTTGAACTCTGGAGGAAGTTGGCCAGGCCATGCAAGACCTTGTCAGACAAAGTGAGGATTTATGCTTCATTTGGTCAGCAGCAGGGTTTAGGGCTAACCAGGGGTGCAGGAAGAGGCATGAGGGCACTCAGGCTCATTTCCTTGGGTCTTCCAGAATCTGAGCCTCATTTCTTTACTTTCTGTCTTGCTAAGTAACACCAGAGAATGAATCAGCTTCTCCACCAAGCAATTACTGTACTTTGAGTTTTGAATCTCCAAGAGGTGAGCTCAGGGCTCAGGGGGCTGTGGGGACAAACCAGCATTCCACTGCATTTCCCTGCACAGGGGATGTGCATGGTAAAGCGGTCTGTTGGCAAGTACTTCCATAAAAATAGTAAGAATCTCCAACTCCATTTTTACAAACCTGTGCAGTTCACAAAATATTTTATCATTAATTCATGCACCTGACCTTTATGTGATCCCCCTCTGAGTGGGGTGAACATGCATTTTATTCCTCTTTGACCTTAAATAAGTCATGGGGGCGTTCTCTGGGCTTCCATTCCATCAACTGTAATTTGAGAATTATAGCCCAGTTGCAAAATTATCTATATAATATCTGGTATACAGAAGGAACAAAACAAATATATGTTGACTCAATAAACTCTTAAAATTGAAGTATTCTCTGAATCCAAACCTTGGTATCACTAGTGTGTGATTATAGTATATGTTTATTAATTCTGACATTTCCTTTTTTCAATAATAAAAAATATAAATGGATTACGTGTTTGCTGTTTCCTCCAATTTTCTAACTCAAACTTCATAATTTGGACAGAATTTGAAGGAGATTTGCAACTCCAAGGAGCAGGGTAACATTTGCAGTACGTGAAACTAATTGCCTTTGGTTTGCTTTGCCTTTTCTTGCTCTGAAAACTGGCCTCTGTTTAGCAGATCTTTGCTAAAATCAAAATTGCTTGCATTTTCCTGGGGCTGGGTGACCAAACCTCTCTAGAGCTTTGAAATGACAAGCTGACAAGCTCCCCTGGGACTTCCACCCAGAGTGTACTGCCCAGAATTTGACATGACCATGACTCTGAGCAGGTAGATTGTGTGTTACTTCAGCGTTGTTTGTTAGCAGCTCAGCAGGCCCAGCAACGGAGAAACCAGTGCTTCCCTGGGATCTCACAGAGTCCCCTCAGCCTACAGAGCCCGCGGACCCTGAGCCTGCAAACATGGACCCATGTCCTCATCCACTGCAACCGACCGGACTCCACATCAGTTATATTCTACAGGTAAAAAGATTTTACATCCCTTCTGTCCCTCCCAGCTCCGGGACTTTGCCTCATAACTAAAGAGGAGCATCCCAAGAGCCCCTGATTTCCTAATTTCTCCTTACCCATCACCATCACCCAACTAAGTCATCCTTTTATTGCCATCAAAGGGATTTTTCAAAAACATAAATTGGCTGCTCCTGACTCCTGCCTACCCTCAAGATAGAGTTTACCCTCTGTCATGATGGGCCCCTGTCCACCCCTCCAACCTCTTTTCCCAGTTCCTGGTGCTCTCTAAAGCAGATATTGTGGTCTGTTTGTCTAGTTGTCTTTCTCCCTTCTTCTGAAAAATATCCAAATTCTTTTCAGAGGACCACTCTCCCCTACACTCAGTCACTGTGATTTAGGTGATACCAACTCCATCTGTGCCTTCAGAGCAGTCACATGACCCAGTCCTGGCCAATCGAAATAGTGCATCCCTCTGGATGCAGAGATTGGTTCAGAAATGTCAAAGTGCACAAACAAGAGCCAATTAGATATAATTCTACAAACTCTGCCAGTGAAATTGAGTCTTATCTTGAACCTGAGAAGATGGGAAATGAGTGCAGCTGGAGGCCACAACATGGAGAGACAGTGCTTGAGAGTGAGGCCAGCAGGAAAGAAAGGAGAGCCACAGACTGAGAGAGGCAGATTCTTGCAGCTCTGCTTGTGAACCTGGACCCAACTTATCCCTATGCTTGTCAACTGCATGGGCCAAAACATTACTTCCCTCTGCTCTCAGTGCCGTTGGAGCTGGGTTTCTCTCACTGGCACCAGAATGAGTCATAACTCTCTTCTTATGCTTCAGTGCTACTGAGTTCTGGCAACCCCCTGTGGGCTTTGTGCTCATCCATGCCTTTGTCATGCCCATTTCCTGCACAAATAAAGCCTTACAGAGCTTATTATCAGGTGTCTCTCAAGTATCACCTATGTAAGTTCAGTAGACATTTTATATGTATTTGTTAAAGTTATGAATGCACGAGCAAATGATCTTGTAAGTGAGTGATATTTTCAGAATTGTAAGACTGCCTTAGCAGCCCTCTACCTCAGGGGAGATGGCTTGATTGATTGTCTTGCCCAACTATCACTTGGGGTGTGTGTTAATAGAAGTAATATCTCGGCCGGGCGTGGTGGCTCAAGCCTGTAATCCCAGCACTTTGGGAGGCCGAGATGGGCGGATCATGAGGTCAGGAGATCAAGACCATCCTGGCTAACACGGTGAAACCCCGTCTCTACTAAAAGATACAAAAAATTAGCTGGGCGAGGCGGTGGGTGCCTGTAGTCCCAGCTACTAGGGAGGCTGAGGCAGGAGAATGGCATGAACCCGGGAGGCGGAGCTTGCAGTGAGCTGAGATCCGGCCACTGCACTCCAGCCTGGGCAACAGAGCGAGACTCTGTCTCAAAAAAAAAAAAAAAATGAAGTAATATCTTACTATTGAGTGGAAGTTTTCTGTTATCCTGGAACTGGGTACTAGAACTGAATGCTGAGGCAGGGAGTGGGGAAAGAGAGAGAGAGAGAGAGAGAACAGTCTATCTATAGAAAACCAAAAATAATGGCAAGGTCAATGAGGAGACAATGCCTCCAACAATTATTGAGACACAGCTGAGCTGGCTGTGCTGCATCCCCTGTCCTCCCATCCCCTCTCCAGTCGATAGAAGTAGAAGACTAGCACATCAGGGGAGTTTTCCCAGGGAAACATGGTTGGAATTCAGTGTACATAGCAAGAGGTGAGTCTCTGAGTCCCAAAGCCAGAAGAAAGCAACTCCATGAGAATCTCTCATAGGAGTTACAGGTGACTGTAAGAGGGGTGACCCAGTCCTGGCCGATCAAAATAGTGCATCCTAGGTATCACATTCCAAGGATGGATCTCAGCTTTTGTAGGGACCTGCTGATTTGCTTAGGCAAGTAGGGGATTAGTTTGCTGAGGTACCAAATGACTCCTACATCTCAGCAGCTCCCAACAATAGATAATTTCTAGCTCGCACTATAGTTGGCTGCTGGTTGGCAGTGGCTTTGACCTAATGCACATCAACAGTAGCTCTACTTCACATGGCTCCTCCTACCAGAAGCTGGCTCCTCCTACCAGAAACTTGCAGATGCAGCTCCCCACTCCTTACATGCAATTCCTCATGAGAGGGAAGCAGAGAGAGTTGTTGAAAATGCATCTCTGAAGCTCCTTTTTGGAAGAACAGAGGCCAGCGAAAGCCAAGCAAGGGGCTTGGCAGCACTGGTTAGAGGCTGTCTTAGTCAGCTCAGGCTGCCGTAACAAAATACCACAGACTAGGTGGTTTCAACAGCAGACACTTGTTTTCTCACAGCTCTGAAGGCTGGAATGCCCAAGACCAGAGTTCAGCAGCGTTCAGTTCCAAGTGCAGGCTCTCTTCCTGGATTGTAGACGGCTGTTTTCTTGTTGTGTCCTCACATAGCTTTTTCTTAGCACGTGTATGTGTGTGTGGGGAGAGAGAGACCAGACAGAGACAGAGACAGTGAAAGAGAGAGAGAGAGCACTTTGGTCTCTCTTCCTTTTTTATGAGAACGCTAATCCCATCATCCTCTGAAGGCTCCACCTCCAGAAGCCATCTCCGTGGGGGTTAGGGCTTCAAGGAGTACACCAAAAATTGGCCCATTACAGAGGTGTTTTCCTCTCCTCCATCCCTTTTCTATGAGAGGGGACAAAGAAGAGAAAAGAGAAGAGGAATAAAAGCGCACACCCTCCAGCCTCCCCACATCAAGGCCTTAAGGTACACATAAGCTTGGAGCTGCAGGTCGGGGAAGAAGCAAGGGTAGCATTTGGAAGGAGACTGTCAGCTTCAATTGGACTAGCCAGCCTGGACTTCACTCCTGATGTGGCAGGAGAGTGATGGAATCTTCCTAGGATGCCACCAAGGGACAAGATGGGGAAATTCAGCAAAGCACAAGTCTAGGCAGTGACTGGAGAAAAATAAGGCTGTTTTAGTTATTTGTCTAGGTTAGAATATTCATCAGACTGAAAATGATAATGACACCACCTTCACATGCTTCACCGCTCATGAAGTACGTGCACATGTATGGTCTACCCTAAGCTGCATGTGTATACAATGTGTTAAGCAGTTTGTTTCTTTTTATTGCTGAGAATGACTGCATCGCTTATGAACTTATGCATATGGTGCACAAACTATGCACCATAGTTTGTTTACTCATTCACCAGTTGAAGTACATTTGATTTATTTTTAGTTTTGGTAATTATGGATAAAACTGCCATAAATATTTGTGTACAGCTTTTCTGTAAACATGCGTCTTTCTTTTTCTTGGGTAAATAGGAATAGGATTGCTGGGTCATATTGTAAGTGAAGTTTAATTTATAAAAAAATTGCCACACACACTGTTTTCCAAAATACTTGTTATTTTGCATCCCACAAGCAAGGCATACAATTTTCAGTTGCTTTGTATCCTTGCTCATCCTTGATATTATCATTTTGAGCCATTCCAATAGGTGTGTATAGTATCAATTTCATTTCCATACACAAAATATCTGTGCAAAGTTTATTTATAAGGGCAGCAATTTTAAGAACAGAGAAAAGAAGGAAAAAGTAGAATTTCATTTGGCAATAATTTAGAGGAAAATCAGAAATAAAGCTTTTTCCCTCTGAACAAATGGAAAAACACTTTAGTAATTGCCTAATAAAGACTTATTATGCCTATATATTTTGTAGTATGCTTGGGTCAGATAGAGGTTTATAGACTGGATGATTACTTAAATTTATTTAAGAAACTTTTTTTTCCTGACTCTTATGGAGATACCAAAATAAGTCGATATTTGGTGTTTTCCCTGAAGAGTTCCCGGTCAAATGGAGAAGGCAGTCATTCCTACAGATGTTGCTACCCAGCATGTCAACAGCGAGGACACAGGTGCGTAACAAGGTTCAGGGTAAATAGAGGAGAAGTAGCACTTAAGTTTTCCTGGATGAGTAAGAAAATGTTTCATAGAAAAGCTAGAACTTGAGATGAGACTTGATGAATAAATAGAAATTTTTCTGAAGGACAGGAAATAGATGGGTGCTCTAGGCAGAAGAAATAGCACACACAGTCATCAAGAGATGAGAGAGGCTAGAATTCTTGGGTGGTGCAGACAGTTTGGGCTTTCTGGAGCCTGAAGGTTGAAGATAGCAAATGTAGAAGGTAAGAAAGGGAAGGAAATCAGAAAAAAGTGACAAACATCCTTTAATCACATGCTGCATAGCTTGGACTTTAATGTGAAGTTGAAGAGAACCACAAGAAGGGGCGTGGTACAGCCAGATATTCATTCCTCTTAGAATGGTCATTCCAGCATTACAGTGGAAAGTTGGTTGGAGATGAGAAAGAGTAGATGCTAAAAGACCACCTATCAATCTATTGTAACTGTATAGGTGGGAGAGGATGGGGGGCTGGCATGAGGCTGGCAATAGGACCAGAAGGAGAAGCATGGATTCCAATCTTTGGGAAATAGAATTACCCCAAACTTGATGAGTAATTCAGTGTGGAGTGCAAAGGAGAGGGAGGATTTCAAGACTTAGGGCTCGACTTAGCCCTAAAGAGGGGGTGTAATCTTGTTGCCTTCACATATGCTGAGTAGGACATGGATGTGAAGCAGACAGGTGGGCTGCTCAGACAGTTGCATATGGAAATTTCTAGGTCAGGAAAGAAGTCTGGTGAAGGAGACATGTTGAGAAGTTATCAATAAGAAGGGGGCAGTTGTAGCCACGACCTGGAAGAGATCAATGGGGAGGGCTGTGGGTCAAGCGGATCAGAGTTGGGCACAGATTTCTGGAGAGGCACATTTATGGGGCAGGCTGAGCCTGGGCAGACAATGTACCAATGACTGGAAGGATCTTTGCAGGCTTGCAGGGTGAGCCATATTCACTCTCAGCCTTTACCTTCATGGCTAAATCGTCATCTCTGTGGCCTGTTATTCTCCAGCTAACATGACCTGGCAGGTGGAACTAATAGCAAAAAGAATATAAATACTGATGACGGAGACGCTGGGTGGAGCTGCACAACTTATTTAGCAGAGTTTTAGGGTGAGTTGTCTAGTCTTTCTGGGTCCTAGTTTTTGCATGCGCAACAGAGGGGGTAATTACACCTACCTTGCAGAGTGATTTCGAGCACCGAATAAGAGAGACCTTGTGGGTTGTATTACTCCATTTTCATAGTGCTATAAAGAACTGCCCAAGATTAGGTAATTTATAAAGGAAAGAGGTTTAACTGACTTACAGTTCAGCATGTCTGGGGAGGCCTCAGGAAGCTTGCAATTATGGCAGAAGGTGAAGGGGAAGTAAGGCACCTTCTTCACAAGGTGGCAGGAAGGAGGAGTGCCGAGTGAAAGGGGAAGAGCCCCTTATAAAACCACCAGATCTTGAGAGAACTCACTATCATGGGGAACAGCATGGGGGAAACTGCCCCCATGATTCAATTATCTCTACCTGGTCTTGACATGTAGGGACTGTGGGGATCACAATTCAAGATGAGATTTGACTGGGAACACAAAGCCTAACCGTATCATGGGCAAAACACAGAAACTGTGCTAAGTAAATAATTATCCTTTGGTCTTTTTCCCCACTAGCAGCACCAGCCAGAACAAACAGAGGAAGCCCAGATTCTTTTCAGGGAACCCACCTCATCAGATTAAAATAATGAATAATGAATAATGAAGACAGGGCAGAAGGGACCAGCAAAGCAGGAAGGGAAGGATGCAAGAAGAAAGGACACAGGGTCTGGCAATTTTCATTGCATGGATCTAATTTAACCAGTCTGTCAATTTCTTTAATTACCCTCAATGCTCCCCATATCAATGTATAACGAACAGGGCTTTGCTGTGGGCTGGAAGGACCAGAATTCAAGTCTCAATTCTGCACTAGTAAGGGTAATGTGCGGCCCTTAAGCAAGTGATTGCACTTTCTGACCTCAAGTTTCCATACTTACATCCTTGGATGTCTCTTCCCTCTTAGCTTTCTGTGCAAATTGAATGAGATAATATATGTTCAAGTGCTTTGCAAAGACAGATAAAAATGTAAGGGATTAATTATAATTTATATTACAATCACCATTACCATTTTGGACTTTGATTCCAACTCCTTCTTCCTTTGTCTTCTGGGATGCTCCCTGCTTTGCCCAGAAAAACTCATTCATTAGGCACTGAGGATAATTCCCCTACGGCCAAAAGATATGCAGCTTCCAGATCAGCTAAATTAGAAACGTTTAAATTTTTCATCTATTCCCTTGTCTGCTCTTTGGTCAATAGCTTATTCTGACAACTTCATTACCTCCTAATTACTCTAAGTTCCTTTGCTCATTTTCTGTGTGTGATAAAAAACCTGCCCAAGAAAGAAATTTGATGTGCCAAGTCACTTGACTCATGACTGACAACCAAACCATTCACTTGAAGGCGATTTTCTTTTTCTTCATCCAGAATATATTTGCAAAAGCACTTCTGGTGCCTTGCTTGAAGATTGCCAGGCACGTCTCCTTTTCTGCACACTTTACCTTCCACTGCCAGATGTGAGCAGTAAGATGTATCTTCTCTCTCAGAAGAGCTGATTTATCCTTTGCCTGTAAATCTTTGAGCAGCCATTCAAGAAGCTATATCAGATGTGCCTTAATCTTTGTATTACTCATTTCTTAAAGGAATTTTAATCTATTGGGCTTTAATTATATGTCCTTAGAAGGTGCCAGACTTTCCTTAGGAAGACACTTTATTCTTACAGTTTAATCATCACTTTCACTCTCATTTTCTCAAGAGGCTGAACATAGAAAATTGGACGTAGAGAGAGTTTAGAGGTCACCCAGCCTGCAATGGTGCCAAGCCTGACAGTTCATGCCCATCCCAGGGCTTCCTGTTCAAAACACAGATTTATAGTTGATTCTAAGCCAAGTCTGGAACTCTGGCAAGTGTGTGTTTATAAAGCCACACGGAAGATCCTAATGAAGAGCCAGCTGAGGAACCATGCACCCAGTGAATGGATTTCCACGCTAAGATGGCTTTAGGGCAAAAGGAAAGAGCAGAGAATTTGGAATTTCAGGGACATGAGCTCAACGACTGCAACCTTTTCATGTCAGTTGAACATCTTGGGCCAAGTTCCTTATCCTTTGTGGCCTTAATTTCTTAACACCATGATATAGAGAAGATTTTTGAGGCTTAATATGAAAAAACATATATAAAGCACCTAGCATAGGACCAGCCACCTTGTAGGTATACGTTCTCATTAACTTCCCCAGGATCTCTATTATTTTCAGTATTATACAGTCTAATAAGAATTGTTATTTTATTCTTACTAATGCTTCCTTGGTTACGCTAATGCAGTACTAATGGAATCCTCACAGCACGAGTACGAAAGTAAGTACTATTATTATCTCCAATTTACAGATGAAAAAATATATATAGTTAAATTACCGGAAGTGCCACAACTCAAGTGCTGGTAGTGTTGGAATTTGAAACTGGAGGGCCCGACTCTAAAGTCCAGTCCTTCAAACATTCCCGTCTAACATTTCAGGCTTTTATTCAATTCTTTCTATACTTTCAGGACCAGGCTGGATGAGGCAGGCAAGGAACTGAGTACCACATTTAAGGAGGCCCTCACTCTTAATTGCAGGATGGGCACTTGCAGGATGCTGGAATTGAGGTCCCCCTTAAATTTTGTGTCCTAGGAGCCCTGATCAGGCCCTGGTGGAATCCACTGGGGAAGAGGAAATAGCTGGGGAAATCTTTGAGACACACCAGCTGTCTTTCTTCCAAAGAGCGTGCATAGTGGGGACATTTATTCCCTGTGGTACTAAAGATCCTGAAGGGACTGAGGGAAAATCAAACCCCTAAGAGTTCTAAGGAACATCCAGGCTTTGGCCTCCACTTCCCTACTCCCCAGGATGAAGCAAACTGGGAGGAGGAGGTAGTCAGGACTGCTGCTGAATGAATTAACTCACCTTTCCCCTCTCCACCCTCCCCCACCCCAACACACACACACACACACACACACGCTGGACCAAGATCTAGCTCTTTCATTTGCTTGGAAATAATGGCCCTTCCCCAACTTATGATGACTGATTCTCAAAACTGCAGAGAGGATGGAAGGGAAACTGAGGCAAGATAGAATTTCAGCTAGGGACACATTGGGTTAGTTGTGCACAGAAGACAGTGATGAGGGTGAGAGTCAGGACTTGTATTCATTTATTCATTTTTTTAAACACAGTCTCACTCTGTCACCCAGGTTGGAGTGCAATGGTGTGATCTCAGCTCTCTGTAACCTCTGCCTCCCAGGTTCAAGTGAATCTCCTGCCTCAGCCTCCCAAGTACCAGGAATTGCAGGTGAACGCCACCATGCGCAGCTAATTTTTGTATTTTGAGTACAAAATACCACAAACTCCTGACATCAAGTGATCTGCCCACCTCCCAAAATGCTGGAATTATAGATGTGAGCCATGACACTGAGCCAAGACTTTTAATTTCTTACCTCAATATGACCGAGAGTTGTCAAAAGCAAGGGGCAGCACTTTGAAACTCCAAAACAACCTTGCGAGAACAGCTCTATTAATAATATTTTACAGATGGTAAAAACTGAGAATCAGAGGAAAGACCTGTTTAGAATTGGAAGGTCGGGGTAGAAAAAGAGTACTACCAGCCAGGTGCAGTGGCTCATGAGCCTGAAACCCAGCACTTTGGGAGGCCAAGGCAGGCAGATCACGAGGTCAGGAGTTTGAGATCAGCCTGGCCA
>NC_045440.1:138717149-138817911 GCF_002776525.5 Piliocolobus tephrosceles | reverse complement strand
GAAAGAAAGAAAGAAAGAAAGAAAGAAAGAAAGAAAGAAAGAAGAAAGAGAAAGAAAGAAGGAAAGAAGGAAGGAAGGAAAGAAAGAAGGAAGGAAGGAAGGAAGGAAGGAAGGAAGGAAGGAAGGAAGGAAAAAAGGAAGGAAGGAAGGAAGGAAGGGAATACTACTATGTATATGTACTTCCATGATATTTAATCTTGTTTAATTATCACAGGAAACCTGGGAGTTAGGCAGAAATATATTCTTTATACAGATATGGATGAGTACTTTCATTTAAGGAGACTGTCAAACTTGCTCAATGCTTCAGAGGAACCAGATTCAAATCACACTAGTTTTACTCCAAAGCCGCACTGTTTTTTCCTGTAATAGCATGTAGGTTTTGGCTACTGGCTGATGGTCAGTGACTCCCAGGTGCCCTGTGTTGAGGAGAATCCTGAGATGATATTGGGTTGATCAGTGATTTCTGCCATGGGTTGATGGACAAAGAGGCACGCATGCCACAGCCATCCCTGCACCACAGTGCTCTCCAGGAAGTGAAACTGACCCCACGGATCAGGAAAGCATAGGTCATGAACATGGACAAAGCGTCTTCTGGAAAATAATTCGACACCTTGGTTGTTATTCCACACTGCCCCATTTAATCCTTCCCACAAACTTTGTCTTACGCATTTCTGCAGCTGCTGCACCTACCATTCAAAAAGATGTGATGCATTTTGCTGAATTCATGACGTTGATGCATTTACCTGAACTGACTGCATAGTGGAAGAGATGACAAGGACTTTGTCCCATTTCACAGATGAAGAAACCGAGGCAGAATGTCACAGAGCTAGCCGGTAGTGAAATCATGACTCACACCCAGAACTGTGATCTGCATTTGGTATTCTCGGCATTAAAGCTCTCTGAGAGAGAAGGAAGGAAGGAAGGAGGAAGTGACAGTTGTTCTAGGAGGTAGGTGGTGATGAAAAGAAGTCGCCTCAGATCTGTTTGTTCACACTGCCTGCCAAATAGAGGCTGTGTCTCTCAGCATGTAAACAAGGAAACAAAATGCCTCTGGCAGGTCCAGGATGGAGATATCAGCTCAGAAGAGGGCCTTGCTGAGATCTTATTCTCCCGGAAGGTCACAAGAGGGGTAGAATTCATGGAAATAAAAGTTCTGAGTTACTAAGAGAAGCCAGCCTGAGGCATGGGCACGAGGGCTAATTGTCTTTTCAGAGAAGCTGACATCCCTTTAGTTTTATTCTCTCCTCTCTTTTCCCCTCCCTTCTCTTCTCTGCTGCTTCTTGATGTATGATCCTGAGTTTTTAATTATTCAAGGAGAGAAACTTAAAAGTCAGCATCCCTAAGAGGCAGGCAATGCACAGTCAACTTCATACTATGGTATAAATGACTAATAGAAACAATTTATCTCTGAAGCTTTTTGTTTTATATTTTGAGAGCAACAACCTGTACAGAGCACTGTGCTGAGCACCTGCCATCCACAAGGAATTTACAGCTACAGGGAGCTTGTGATGGTTACATCCTAGTCCCTATTCTCTCACAGTCCTTTGCATTGAGCTGTGAAAGTCTCACATTTTACAGTCCTCTGTGCCCATTTCTGGGAGATACATAGGTGTGGCCCTCTTCTACCTGAAGCTCACAGTCTCGCATGGGAGAGACTGAAGGAAAAAGCATCATCATCCAATGGGAGAGACAAATTAAATCCAGGGCATACCAAGAGGGTAGGAGGGGTGAGTGAATCTGACTGGAGGAGGCAGGAGGGCTTCAGGGGGAAGTCCCCTGATAGAGATTTTAAAGGACAAAAATAAAATGGATGTAGGCAAAAAAGAAGGAGTAGAACATCTGAAATTGAGAACAACCCATGTGAAGATATGGGCCTTTTAAAAATCAGATCACAAAGCTAGTCAGTGACAAACTCAGATCTGTTTAACCCCAATGCCAATTCAGTGGAGACCACTCTCCCTGGAGAGGTAGAAGTGGGGAGATGGTGAGAACTGGAGTGGTATTTCTTAGAGCTTCTTATTGAATGAACTGATGAAAAGGGAGAGTTCCCTCATTTCCCTCGCAGGATGTGCAACAGGAGTGTGGCTTGCTGCTTGTTTGCCCTGCAGCTCAAACCCATAGGCGAAGCATGCTGACAGGCAGGTGCAGAGGCTGAGGTGAGCACTTTTGGGCTCCTGCCCCACTGCAATGTCAAGAGGTGGGTGCCTGCGACTCCTGAAGCCCAAGTGGGTGTGTGCTACAAGCTCTTTCAGATTTGTCATTTGCAGACAGCTTGTGTGCTAATCAACTCAATGGACCCTTTGCCTTATCCCAAGGGCAGATAGCCAGTGTGACAACCTTCCATATCCCGAACTCTTGCCCAGTGTCCTAAAAGAATTGGATCATACATGAGCTTGAGGGATGAATGCAAAGTTTTATTGAGTGGTGGAGATGGCTCTCAGTGAGATGGATGGGGAGCTGGAAGTGGGGATGGAGTGGGAAGTTGGTCTTCTCCTGGAGTCAGGTCACCCAGCAGCCAGACTGTTCTCTGATCGCCCCCAGCCAAACTCCCCTTGGTGTCCAGTCATCCCTCCTCTTCTTTCTTTCCCTGCTGCGTCTTTCCACCATTGCTGGTCTGCTGGTCTGCTGGTCTGCTGATTTGCCGGTCTCAATATTCAGTCATTTGTGTGTGTGCCCACTAAGGTCTCAGGTTCATATGGGGGCAACATGGGGAGAATGGCAGGCCAAAAGCAACTTTCTGGGCACAAAAACAGAAAATGCCTGTCCTCATTTAGGGCAGCGAGTCTTCAGGCTTGAGAGTGGGACTTTTGTTGGGGAAATGCCCTCTTCTACACAGTATTTCTCTGTCTCTTGTTTGTATCACTGTCACCCCACCCCCAACCCAGCCACATGACCTTGGGCAAGGCACATGACCTTTATCTCTGTAAGAACCTTTTTCCCATCAAGGAAAGGAGGCATTTGATCTCTGTGATGCTGATGTGGCTGCATGCTGGGGTGAGTGCAGCAGCGTTAGTTCCCTCGTGGTCTCTGCCATAGAACAAACCACTGCCCAGCCATTGCCCAGTGACTGAGAAGCTCTCTGTGTGGGCAGCAGGGGGCTGGAAGTTTTGAGCTCTTGATAGGAGAGACTCAAGCTGTTCTGCAGGGCTCTCTGCTTTCTTGACGGCCAATGTTTTTGAACTTCAGTGTTCACTCATTGCCTTGGGATTGTAGATGGTCATGAGAGGATGGGGTCTCCAGGGATCTCTGCATTGACCTTTCCCTGTTGTTAGCATGGAATCCGAGGGATAGGGAGGGAGACCCCCCAGGCCAGTGCTGAGATAGGGCCAGAAGCCTTGTCCCCTGATCCCTGTGGCTTGTTTCCCACCACCTCTTACTGTCTTAGGGGAGTCATATACAAAGCTCTTTGGCTGTATGCAACGTCTCTGGGGACTCATCAAGCACCAGGAAAGAAATGGCTTCAGCAACTAATTTTTGTCTGAAAAGAGGAAAACAATAAAGACCTTAAGAGAGAAATAAACTTGGAGGCTTGGTGAAGAAAAAAAATTAAAGAAAAACTGCCAATTGCCAGCAAGAAAAACGAAGAAAGCATGCAAACACTGGAAAGAGTAGGTGAGGAAAATGAAACAACAAAATAAAGAGCCATTTATTCAAGAATTCCTGTGACTGTGACCAGGTCAATCATGTCCTCAAAAACCATCCATAGTTCCCCACTGGCTGGAGGACAGAAGCAGAGACTTGGAATCTTTGAGTTAGGAGCATGTCTAGTTGGTGCATATATGACTCAATCCACATTGTTTAATTTTAAAATATAGGGTTTTTAAAATTTATTTTTGGTGGGGGCAGGGAGACAGAGTCTCACTCTGTTGCCTAGGCTGGAGCGCAATGGTGCGATCTCAGCTCATTGCAACCTCTGCCTCCTGGGTCCAAGCGATTCTCCTACCTCAGCCTCCAGAGTAGCTGGGATTACAGGTGCATATCACCATGCCCAGCTAATTTTATATTTTTAGTAGAGACAGGGTTTCACCATGTTAGCCAGTCTGGTCTCGAACTCCCGACCTCAGGTGATTCGCCTGCCGTGGCCTCCCAAAGAGCTGAGATTACAGGTGTGAGCCACCATGCCCAGCCAAAAATATTTTTTGAGTGCCCAAAGAAATACATATTGTACAAAAATATAAATACTAGGATTAAGATGGTGAATAGGAGGTAGGACTAGCTTGCAGTTCCCACTCAGATGCACAGAGCAGCATGTGGAGACTCACATCATGAACTTTTGCTCCAAGAACTACCACAGGGACAAACCAGGAAAGCTGAGAGAATGCACAGAACCTTTAAAGGAACTGGATCACTACTACAGTCTCCCTGAAATGCAAAAAAACGGTGAGTCTGCTTGCTTTCTCAGTGGAGAAACTCATGGTCACTGGCTGTCTGGAAATAGACTCGGTGCTGTTAGGGGGGCAAAGTGGGAGTGAGACCAGTCCTGGGACTGCAGGCTGCATGGGAGAGGGGTGAGACCTGTGACTGCCAGCTTTCCCCCCCTCTCCTGGCAACCTGTATAAGTCAGCAGACACAGCCATAATTCCCCTGGGAATATAAGTCCACTGGACTTGGAACCACATCCCCATCCCCCAAAGCAGCTGCAGCAAACCCTGTCCAAGGAGAGGCTGAGCTCAGACATGCTTCTCTGTATCTCTACCTGCCCTGGTAGCCAAAGACAAAGGTCATAAATCTCCTGGGAGCTCTATGGCCCTGCCCACTGACTGAGAAACCTGAATACTTAACTAGGGGCTGGAGGCAAGTTTGCATCCTCCCTGTAGGACCGCAACCGATGTGTCTTTGAAAGCGCCACCTCCTGGCTGGAGGCCTACCAACACAAAAGCAGCACACGCAACAAAAATACAACCAAGGACCCTCACAGAGTCCATTTTACTCCCCTCCTACCTCCACTGGACCATGGCTGCAAGACCTGAAGATGGATCACATCACAGGACTCTTTGCAGACACTTCCCAGTACCAGCCTGGAGCCCAGTAGCTCCACTGAGTGGCTAGACCCAGAAGAGCAAAAACAATCACTACAGTTTGGCTCTCAGGAATCCTCATTCCTAGGGTAAGAGGTTGAACACCACATCAAGGGAGCACTCCACAGGACAAAAGAATCTGAACAGCAAACTTTGAATTCTAGGTCTTACCTCTGACATAGTCTACCTAAATGAGAAGGAACAAAAAAAAAAAATCTGTTAATATGACAAAACAAGATTCTTTAACACCCTAAAAAACTCATACCAGCTCATCAGCAATGGATCCAAGCCAAGATGAATTCTCTGAATTGCCAGAAAGAGAATTCAGAAGGTCAATTTTTTAAAAATTTTATTTTATTTTAAGTTCCAGAATACATGTGCAGGACATGCAGGTTTGTTACATAGGTAAATGGGTGCCATGGTGGTTTGCTGTACCTATCAACCCTTCACCTAGGTATTAAGCCCTTCATGCATTAGCTATTTACCCTGATGCTCTCCCACCCCCTACTCCCCCAACAAGCCCCAATGTGTGTTGTTTCCCTCTCTGTGTCCATGTGTTCTCATTGTTCAGCTTCCACTTATAAATACAGTGTTCGGTTTTCTGTTCCTGTGTTAGTTTGCTGAGGATAATGGTTTCCAGCTTCATCCATGTAGAATATCAGTTATTAAGCTAATCAAAGACCAGAGAAAGGTGAAGTCCAGTTTAAAGAAATCAAAAACATAACACAGGATATAAAAGGAAAATTCTTCAGTGAAATAGATAGCATAAATAAAAACAATCACAACTTCTGGAAATCAAGGACACACTTAGAGAAATGCAAAATGCACTGGAAAGTCTCAGCAATAAAATCAAACAAGTAGGAAAAAAACAAACACAGAGCTTGAAGACAAGGCTTTCTAATTAGCCCAATCCATCAAAGACAAATAAATAAATTTAAAAAATAAACAATACCTCCAAGAATTCTGGTACTATATTAAATGTGTTCCTGAGGAAGAAGAGAAATCCAAAAGTTTGGAAAACATACTTGAGGGAATAATCAAGGAAAACTTCCCTGGCCATGTTAGAGATTTAGACATACAAATATAAGAAGCTCAAAGAACACCTGTGAAAGTCACCACAAAAAGATAATCACTGAGGCACACAGTCATCTGGTTATCTAAAGTCAAGAGAAAGGAAAGAATCTTAAGAGGTATGAAGCAAAAGCATCAGGTAACCTCTAAAGGAAAACCTATCAGATTAAAGCCAATTTCTCAGAAAAAACACTACAAGCTAGAAGGTATTGGGGTGCTATTTTAACCTCCTTAAGCAAAACAATGATCAGTCAAGAATTCTGTATCCAGCAAAACTAAGCTTCATAAATGAAGGAGAGATACAGTCTTTTCCAGACAAACAAATGCTGAGAAAATTTGCCACTACCAAGTCAGCACTACGAGAACTGCTAAAAGGAGTTCTAAATCTTGAAACAAATCCTTGAAATCCTAGAACCTCCTTAAAGCATAAATCTCACAGGACCTATATAAAAATAATCCAATGGACAATTAACAAGGTATTCAGATGTACAAGAAATACACGATGAATAGAATAGTACCCCACATTTCAAAATTAACATTGAATGTATATGGCCTAAATGCTCCACTCAAATGGATATGGCAGAATGGATAAGAATTCACCAACCAAGTTTCTGCTGTCTTCAGGAGACTTACCTAACACAAAAGGATTCACATAAATTTAAGGTAAGGGGGTAAAAAAAGATATTTAATGAAAATGGACACCAAAAGTGAGCAGGAGTAGCTATTCTTATACAAGGCAAAACAAACTTTAAAGCAACAGCAGTTATAAAAGACAAAGAGAGACATTATATAATGATAAAAAGATTAATCCAACAGGAAGGTATCACAATTCTAAATATATATGCCACTAACACTAGAGCTCCCAAATTTATAAAACAATTGCTACTAGACCTAAAAATTCGGTAGATGGCAACACAATAACAGCAGGGGACTTCGATACTTCACTGACAGTACTAGACAGGTCATCCAGATAGAAAATCAACAACAAAAAAAGGACTTAAATCATACCCTACAACAAATGGACTTAACAGATATTTACAGAACATTCTACCCAACAACTGCAGAATATATATACACATCAGCACATGGAACATTCTCCAAGATGGACCATATGATAGGCCACAAAACTAGTCTCAGTAAACTTTAGAAAATTGAAATTATATCAAGTACTCTCTCAGACCACAGCAGAATAAAATTGGAAATCAACTCCAAAAAGAACCCTCAAAACCATGCACATTTAGAAATTAAATAACCTGCTCCTGAATAAGCATTGGGTCAACAATGAAATCAGGATGGAAATTAAAAAATTATTTGAACTGAAAGGTAATAGTGACACAACCCTATCAAAACTTCTGGGATACAGCAAAAGTGGTGCTAAAAGGAAAGTTCATAGCATTAAATGCCTACATCCAAAGTCTGAAAGAGCACAAATAGACAATATAAGGTCACACCTCATGAAACTGGAAAAACAAGAACAATCCAAACCCAAACCCAGCAGAAAATAAGAAATAACAAAGGTCAGAGCAGAACTAAATGAAATTGAAACAATAAAAGCAATACAAAAGATAAACAAAAAAAATAGTTCTTCAAAAAGATTAATAAAATTGATAGACCATTAGTAAGATCAACCAAGAAAAGAAGAGAGGAGATCCAAATGAGCTCAATTAGAAATGAAAAGGGAGATATGAAACATACCACAGAAATACAAAAGATTATTCAAGGCTACTATAAACACCATTACATGCATAAACTAGAAAACCTAGGGGAGATGGATAAATTCCTGGAAATACACAACCTTCCTAGATTAAACCAGGAGGATATAGAATCTCTGAACAGACCAATAACAAGCAGCAGGATTGAAATAGTAATATAAAAATTGCCAACCAAAAAAGTCCAGGACCAGATGGATTCACGGCTGAATTCTATCAGACAGTAAAAGAAGAACTGGTACCAATCCTATTGACAGTATTCCAAAAGATAAAGAGGAAATCCTCCCTAAATCACTCTATGAAGCCAGTATCACCCTAATACCAAAACCAGGGAAGGACACAACAAAAATAGAAAACTATAGACCAATATCCCTGATGAAAATAGAGACAAAATTACTAGTGAATTGAATCCAACAGCATATCAAAAAAATAATCCACCATGATCAAGTGGGTTTCATACCAGGAATGAAGGGACAGTTTAACCTACGTAAGTCAATAAAACATACGATAAACCATATAAACAGAATTAAAAACAGAAATCCCATGATCATCTCAATAGATGATGAAAAAGTGTTTGACAAAATCCAGGGTCCTTTATGATTAAAACTCTCAGCAAAATCAGCACTGAAGGGACATACCTTAAGGTAATGAAAGCCATCTATGACAAACACACAGCCAACATTATGCTGAATGGGGAAAAGTAGAAAAAATTCCCTGTGAAAACTGAAACAAAACAAGGATACTTTCAACACTTCTATTCAACAAAGTATGGGAAGTCCTAGTCAAAGCAATCAGACAAAAGAAAGAAATAAACGGCAGCCAAATAAGTAAAGAGGAAGTAAAACTGTCACTGTTTGCTAATGATATGATCATGTACCTAGAAACCCCTAAAGACTCATACAAAAGGCACTGAGAACCAGTAAATGAATTCAGCAACGTTTCAGGATACAAAATTAATATACACAAATCAGTAGTTCTGTTATACACCAGCAGCAACCAAGCTAAGAATCAAATCAAGAACTCAACCCCTTTCACAATAGCTTCAACAACAACAAAAAAGAAAGAAAATACTTGAGAATAAACCTAACCAAACCTAACCTAATAGACCTCTATAAGGAAAACTACAAAACGCTGCTGAAAGAAATCACAGACGACACAAACAAATCGAAACACATCCCAGGCTCATGGATAGGTAGAATCAATATTTTGAAAATGACCATATTGCCAAAAGCAATCTTCATATCCAATGCAATTCCCATCAAAATACCACCTTCTTCATGGAACTAGAAAAAGCAATCCTAAAATTCATATGGAATGAAAAAAGATCCCGCATAGCCAAAGCAAGACTAACCAAAAAGAATAAATCCGGAGGCATCACATTACCTGATTTCAAACCATACCATAAGGCCATAGTCACCGAAACAGCATGGTACTAGTATAAAAATAGGTACATAGACCAATGAAACAGAACAGAGAACCCAGGAAAAAAGCCAAATACTTACAGCCAATTGATTTTCAAAAAAGAAAACAAAACATAAAGTGAGGAAAGGATACCCTGTTTAACAAATGGTGCTGGGATAATAGGCAAGCCACATGTAGAAGAATGAAATTGAATCCTCATCTCTCACCTTGTACAAAAATCAACTCAAGATGGATCAAAGACTTAGATCTAAGACCTGAAAACATAAAGATTATAGAAGATATCATCTGAAAAACCCTTCTAGACTTTGGCTTAGGTAAAGACTTCATGACCAAGAACCCAAAAGCAAATGCAACAAAAACAAATGTAAACCATTTAATTAAACTGAAAAGCTTCTGCACAGTAAAAGAAATAATCAGCAGAGTTAACAGACAATCCACACAGTGGGAGAAAATCTTCACAATCTATACATCCAACAAAGGACTAATATTCAGAATCTATAAAGAACTCAAACAAATCACCAAGAAAAAAAATAAAAAAAGTGGTGAAGTACATAAACAGACAATTTTCAAAAGAAGATAATCAAATGGCCAACAGCATATGGAAAAATGCTCAACATCACTAATTATCAGGGAAATGGAAATCAAATCCACAGTGCAATACCACCTCACTCCTGCAAGAATGGCCGTCATCAAAAAAATCAAAAAATAATAGATGTTGGCATGGATGTGGTGAAAAGAGAACACTTTTACACTGCTGATGGGAATGAAAACTAATATAATCACTATGGAAAACAGTGTGGAGATTCCTTAAAGAACTGAAAGTAGATCTACCGTTTGATCCAGCAATACCACTACTAGGTATCATCTATCCAAAGGAAAAGAAGTCATTATACAAAAAAGATACTGGCACACACAAGTTTATAACAGCACAGTTTGCAATTGCAAAAATATGGAACCAGCCCAAATGCCCATTAATCAATGAGTGACATATATGCATCACATTTGTGTGTGTGTGTGTGTGTGTATATGTGTATATGTATATACACATATATGTATATATACATATACACATAGTGTGTGTGTATGAAATACTACGCAGCCATAAAAAGGAACAAAACAATGGCATTCACAGCAACCTGGGTGGAACTGGGGACTCTTATTCTAAGTCAGGAATGGAAAATCAAACATCAAATGTTCTCACTCATATGTGGGAGTTAAGCTATGAGACACCAGGGCATAAGAACGATACATTGGACTTCGGGGACACAGGGGAAAGGGTGGGGAGTGGCGAAGGATAAAAGACTACACATTGGGTATAGTGTACACTGCTCAGGTCATGGGTGCACCAAAATCTCAGAAATCACCACTAAAGAACTTATTCATGTAACCAAACACCACCTTTTCCCCAAAACCTATTGAAATAATAATAATAATAAAAACAATTTAAAAAACAAATACTAGTGAAGGTAAAATTCAAATCTGCCTTCACCGTCATCCAATACATCCTCTTCCCCAAAAGTAGCTACTATTAACAGTCTGATGTGACTCTTTCTTTAAAAAATTCAATGTATTCACAAATATATTTCAAATGATTTCCAAAGATTGTATTATTCAAATTTCTCTCTGATTTATGTATTTATTTTATTTTACTGTTTGAGGTGGGGTCTTGCTCTGTTGCCCAGGCTGTAGTGCAGTGATTCAATCAGGGCTCACTGCAGCCTCATCCTCCTGGAATCAAGTGGTCCTCTCATCTCAGCCTCCTAAGTAGGTGGGACAACAGGCATTTGCTACCGTTCCCAAGTAATTATTTACTTATTTATTTACTTATTTTGTACAGAGAGGGTCTCACTATGTTGCCCAGGTTGGTCTTGAACTCCTGGACTTGAGCAATCCTCAGACCTCGGCCTCCCAAAGTGCTGTAATTATAAGGATGAGCCACCATGCCCGGTCTATTTTGTTTTTTATATAGGAATATATATTTAGTGGTTCTTCTATCTTAATAAATAGGAGTCTGTCTCATTCTTTGTAAACTGTTACATAAAATAAATGCAACTTACTATAAAAAGGAGGTAGGCAAAATTTATGTGACTCCTTTCAATTCATATCTATGTTGTTTTCAACATTTTACCATTACAAATATTGAAATGGTTACTATTACAGATCTAAATTTATGCTAATGGGTGGTTATTTCTGTAGGACAGATTCCTATAAATAAAGTTGCATATGCATTTCTAATTTTGATACTCTCACTGACAGTAGGAAAATAAAAGCTAATTATCACTGAGCACTCATGATGGGCCAGGTGCTATTCTCAGCATTTCCCATGGATTATCATATTTAATTTCACAATAGCTCTATAATATAGGCACTGTTATTGATGAGAAAAAATAGAGCAAAGAGAGGTTCAGTAACTTGCCTAAAGTCACACAGTGCAGGATGCAATCCCAGGTGGTGTGGCTTCATAGCCCATGTTTCTACTAGTTTGAATTTCTTGTCACTTAATGAGAATATCCATTTTCAAGCAATGTAGGCACCACTGGATTTAAATAGCTAGAATTTTATTTATTTTTTACCAATTTAATACAACTTGTATCTTTTTATTTCCACGTATGTGCCCTCGATTGGGATTGAGAATTTTTTCATGTTTATTAGCCGTTTACATAAGTCATATTAATTGTCGTCTTATATTCTATGCCTACTTTTTCCATGAGTATTTTTAATAATTGATGACAAGTAGTTTTTGTATATTCTGATTGTTGATCATTTATTATATATATTGCTATATTTTTATTACTCTGTCACTTTTCTTTTAATTTGTTATGTTTTCTCCCACAAAAAGGATATTAAAAATTTTATAATCAAATATGCAAGTCTTTTGTTTATAGTATCAAGAATTTTAAACCTTCTATAGGACAATGTTTCTAACTTAAGGTAAGAAAACTATTTTTTATACTTATTATAATGCTTTCTAAATTTTGTTTTTAAAACATTTAATCTGTGTATTATTCTTATATATAATGTGAATTTAAAAGATAACTTTTTCAATGCTTACTAAATTGTCAAAACTATTTCTTAAACTGTTACTTCTTTTCTAATTGATTTGAAGTGAAACTCTTATCACAAATTCTCAAATACCACAGATTGAATTCTGGACTCTCTTTTCTGTTCTTTTAATTGATTTGGCCAGTCTTTAGATAATGCCAGGATTTGAGCAAAATTAATTCTTATATCTCTAGAATATAATGATTTTACTGGTGATAAGACAAGTTGATCTTATTGTATTTCTTATTTGAAATACTCTTAGTTATGTGTACTAATTTATACTCTTGGCAAATTTTAGAATCAGGTTGTCGAGTTCTACTTTTAAAAATGGGATTTTGATTATAACCTCTGTTTTGTAGAGCAGGAGACAGATCAGAAAGAGGAAGGCGCTTGCTCAAGGTCATGTGTGTAAATAATTTCCTTCTAGGGCAGGCATCCTGTCTTGACCAGTCATGACCCTAAGGACCTCATCTATATCCCTCTCCTCTGGTACCTCGTATCTTCTCTACCCCTGTCCAATGTGCAAACAGCAATGTGCCCTTCAAGACCTTGCCCAAGCCCTGCTTCCTCCTTGATTCCACTCACGCAGCACATCTGCCCCCAGTCCAGTTTGGTGTCCCTCTTCTGTGCCTCCACAGCACTCAACATCCCCCCAAACACCACCTTTTCCACCCCATACTGCCATGGCCTGCTGATGCGTCTGCAAGAGTGGGTATAATTTGGAGGCGGGGTCTGGTCTCTTCTCACCGTCTGTTTACTCGTAGCAGTTTGAAACAAAGGACTCTTGCATTCTGAAACAACTATGGAGAAGCACCTGAACCCAGTTGATGGAGGTCAAATTCTACTTTAGATCCATCTGTGGGAGTCATTGGCAGGTAGATAATGATGATACATTTTGAAAACTGAAGGTCCTTTGTAAAATCACGAATTTTGGTACATACTTTTTTGTTCACAAATATTCCAACTTTCTCTTTCCTGGCCTGTGGAAGAATTGCTGTTCCTTGCCCTGTTGAAGTTAGGCCTGGCAATATATTCTGCTTTAACCAACTAAATAGGAGTAAAAATGGTATGTGTCCCTTCCAGGTGACACTTTTAAAGGCCAGTGTATGGGCCACAGTTTCTCTTTGCTCTGCCCAAGTGATCATGGAAGCACAAGTTGAGATGGAGCCTCCATTGGCACAGCTCCCTGAGTGACCAGGATGAATAGATCACTCTGCCCACCATGGTGTTCCTATAGCATAAGCAAAGCAGTGTGTTTGCTGTCAAGCCACTTGGATCTGGGGATTGCTACCAAAGTGTAGTTTAGCCTGTCCGGACGGAAACTGGGTAATCCAATTGGTCAATGTGGATTCTCTTTTATTAGGAAGCTGAGGAGCATTAAGGATCATTCTGGTGCCAACAGCCTCTTGGTTCCTTTAAACACACTTCTTCAAAGATACTTGACTCAAATTTTCTTATGCTTTAAACAATTTTTATTTCCCTTATACATTGCTTGTCCTGAAGCCAAAAAGAAGCTCTTTAAAATCAAAGCAGAACATTGTTGATTATAAAGAAGTCTTCAGAGAATGTGTCATAGAGAATCATAAATTTGGTTTTACACAAAATGCAAATGGCATTAAATTTACTCTCTGAAGTTCAGCCAGAATGTCTAGTTTATTGATTCCTTAATCCGTCACAGGTATTAGGGGCCCTGCCATATGCCCTACCCAAGGGGTAAGTAGGGGAAGAGGGTAGTCCTGTGTTCAAGGAGATCACATGATAGTTGTTCAAGCAGTTTTTAAACAATGCTGATGGATAAAATGTTAATGCTCTAGGAGAGATTATGTGCAAAGTCATATATGTGGAACATAGCGGAAGGTGAACCAGCCTTATTGAGAGAAATATAGAAGATGTCATAAAACAGGAGGCATTTAAGTTAAATGTTGAAGAATTTGCAGAGGTTCAGTAAAGTGTCCAAGAAGGAGATGCATATTCCACGCAATGAGACCAAAATGTGTAAAAACATGACAATACATGGTTACACCCTCAAACCTGCTAGCCAATGTGTCATGCACACAACCAACTTCCTCTAAGGTCAGGCAGGTAATGTGCATAGGTGAAACAAGACAAGCATACTACACCCAGGGATGATGGGACAGTGATGAACTGGCAGCACAAGTGCTGTCTGGATGATGAGTAGTCTATTCTCAGCTCCAGGTCATTCCTGCCCAATCCTAGTCCAACATTCCCAGACCTTCCCTATTCCCTTTTTAGAGAAGCCATAAATCCAGATTTCCATGGAAAATCTTCTGATTTATACTTTGTGAATAAAACAAAACTTGTTCACAGGACCAGGACTGATAATGAAAATATTCAGCAGTTAGTATGGCAGGAGCCCTGAAAAATCAGATGTACACTGAGCATAATCAACAAGTATGGTCTTTGCAGTGAATCTTGGCTCAAATATTATTTTTTGATGGCACACAGTAGCCGACCCTTAGACACCAGTTTGTGAGCCCTGACCCCAAATAGAAAGAGGAGGAACAAGCAGGAGGAGTGGGAGGGTTGTGAGAAGAAGGATAGAATCTGGCCACAGTGGATCTTAAATATACTATGTCGGTTGGCTTTTTCTTTGTAACAAAACACTCCCAAAATGCAATAGCTTAAAGCAACCATTTATTTAGCTCATGATTCTGTAGGGTGCAGTTGGGCTGGGCTGACTCACTCATACATCTGTCATGTCCCATTTAAACCATGCCCCAAAGAGTTAAAGAAACCAGTAAGTAACAAAAATGCTTGAATTTAGAGGATGGCAGATTAAACAAAAAAAGAAGAAGAAAAAAGAAAGAAAGAAAGAAAGAAAAAGAAACAACTTGCCAAAGTGCTGAAACTCCCTCCTCCTGTAAGATAACAAAATTAGCTGAAATCAGTTAGAACCAGTATAGCCAGCTGAAGTCTGCACAGAACAAGCTTGCTGACATCCCAGCCTGAAATTCCACCACATGTTTGATACTAACTCCCCCCGAATCTGCACATAACCCATGAGAATCTGCTCATGCCCAAGCATTTCCCATAACTCCTCTTTCCTTCCACCAATCACCTACTAATCTCTGAATCCACCTCCTAAAGCTTTTCTCATCAAATTACAGACTTTAAGCCAGCACAAGAAGACCAATTTGAACTGGATTCCTATCTCCTTGTTAGTCAACTTGCAATAAAAAGCTTTTCTTTTCTCAGAACCTGGTGTCATAGTATTGGCTTCTAGCACATTGACCAGTGAGTCCCTTTTTCTTGGGACTCCACCAGCTGTCAGGGCTGGTGGTCTAGAGGGGGCCTCAGTTAAGGTACTTGTCTCTTGTCCATACGATCTCTCATCCTCCAACCAGCTGGTCAAGCTTCGTTAACATGTCACAGGGTTCCAACAGCAGCAAGAGAAAGTAATCGCTATTGCCCAGTGCTTTTCAGTTCTCTCTTGTGTCACAATGGCTAACATCCCAGGCAAGTCATGTGGCTGAGCCCAGAGGTAGAAGAGGAGATACGGTGGGGGAAAAGGGACAAAGAAATCAAGGAAGGGTAAGAGTTTGTGGCCATGTTTGCCTTCTACCACATTTGCTATTAAGATTGCACAAAGAGGCTGGGCACGGTGGCTAACACCTGTAATCCCAGCACTTTGGGAGGCCGAGGTGGGCAGATCACCTGCGGTCAGGAGTTCGAGACCAGCCTGACCAACATGGTGAAACCCCACCTGTACTAAAAATACAAAATTAGCTGGGTGTGGTAGCGAGCACCTGTAATCCCAGCTACTCAGGAGGCTGAGGTAGGAGAATCGCTTGAACCTGGGAGGCAGAGGTCGTAGTGAGCCGAGATCACACCATTGTACTCCAGCCTGGGCAACAAGAGTGAAATTATGTCTCAAAAAAAAAAAAAAAAAAAAAAAAAAGGATTGCACAAAGCGTTGAATTATCAAATCAGACTCAAAAGGATTAGAGATCTTATTCCATATCAAACTTTACTAATAGTACAAAATAGCTATTCTGCTTTGATGCAACATGCAGATCAAGCATGAGAAGTCTTGGACCACCAGTGCTACATCTTGGGCCCTTTTGCATCACATCAGAATGTGCCCTGATGTCTAACACATGGGGCTTCCAAGTGATGCATATCGTTCATCACTGACCCAAGGGGAACTTTTAAGCCTGAAATAAATCCATTTTATACTCTGATAATTAAATACCCCAAACTGACACTTTCTAGCAGGCCATGCCCCAGAAATCTATAAATTTCAGGTTTGTTTACCACACCAACTGATTAAGTATATCCTGCTGAAAGAATTCTATTGATAAGAACTCTCTTATTATCATTCTATCAGTAAAAACCATCAGAAATTTGAATAGAATATTTCCATATTTGACCAGGATAACTCCTTTTTTCCCCTAATTTCTCCTTCTCCTCTTCTTCCTGCTTCTCTTCTTTCTCTTCTTATTCCTCCTGCTCCTCCTTTGCTTCCTCTTCCTCTTTCTTTCTTCTTTCTTTCCTTTTTTCTTCTTTCTTTCTTTCTCTTCCTCTCTTTTTCTGTCTTCTTTCTTTTTTCTCTTTTTTCTTTCTTTCTATCTCTCTTTTTCTTCTTTCTTTCTGTCTCTCTTTTTATTCTTTCTTTCTTTTTCTTTCTTTCCTTTTATCTTCTTCTTCTTCCTCCTCCTCCTCCTCCTTCCTCCTACTCTCCTTCTCATTCTTCTTCATCATCTCTCCTTGAAATTATCCAGCTTAAAAAGGATAGTTAACAGATCAGCTGCTAATCTTTCTCTTCCCAACCATACTTTGGATTTTCATCTTTAATAGGAACTTCTGTAACAAAACATCCAAATATTTGGAGCCATTTATTTTCTCCCTTCACCATGTGTATGTGTTTATGCTATGCTTATACACAAGCATGGGGATTACTTATCATTTATGGATGAGGAACTATGCATTTAGATGCCTTTAATTTCTGTGGAGCCAGAATTCCATCTACAGAAAGAATCTTATTTCATGTTTCTGAATAAAGTATCAGGTAACTGTGGAATGGTTTTCCCTGGCAGGAGAAATGAGATCTGTTAGAGAAGAAAAAGGTAACTTGTTATTTGAACTAGAACTTCCATAATGGGTTTCAGAAGGGATTCCAAAATATTCTAGGTCCAGTGTACACTTCTCTTGGAAGTCTCACTTGCATTATCAGTACACATGAACAGGATTATTGCTAATATTTCTTCCAAAACTAACATTTATTTGATGAGGTTTAGGGTAGTTTAATAGGAAGTGCCAAACACATATTTAGGAAGAATGGAATGAACTTTGACTTAGTTGGATGTTTCTGATGCCCTATGCAGAACATGTTGTCTCTAGAACTCTTGGGTAAGATTATATCTTGAACATTGGGAACATACACTCCCTCACTTGGCCTGGAGAATTCTAGAAAACTACACTGTGATCCAAAGATGGCAGGATATCAAGGTCATTTGAAAGGTTCAGATTCTTCTTTTTTTCAACTGCTTGGTACTTACCCTAGTAAAATGCAAAGATGTGTGGGCGCATGATATTCTGAACACATCAAAAATAAAGTGGAAGTGGATGGTCAACCTAAAACAGTAAAAGAATGGCTCTATACAGGTTCTGAAGCATCAAGTAAAGAATAGCTACCATGCAAATCAAACAAAAAGAGCCAAGATCAGTGTTTTACAGAAAGACACAAATAAGTCTATACTTTCCAAAATGGAAGTATTCACTGGTGTACAATAAAGGCCAAAGCTGCAGGATCCTTAGAGATCAATGGGTCAGTGCTTCCTACAGAGTGGTATATGGGGTTGATACATAAGTTTATGATGTTATGGTACACAAATAAACTTTTTATTTTCATAATTGTGTGTTTATTTTAATGAGTGCAATAAATACCTATTTTTTGTTTTGGGGAGTTTTTTCTTTATTTTCACTTTTTTACTAGCCACCATTCAATCTGTCTTCCATTATCACCTTGTTCTCCCTATTGGAGAATCTCCCATTTTGTGTCCTCCTGAGGATCGTTGGCCACCTATGGAAGTCAAATGGACCAGATTTTCATCCTCCTCACACCTGTCACAAGGTAGGCAGGGTGCAAGAGTGACTTGAGGTTGGCCCCATGATTTTGAATTCTGAGCAGATAGATGACATGGTGACATGGGTGTCTGACAGCCACATTCACTGCAGTGCCAGTGGTGTGGCAGTGGTGCTTCGCAAAGACCGGAGTGCTCATGCTATGGGACCACTGCAGTGATTTTGCTGTCTGGTCAACCAGGACAACTTCAACTCCTCCTGTCTTCAAGCCTGATCTTTTAGCCTCCTAAAGTTACCTGAGCCCTGAGAATCTCTCCAATAAGATCTCCCTCTGCTTAAGATGGCCGGAAGATTTTCAATTGCTTTCAAACAAGGACCCTCTGACTGACACAGTGTGAATTAGAAAACATGTAATTAGCAAGTCAAAATGATTTTATGGATATTATTCTTTCATAAATGACAAAGTCTTAAAACAGGGTTGATTTAAATTAACTGGAAAGAAAAGCTTTAAGAGAACCGTGGTGTGTGATTACAAGGAAACAGTGATTATTAGGAAGACAGTGAATTGGCTCAATTCCTTCATTTTACAGAAAATGAATGTGGGTGCCAGGGAGGCTAACAGACACCAGAAAGTCCCCAGTAGCTCAGCTGCAGACCCTACCCAGCTTCAAGTTCCCTGACTCCATATGGATCTCATAATCTACCCACGAGTGAGGGGCAGAGCCCAGCTCCCACACTCAGGGTCCTGCCTCATCACACAGCTGGGATCATCTTAGGTTCTAAATTCACAGAGGCCTAGGTCAGCAGCCAGCACTTTCATCCTTAATGACTTTTTTAAAAAGCCTTCTTTTTTCCTGTTTATTTTCTTTTATTTTTTGTCTTCAAACTTGGTGTTGATGAGTCTGACAGCACAGAGCACATGTACCACAAATATTCTGTTTTACATTGAGTCATTCACCGCTGAGAAATAACACCCCTCCCCACATAGAAGTTCTAAACAGATTAATTGTGATAGTTTTATTCCTCAAGAGACCGCACACTCTAGCCCATCAATAACCCCCTTGAAAGCAATAACCTTCTGTGAAAACACCCAGAACCCCTTGACCTGTGGCTCAGTGAGAGAACTGTTGTTTTTCTGAAGCCGTCTCATCAATATGACTCAGGAGTGCAGTAATTAGTCTGACCAGGGAATAAAGTCCTGTTTCCTTTACATGTAAAAATCAACTCTTGAAATAATTTTCCACAAGAAGCCAACAGAGACCTATCCCTTTATATTAACTACCAACTGAAACATTCCCCGGCGGCATTTCTCCATCCTGGTCCATGCCAATTACAGCATCGTAACCCAGAATGAAGTGAAAATTGTCCATGTGGGAGGCAGGGCTCCACGGTGGAAAGGAGAAGAGATTGGAGTGACATAATCTTGGGTTCTAACCTTAGCCTTGTGGCTGAGTGGTGCTTGGGGGGACAGTTGGACAGAGGAAGGCATCCCAGGCAGAGGGAAGAACACGAATGGAGCCATGGAACACAAAACCATGTGGGGAGATGAGTGAACTTCAGGAAGGGGGAATGTGTCTGGAGAGCAGGGCATGAGGGGTGTCTGGAGGCAGGAGACTGGGGCTGCAATTGATATTAAGCAGACAAGATTTTATCTGGGAGGCTGTGTGGGGTATGAAGAGAGCACTGTTGTGCAGTCAGACAGATCTGTGTTGGAGGTCTAGCTCTGCTACTTTCCAGCTATGAAACTGGGATAACAAAGCTTCCTTTGTAGAGTTACTTTGTGACTTAGAGCTATTGCGTGCAAAGACTGTAGCACCATGACTGGCTCAGAAACATTTTCTCATAAACAGTTGCTTCCTTGAGGAACTGAGTGGCCATTGAACGTATCCATTGTGGTGTTGAAAGGTCTTCCCACCAATGTGTGGATCATAGATTTACAGAAAACACCTCAAAAAGGCAAACAGTTCGAGGTCATTGCACTTTACTGGCTGAGGAAGAGCCTGGGGCAAAGCAGTGGATGGGGGCGCAGTTGGTACAGGGAGGAGGGGCAGATGCAAGAGGTATTTGTTAAGTCAAAGGTACGTGTTCTGGCATTGATTGTATGTGGCAAGGAGAGCGTTGGTTGGGGAGGGGGGTGCGGGTTAGGAGTAGCAAGAGTTCAGGATGATTGCCAGATTTTGCATGAATAATGGGTCCACAGTGCAGCCCCCAGCAAAGATGTAGAATGTGACCGCGTGTGATGGCTTGTGCCTATAACCTCAGCATTTTGGGAAGCTGAGGCAGGAGAACTGCTTCATCCCAGGAGTTTAAGACCATCCTGGGAAACATAGTGAAACCCCATCTCTACCCAAATAAAAAATTAGCCAGACATGGTGGTGCATGCCTGTAGTCCTAGTTACTTGGGAGACTCAGGTGGGAGGATCAATTGAGCCGAGGAGGCAGAGGTTGCAGTGAGCCATTGCACTCCAGCCTGGGTGACACGGTGAGACCCAGTCTCAAAAAAAAAAAAAAAAAAAAGAACGTAGAATGTCAGAAAAGAAGAAACAGTTGTTGTAGATAGAGGTTGATTCTCAGATAGAAGCTAAGCCAAAACCAGAACCAGAAGGAAAAATATAATTAAATTCCTGGGTTATTTACCTACATTCAGTTGAAAATTCATTATTTTTTTTAATATACATAGGCAAAACATCATAATGAAAGAGCACTGAACTTGGATTCCCAAGACCAGTCATGCAAACTGTGTCTACCTCCTAACTACTGTGTAATTTGGGGGAAATTGCTAAGGCCGTGTGAGCTTCAGTTTTCTAGTCTGTAAAGTAGGGATAATGACAATCAGTCCTGCCACCCCCATCAGCTGAAACACAGCGTGCAACGTCCAGGACTTCTTACCAACCACAGGCTTGTCCTCAGGGTCTCGGTCCCTAGTGCACAGACCATTCCAACATGGGGCCCTTCCTGTGGCACCTCTCAACGGTGTGATTCAGAGGGTCGTGGATGCTCCTGTGTGCTGAGAAAGCAGGTGCGGAGTTCCACATTCTCCTGGATGCCTTCCATGACAGGGCTCGCTGAGAGACTCGGGAGCGGGGACAGCAGGCTCCTTTGTGGGAACACACAACACTCCCTGCCATCTGCCTGAGGCAGGGAGGAAAGAAGACAATGTTCTGTCCTCAGCAGGAACTGGCGCTATCCGAAAGAGATGGAACAAGAAGATCTGTTCCATTTCAAGCCCAAGAGAATGACCACTGCTAGCTGTCCTCAGGCCTCACTGAGGCCTGGATGAGAGGGAAGGTGGAAGAACATTTTAGTAGGAAGGAAATAAATATGGAGGCTTGGGGGAGAGAAGGAAGGGAGGGAGGGAGACATGGCTGGAGGAAGACAGGAAGGAAGGAAGGAGTGGGAGGAAGGGAGGCAGGAAAGGAAGGAGAAGAGGGAAAGAAGTCTACCATTCTTGAGCTGATCCAATGCATTAGGTAAGGTCAAGCTTTTTCATGCTCTTTGTCATTTAATTCCCACAACAACTCTTATTTTACAGGTAAGTAAAAGTTATGAGGCTGAGGCTGAGAATGGTCAAGTGCCTTACCCAAGGTTAAATGGATTTTCTGAGCCACAGCCTGTCTTTTCCACTAAAACATGCCACTTCCCCTTCTGGTCCTCTATGTACTCAGAGTGTGAGTGAAGTTCTGGGGGAACTATAAAGTCAGACACCATGAAGAGGGGCACAGCATCCCATTGGAAACACGGGATACCCCATGCTCTTCTGGGCCAGTCTCACCTGTTGGTCTGCTGTACTCAGTTCTGGGCTATGCCAGAGAGGAGAGAGGAGCCCTGATAACCTGACAGCCACAGCAGGGCAGGCAGGGAGGTGATGGGTTTCCAAATCAAGTCCTATGATTGAAGAGACTGGGAGCACTTGGCTGTAGAAGTGACCACCAGTAAGGACAGGCAGCTGTCTTGAGCCAGTTGCTGTCCTGAAGTAGCGATGGACATGATCGCAGTTCCAGAGGCCTGAGCACAGAGAGCTGCAACTTTTATTTGTCATGAAGCTAGGCAACCTTCCTCCAGACCAATAGTTTGGCTCATTTCCTCTTTTATTTTATTTTATTTTATTTTTTGAGATGGAGTTTTGATCTTGTCACCCAGGCTGGAGTACAATGGCATGATCTTGGCTCACTGCAGCCTCCGCCTCCTGGGTTCAAGCAATTATCGAGCCTCAGCCTCCCAAGTAGCTGGAATTACAGGCACCTGTCACCACACCTGGCTAAGTTTTGTATTTTTATTAGCGACAGTGTCTCACCATGTTGGCCAGGCTGGTCTCGAACTCCTGACCTCAGGTGATCCATCCGACTCAGCCTCCCAAAGTACTGGGATTACAGGAGTGAGCCACTGCACCTGGCCAAAGGACTGCTACTGCTCTTTTTCGAAGTGTTATTCTTTACAAATTTGTACAGTGTTTGTTTAGAGAGACAGGTCTCTGAGGGGCGTTCAATAACATAGTGAAACCTGGTTTCACTATGCTGAGACCTAGTGAGTCTCTTGTGGACTCAAATGTGTGCAAAACTAAGTCAAGGCAGTCTGGAAACCAGCCATAGTTATTCACACTTGTCCCTCAGTGTGAGCACATTATTAACGCTCTTTCTTCAGTCACATGGGGTAAACTCCCCACCCTCAAGGAGTTCTGATTAGTAAATTGACCTCCATCTCCTTGTATTCTTAGGGATCAAAACCTAGATGGTCTCCAAGGCAAGTATTAGTGGCCCACCCTTAATCCAATTGCACCTGCTCATGCTCTAGGATTCAGCTCAGCCGGCATCTCTTTGAGGCACCATTCTTCACTCTCTCGGCCAGGTGAGGTTCTCCTTGTTGCTTCCATAACACCATCCCTCAATGTGTTCTCTCCTTGTATTGCAATGATATTTAGATGTGCCTGCCTCCGTCACAAGACTGGGAGATATGTACTATTACCACCATCGCCCCCAGTTAAGAGGCAAGGCTGTTGGGGCTCAGGGAAATTAAGTCTCTTCCCTAAGGTCACAGAGCTAGTGTGTAATAGAGCTAAGATTTAAATCTACCTCACCTCGGTTTCACTCCAAAGCTTGTAATGTTTTTTGTTCATTTCAAACTGTTTCTACAACAAATAGATTTCTAAAGTGCTTCTACAGAAAATGTGTTTTCTCTAAAATGAACCCCAAACTGGACACTTGTGAGTGCTCCCAAGGGTCTTGAGGTGATGGAATAGTCTGCCTTTCAAAGAGAATGATCTTATAATTTACAAGTTTGCCTCTCAATTAACTGAGCACTGTGGCTCTTTATTTAATGTTATTTCTACGTAATCTAATTTCGGCTGCAGGTTAATGGACCCATAGGGAGTTACTGCTAGTTCAGTTTCAAACGAATTCAGCAGCATTCCCAGGTTATTGGTTGTTAATGGGATCACCCAGCTGTTTTTACTTCCTCCCAATCCTTCTCGAGGTGACTACAGAGGAGAGGACAAAAACGGACGTGGTGGGACTCACTTTTAGATCACTGGGACTACTGAGCTCTCCCTCTGCCAGCTTCCTGGCCACACTGGGTTCCATTCCCTAGAAAACCACCTGGTCATAGCCAGAGCCAGCATGGCCCATACTATTATTCATCCAAACACACTGAGCATCTGGTGTGCCCAAGGCACTATTCTGGTGCAGTTGGAGACACCGAGATGGATCAAGTATGGTGTGAAGGAAAAATATAAATTGGTTGGGTTAAATCACTAAAATCGCTAAAACTGAGCTGCAGTTTCCTTGCATGCAGTGTTCATCATCAACATGCTTATCTTCAATTGTTTGTCTGTTTATTCATATAATGTTGACTGAGAATCTGCATGCACCAGATATTTTTCTGAGGATACCTGGGTGATTCCAATCTTGTAGGCTCATGGTCTCATAAGGGATATAGACAAATTAATAGGCAGCAATAGTTCAGAGTGATTGGTCAACAACAGGGAAGTATGAGACACCATGAGAACGCAAAGGAATCATTCCTCTTCAGGACTAAGAGGTCAGGCAAATCTTCCTAGAGGATTTTCCGGTTCAGTTCTGAGTTTGCCTTGAATATGAACAGAGGCCAGCCAGAACACAAATAGCAGTCTCCCAGAGGTAGGAGAGAAGAAAAATTTTAGTCAAAAGGAACAACATGAGCAGATATGCAGGATGAGAAAAAGTAAGTCATCTTGGGAAAGTATGATGGTGTATATGTTTTGAGTGGAGTTCAAGTAAGGGTAATAGTGAAGAGGGAGGGGTATAGAGAAGAGGAGCATGTATGAAATATAAAGGGTCTTGAAAACCTGGAAAAGGGGATGGGTTAGACTTCAACCTGTAGACACCAGAGAGTGGAGGTTCCCAGAGATGCGTGAGGAGCAAATGTGGTCTTTCTGCAAATCACCCAACTGTTCTATGTAGACTTGATTCAGGCCTGGAAAAATTAGAGCCTGGGGCAACTGAATCACAATTGTGGCCAGAACTATTGGGGAAACAATAAAGAGGGAGATAAGAGGAGCCAATCTGAAGGAAAGTTGGGAATAAGTGCCAGCAGAACTTGATAGAAAAGAAACAAGTTCATGTAACTGCAAGCATTAGGCTTTTAGAAAACTACAAAGTAGACAAGCAAATGCAGTTCACTTTAAAGCCCAGATTTCCACATTGTATGAATTAATGACACCTAAATTAATGATGTTTTTCTATATTGGGATATTAGATCAAAGTCATTTTTACTCAAGATTTTATAAATGCAATAGTATTTGAAAAAGAAAGAGTTTGGAAGAATAATAGCACAAGATGGCTTTGATTGTAGGCTTTGGGGTGAATCAGGATATGGTAGGTCACAGGACACTTCCCCAGATGATGACAGACAAGGTAATGAGTGGCTTTCACTTTAATGAGGGCCAGAGCTTCATTTTCAAAGGGTTATTAAATTAGGCTTCACTGATGGCATATTTAATTTGCTTTAGAAAGGGAAAAAATGGTTTCTCAAAGGCATGGGGACACAAAGTTCGATGGTCTTTTCCATGATACTCCACTCTTGACATGGCCTCAGAGCTGGCGATTAGCTACAGGAGGCAGAATGCCTTACAGATTTTTTTAAAGCATGAAAAGTCTTCATTCTAGAACAGGTGATGTTTCACGTTTTCTGAGAATCACACTCCAGGTTTTGTGCTCCAAATGTGTGAGCAGAAGGGGAAGAACACACTGTCCTTCAGGCCAGCATGGCTGGAAACACCTGCTTTCGCCCAAGCCAGCTGCACAAGTTTGGGGAAAATCACTTCCTCTTGCTAGTATGTTGCTTTGTCTGTGAAATGAGGCCGATGATGATAGCTCACCTTGCAGGGCAACTGTAAAGCTCAGATCAGAGCATTCCTTCCTCAATTCCCTGACACAGAGTTTTGTTTTCTGCACAAGATGAGGAGGATAAATCCTGACTTGCCTGCCTTGCAGGTTGCTGAGAGCTCAGGGGACAATGGAGGCTTAGAGTAAAAAATGTGTTTGTGTGAGGTCACAAGACAGACAGAGTAAAAGCTAAGATCAAGGTGTTTAAACACTCCATACCCTCTCCATTGTGCCATGATAATTAATGCCCAAGTCCCTAAGACACAAGGGGATGTGTTTCCCTGGTGGCAACTCTCTGGCTTTCGCTTTTGTGCCTTTGGCTAGTTCGGGAATAATTGGAAAGTGAGCCCAGAATCCTCATACACAAACCCTCATGTACAATCCTGGATTCTGAATCCCCACCTCTTCTCCAACTGCAAGCTCCCCTTGGTGAATCTCTCTTCCAACCTCTCCCCAGCAGCTTCTTCCTCTGGGCCCATGTTGCTCTAGGCACCTACCCTCACAAGGGCCTTTGTTATACCTGGATCTCAGGGACCCATGTGAACATTGTTTGCTCCCCTTCAGATGAATGCCTAGAGGGCAGGACTACAGATACAAGACTCCTACCCATAATGCCCCCTGACACTCAGCTCCCGGCCAGCACTGCAGGCACTCAATAGAGCTGCCAGAATTAAATATGTTAAAAGAAACTTGACTTCCAGATTGTCCACTTGACTAACTTAAAATATGCTTTATTTGGAAAAGGTAAGAGGGACATAATTAATGGTCTCTGCCATGATCCAGGCTGAGCTAATGCTGTGATTTGAAAGGGGACTCCTCCTAGATTGCTTACATCCACATTACCCCAACAGCTCTTCCACTCTTCCGGTGCCCAAATCTGGGTCATCAGGAGAGGGTTGATAAAGAGGAAGCACAGGAAGTAAAGCAAACATTTACAACTTAACCTTAATTCTTTAAAATATCCTCAGCAATAAGGTTGGGGATGGGGGTGTTTAATGAAGGCTAGCTAGGGGACAAGCATGTTTGTTTTAAAGATTAAATGATAATCTTAATAATTAAATGATAATTAAGTATATGAGGCACACAGCAATTCACTTTAGGATATAGTAGGTGCCCAAATAGATGTTACCCTATCTCACCTTCACTTTTTAGGTACTTTTACCTGGTTATAGCTACCATATTCCCAGAATAATGCAGAGGTCTCTTCCTTTAATTCTTAGTATAAAAAACCACTCTCCATTCTAAATCTTTTTTACCTAGAATTCTAGAATTCTCAGACTTAGTTCAATATAGCCATCCTGTTTTTAGAGCTTTAGAGAGAGTACAGACCAGGTGTGAGTCATTCCATCTTGTGACTTAGTGTGTCTTAGAGTCTGAGTCATAAAATCACAAAGGCACAGAACATTTGGATGGGAAACCAAAGGGAGAAAAAATTAAAGTTTCTCTTGGCACACAAATGATCTTGAATCAAATTTGTAACAGAATGTTGAAACTGAAGGCTCATGGTAAGCCTCATGATAAGCACCAGGAGGTAACAGATGAGAGGTTCAAATCCAGGTCTCCACATGTGGAATTTATGAAGGAAATGTCAGAGGACCTACCCAAGCAGTAGGCTCCTCTTCCTCATTGTGTTTTTTTTTTTTTTCTTTTCTTTTCCTTTTTTTTTTTTTTTTTTTTTTTTTTTGAGGCAGTCTCGCTCTGTCACCTGGAGTGCAGTGGTGCAACCTGGACTCACTGCAACCTTCATCTCCTGGGTTCAAGCAATTCTCCTGCCTCAGCATCCCAAGTAGCTGGGATTACAGGGATTACAGCACCACCACACCCAGCTAATTTTTGTATTTTTAGTAGAGACGGGATTTCACCATGTTGGCCAGGCTGGTCTCAAACTCCTGACCTCAAGTGATCTGCCCGCCTTGGCCTCCCAAAGTGCTGGGATTACAGCTCTGAGCCATCATACCCAGGCCTTGTTGTGGTTTTAAAGAGTGTTAAGTGAATGAAAGAAGGAAAATTGCTGAGGAGATTTCCTCAGAGATGCAATTATATTTATGGGTGTCACCTCAAGTGTGGTGAGTCTTCCATGGGGTCACCCCAATAGCTTTGGAATGTGTTCCCTGCAATTGAGATCTAACTCCTAACCAGGAAATGCAGTGGGTGGAGGAGGGCTGATGTGCCGTTTTGGGGGTAAAATCCAAGGCACCTGCTGCTTGGGGATCCACTGTTTTTTGGAGCAAGGAACACGGGAATGCTTTCAATGAGTCAGTATGGGATGGAGATGGGTTGAGAGAAAGCCAGGATGGGGACATTCTAATTAATAGGGCTGCCCCAAGTAGGGGTAGGATCCGTCATGAAAAACCTGGATTCCTAGAATCTGAGAAGGAGGTTAAGCATCCACTCAAGTCAAGTTGCTTCCATCTGGGTTGGGGGAATGTCAGAGGAGTCCCATGGTAGGATTCATGAAACGCTCGAGAATGCCCAGGCCTCCACCAGGTCCTCGGGTGCTAGGGTCGCTGATGAAGGTGGTATCTGCAAGGGACTGGTCCTGTTCCCTTACTTCTTCTCCCTCCCCTCCAATCCTCAAGGAGTCAGAAGGTGCTGAGAAGCTTGGGTTCAGGGGACTATGGAAGCAAAAATTGAGAAACAGAGAAGTGAATCCCCAAATCTTCACCATTCCCTCCACAGGCTTTTAGCCTAAAGACATCTGATGTGGGGAAAGGAGGAAGACTCACTATCAAATCTGGTTGAGATATTGGGCTAATATCTTTGAGCACTCAGTTACTGAATCAAGGCAGTGGTGGAGACTTAAAATGACTGTAGAACCACCAGTTACCTGAGTCACCAGACAAGTCATGGACTTGCCTTATTTTCATCCAGGGGCAGGAGAAGGTTGAATACATATTAAAGAGATGGCAGGAGAACACAATAAAGATGCATTTTAATCACTCTGCAAGCTGTGCTTTTTCAACCTGCATTTTATAAAACCTTGTCAAGCATCTCTTTCAAGCTCCAGGGAACAAAAATTACTTAGGAATAAGAAATGGTAAATGGTTATCAGTTGTACAATATCCCTTATCATTCACTTAGAATGTGAGAAACATCCCTTGCATTTTCTCTATTTAGTGAGTGTCCTGTCCCCCATTTTTTAAAGGCATGTGACAGATATTTGTCAGAATCTTTACGGTCACCTTGTTATCAGCACCCTCATACCCTCCTGTCAGGAACTTTCACTGTTTCCCTGGGATTCCCATCCAAGAAGGTGTTTAGGAACAGAGTCCTCAGAATTGGGTACAGTAGAATGAGGAAGTTATGGCTTTCCATTGAGCACCTTCATCCTGTGCCATTTTAAAGGACTCTGAGCTCTCTAAAATGCTGTAACCTGGATTAGCTAAAACCTCGTGGGTTGCCCCAGTGTATACTTAAGTCTGTTCTCAATACATAAGCATCAAAACACAAACCAACACACTCACAAGCACACACATACACATCCTCCAAACTACCCCCTTTCTGCCACATCATACATCAACTCCTAAAACCGGAAAGAGAGAGGTAGAGTTCTTCAAAAATATTCTTCCTGAAGGCTATTTAATGTTACAAAGAATAGCAATAAATCACATACATCAATGCCCAAATGTCTGAATTTCTTCCTTAAGCATCTTTTCCTCAAATTTCCCTTTCCTAAAGCAGCTGCCCCCCCCCCTCTCCTTACCCTATTGTCTGAAACCCTCGCCTCTACTCCATATCTCAACCATTTACACACCCTATACCTTGATTAGCCGAAAAAAGCCCAGTCTTTAATCAGATTCTGAGCAGCTGCCCCTGCTCGGACCCTGGCCCACTGAAATCTCTCAGGCAAGGCCAGGTACATCTGGATGGTGGGTGGGGTAGAAGGTGGGGTGATCATGAGGACCAACCTGACTTAGTTGCTTTTGATGTCTGTCTCTTTCTAGGACACTGGCTTGTCTTGGCCCCTGCAACCCTATTCTGGTCCTGGCCAGGGGGTTGATGCTCCAGAAGGATAACTTCCAGCTCCCTGTGAAGGAGGCCTTCACATGTGTGGAGGCTCTGCGAGAAAAAGAATGAATAGGACAGATTCCCTGGAACTTTGAATTTGCAGGCAAATTAGTTTGTCACAGTACCTGCTCAAGAAATGTTAGCTTCCTCATCTTCCTTTTCTGGAAGCACAATGTTGCCAATAACTTTACCAATTTAAGAAAATGAGAATTTTCTTAGCTCCTCAAACACTGGCCTTGCTAACAACCCCATGTTTTCTCTTCCATCCATCTTCCATGCCTCACTGAAACACCGAATACACCTGACTGCCCACAATCAAAAGTGTCTGAACATGTGAAAACTCATGAAGGCTGGCAACTTATTTTTAATTTGTACATTGCCTTCAAAAATTACATACACCTTGGCACTCTCAAAAGTCATGCTCCTATGCCCTCAACTGCAGAATCAGGACTAAATGATAAATTAAAGCCAGTGTGTGTGTGTGTTTTGTACATTGCCTTCAAAAATTACATACACCTTGGCACTCTCAAAAGTCATGCTCCTATGCCCTCAACTGCAGAATCAGGACTAAATGATAAATTAAAGCCAGTGTGTGTATGTGTGTGTGTGTGTGTGTGTGTTTCCATTCCACAAGTGCATCCTAATTTGGGTCTTTATTATAGAAGCCAGTGATAGAAATGTCTGTAAACTCTTAAGAAAGCAAAAAATTAGAATAAAATAGATTACATTCAAAGATATAAAATTAAGTTGTATTTTATTATTAATGGCAATCTGAATAAAATGTGAGAAGAGGGCACCTGTCTTTCAAGACTTCAAAGGTAATATAAAAAAGCAAGCAAATAAAATATCCATATCCATTTTAAAGCACCAAGACATTAAGAGTCCTATCATTGTTTCTGACAGCCAGGCCAGGGCAAAGGAGAAGGCACACATTTCACAACTGTGGGAATGCTTTGAATAAAACAAAGACAACCTTTCAGAAGAAGAGGCTAAAACTGTGTGAGGAATAGGGAGGAGTTTAAAGGGCTAAGCCCACGGAACAGGCAGGGGGGCAAGAGCTAGATCTGAAGGGAATTTACAGTGAAGCCACTAGACCCAGATGGCAAATGGGAGTTGGGACCGAGAGAGTCCCCAAGGCAATACCATTAGAGGGGTGTGGATGGACCCATGCATGGCAGGCAGGAAGTGCATAAGAGTGGTGGCAAATGGGAGACTCAGGTGGCAAATGGGAGTTGGGACTAGGAGAGCGTCCCCAAGTAAATGCCATCGGGGGGTCTGGGTGGACTCGTGTATGGCAGGCAGGAAAGATATCAGAGGAGGATGAGTTTGGCTACACTCTTTGGCTCCCAAATTTCCCTACGGCCTATTCCAGATTCCTCTTACCTCTTTGGACCTGCAGGCCCAGATCATCAACCTAGGCAGAGCTGGCTGTGATGACCCAGGACTCCCCACGTGGAATGCAATCAAATCAGCTGTGCCTTATAGGACATGGGAATGAAAATTTTACACATTACTGCCAACTCAATCCTGAAACAGTGCTATTCTCCTGTCTCTTGCTCAAGAAACTTTCCTGACTCCCCTTTAACCAAAGGTTGAAATCCAAACTCCGTAATTTGATTTTCCATTGATCTGAATCATACACATCTTTCCGTCCATTCATTCATTCATAAACACCTATCAGTCACCTGTTATATACCAGGCATTAGGAATAAACATTGAATGAAACGCAATGTCTACTCTCAAGAAGTTCATGGCCATCCCTCAAATAAATGACAATCTGGCCCAAATTCTTTTCCTGGCATAACTTCCACCACATGTATGTGAACAGTCCATTCTGGGCCAACAGGTGCATTCATGTTATCCCAGTGTGTTGGTTAAAGATCTGGAGGCAGGTAAATGATGACTTAAACCCCATTTCTCTTGCTTTCTAGTAAGCTTCTAAATCTTTCTGTACCTTAGTTGCCTTACAAGGTTGAAGTAAGGGTTAAATAATTTAGTGTGGAACTCATACTGAGTGCTCTTACAGAGCAGTTTTTACTGTTACTGTTGTTGCTGTTGTTCATTCTCCTCTCTAAGACTTATTTGCAGCCAGCTCTCAGGTGAAAGGGCCTGACCCCCTGCTCTGCCCACACCCTTCCCAGGCCTTGCAAGGCCAGCTTGCTCCTCTAGGAACCACTCATTCTGCTTGAATCGTTCATGATACCTAGGACCTGGACTGTTGTCAGGGGATCACAGGTGTGGGACTCCACTTCCTACACGGAGTGTAAACTCTGGAAAGATAAGGAGAAGTCTTAAAATTATGTAGATCCTCCTATGGAAAACCCAGGATGCTATGACCTATGAAATTTGCTGTGAAATAAACCAGCAAATGTGATGTTTCCTAGAATTACAACCTCATGGTGTTTGTCTGCTTTGGCTCATAAATTCCCTGGAGATAAATCCTGCATATATGCATTGCCCACATTTTAGTCTTTCCAGCTCATGTCTTGTCTGAGGCAGAATGGGGAGAATGCAATGGTTTAGAATAAGTACTGATCTGTCGTCCCTAGAGGTGAAGAGCACTAATAAAGTAAGAAGTTGTTGTAATTCTTCTACCACAAAGGAACCCACTATTATTATTATTATCTATATGAAAAAATATTTTCATCTCTACAGTACCTATACGTGGTATAAAGTAGGTTCTTAGTAAATGGTTTTTTTTGCATTTCAAATAAATGATTGACTCTCAGCTTTGAGAGTGTTTCTGTCAAACAAATTTTCTTTCTTAAAGAGTAATAAGTAATTTTTTCCCTTCTAAATTAATCACAGATGTGTATAAATCAACAGACAATAAGTGGAAAGCAGAAAACAGCAATAAAACAGTCTATTAAATTGAGCTTCTGTGGCAGACGCAGTTGGTTGCCAACAACAATTCTCCTCCCTCTTCTTTGTCCCTAGCAGAACCCCCTTCTTCCAATGATGGGAATGAAAATACTGGGCCCTTATACTCTACAGCTTGCCTATGTGAATCTGTTTGAGCCAATGAGACATAAAGAGAAGTTTCCTGTGTTTGGAGGAGACTTCTAGAAAATATTCCTCTTCACTCCATGATAAAAATATATTTTAAAAACACACACACAAAAGAAGCCAAAGCACTTGTGCCTCCCTTTTGCTTTTGTCGCTGCTATCTTGGGACCATGCATGGTGATATGATTTATACACCAGGAAAGACGGCTCCGAAACAGGAGAATACTTGAGTCCTTGATCACATTGTCAAGCTGCTCAGTCAATACTGGCTGAGTCAGTACTGGGACCACCTGCTTCTGGGCAGCTTATTGTTGAAAAGAAAAAAAGAAAGCAAATAAAACAGTATTGTTTAAGTCATGTTTTTTTGGCTGTTCTGTTACTGTTAAGTGAGAGCATCCTACCTGACAAATTGCGTAGTGAGCTGGCTGTGGCTTTTGCTCACCTGTGAGACCATGCTGTATACACACACCTGCTGCAGAGCTTTGGGCAATGTTCAGAATTGCTCATGAGCGTGCATTATTACCTGTGCAAGGCCCACAAATTGAGCCCATGCTCTTATTTTCAAGTGAGACAAAGAGGGAGACATGGACTCTTGTATTGGGCCTGAAGAGACTGAATCCTATCTCGGCTACTTTCTATTACGATAGTGAAAAAATCATCACGGTTTTTGCCATTGTTTTCAATGGCAAAGATGGCAACTACTTTTGCACCAACCTAATAGCTGTAAAAATGTATTAGTCAGCTCAGGCTGCCACAACAAAACACCTAGACTGTGTGACTGAAACAATCAGTCACAATGTATTTCTCACAATCCTGAGGGTTAAGATCAAGCTGCCAGCCAATTCACTTCCCCTGTGAGGGCTCTCTTTCTGGCATGCAGACAGATGGCTGCCTTCTTACTATGTCCTCACAAAGTAGAAAGAGGGGAAGCAAGCTGTCTAGTTTCTCTTCTCATAAAGGCCCTAATCCAATCATGAGGGCCCCACCCTTACCACTTCATCTAAGCCTATTAATCTCCCAAAGAACTCACCTCCAGAAACCATCAACATATGAAGTAATAGGGCTTCAACACAAGAATCTGGGGGGACAATTCTCACCCCAAATTGGGAAATTATTTCCCATGGATGATTCAGCTCATGGCAGTGGCCTTGGGCAAATATTTAACAGCCCGAACCCTCAATCTCCTCATCTGGAATGTGAAGCATGGTAGCAGGACTTGCCCCCAGCTTGCTCCAAAATTGAATGAGATAACACATGTAGGGCACCAAGCACAGGGCCTGGCACATTGTGAGAGCCCGGTCACTGTGCAGTATGGTTTCTGTTCTCCACCTGTGGAGATGTGAGGCGGCTGAACAATTTTAGCTGCTTTGCGACTGACCAGCTCTTGTTATCCCTTCGAGGACGGTAAGGAAGACCCACCTGGGTCCACCAGCAAGGGAGCAGTGTGCCTCCTTAGACAGGCTGGAGGATTACCGATAAAGTGAAATGCGACATACAGACCACCACTGGAAGAGCCTATCCTAATCCAAATCCTTTAATCCTCTTGTCTTCCTGGTGCGATTCCTGGACACTAAGAAATGACTCAGAACTCAAGCCATTATTGTATCATGACCAAGTCCACCCACTCTGTCCTCCTCCACACATTTGTCCCAGCTAATCCTCATGCCTGGATAACCATTTTCCACTCTCTGGGTAGACTCCTGCTTCCTCCTCAAGGCGCAGCCTGGCCATCCTCTCCTAGAAGCCGCTGTGGACCCTCCTCATTTCCCACTCATCTCTGGGCTGGGCATTCCTTTTCTATTCCATAGACTCTCCGTTAGCCCCATCACAGAGTTGTTCACATATTTGTTTTGTTTCTCCAATAAAGTGCATCCTCAGAACCAACTGTATTCCTTACACATTTTGTGTAGTAACTAAACCTTGGCTGAATGATAACATATCCATAAAAAAGTAGAATAAACTTAGTAAATAAACATTGTTCTATGCAGTTGTATGCTTGATTTATGAAATAAAGTTATTTCTTTTTGTTCTGTAAGATAAACCCAATGTATTTGTGGCCTCCACCATAATTTTTTTTTCTGGAAACCTTTTATTTTATTGCTGTAATAGAGAATAGGCTGCTAACACCTTACTTGAGTGGAGTTATGCAAAGAAACAAAACATATGTTTAGAAATTGAAAAAGCACTATTAATAATTCATGAGTTAAAGCAGAAAGCATAATGGGAATTTAGAAGTGAATGATTATAAAGGCAGGCGTTATGCATTAAAGCTTGAGTAATGCAACTTAAAGGATACTTAGAGGGAAATATGTTGTCTTAAATGTATATATTGGAAAAAAATTAAACCATTAAAAGTTACATATTTAACTCAAAAGCTGGGAAAAAAATAGAATTAACTGAATGAAACTTAAAGTTAAAATCAAAAAGCAGTTAAATAGAAAACAAGGCTATCATAAAGATGTTTATTTTTAAAAAGGTAGTTCACTGATAAAACATGGCTCTCTGATAACATGGCTCAAGAAAAAAGAGACAAATCAAACAATACTAAGACCAACAAAGAAGATATAACTGAAGCTTCAGGCAAAATTTTAACAATCATTAAACAATGCTGCAAACAGTATTATGACAATAATTTTGATAACTTGAAAGGAATTCATATTTTTGGAAAAATTAAAATTCATAAAATTGACTCAACAAAAATAGAAAGGCTGAATTGGCCATTCAGTAGATTAAGTTGGTAGTCAACAATCTGCTCACTCCGAAAAGCAACAGCATAAGATAATTTCACAGGCAGATTTTACCAAACCTTCTTGGAATAGACAATTCCTATCTTATGCAAGCTTTTCTAGAAACTAGAAAAAGGTACACTAGCTGTGGGTAAGGGTCAAAAGCCAAAAATCCTCTCTTTCCAGATGGACAAATTTGGCTGAGTATTAATCCTGGGCACCCGATAAAGGTGGAATGTCAGCCCTGTTCCATGCAACATAATATATGGTTAGGAAAAAATGAGAAAGTTCTATGGTGGGTAAGTTGCATCATTCCTAGGAGATTGTGGACAGACCATACATACCTGGTAGGAAGCTAGAGCTTTGACCTTCCTGTGTGCAGCCACTTGGTAATCTGGGACATCCCTTGTGGGGCTCTAGAGACTATGTTCATGGAGCGGTTACAGCTATACTGGATCTTATTTTTGGTGGGGGATTTAAGACATGATGGCTCTGAAATCCACTTGTGTGGTCTTTTTCCCTTGCACCTGAGCTGTCATTTATGTGATCTGAGACTAGACGATAGACTGCTATGTGAGCTGTTACAAGGACTATCACCAAAAAGGGATGCCTGCATCCTTCTGTTTATCCTGGTGCCAGGTGTGAACTACTCAGATCTAGAATCTAAACGTCTGGTTGAAACTAAGACCATTGCTGTGGGTATTGTAAGATCTAAGTTATGAGGCTAGTGTAAACAATACCAAACAAATGAGGCTAATAGTAGGAAAAATTATTGGCACTATTATTTGAACAAAGACATAAATATCCTAATATTAACCAATGCATTCCAACAAGGTATTTAAACACACACGCGTGCACACACACACACACACACACACACTAGAAGAACGCTTCCATATTAGAGAAATCCATTAATTAAATTACCACACTGATGGATTCAAGAGTAAAATCATATGACAAATGCTGTTAACCCACCATTACCACTCTTTTCACACTAAGTTCTGACCATTTTTCCAAACAATGTGCCATATACATCAATGAAAGAGAAAGGAGATCCTAAAAAGAAATCCACCCATATATATCAACTTGAAAAATAAAGTGAAAATACTAATCGGTGGGCAAGAAAGGATTATGCAATTAATGGTGTTGAGCAATTGAGTAACTATGTGTAAATTAATAAAATTAGATCGCTACCTCACATTATTACAACCCTTCTTACACACAAGCAAGTTTAAAGCAAAGCTTATAACTTGCAAAAATAATAGAAAAATATTGTGATATCTGGATTGGGTAGGATTTCTTTAAGGAGCCAAAAAAGCCCGGTTTATAGAAAATACCAATGGACATAATTGTATCCTAGGTAAAAATTTTTGTTCAACAAAAACTCCATAAACAAAAGTTAAGGCCGAGCACAGTGGCTCACGCCTTAATCCTAGCACTTTGGGAGGCCAAGGCATGCTGATCACCTGAGGTCAGGAGTTCGAGACCAGCCTGGCCAACATGGCAAAACCCTGTCTCTACTAAAAATACAAAAATTACCCGGGCATGGTGGCATGTGCCTGTAGTCCCAGCTACATGGGAGGCTGAGGAAGGAGAATCGCTTGAACTGAGGAGACAGAGGTTGCAGTGAGCCGAGCTCACACCTCTGCATTCCAGCCTGGGTGACAGAGAAAGGCTCCGTCTCAGGAAAAAAAAAAATGTTAAGGGACATACCAAAAGAGAAAATTTAACCAATGTAATGGGCAAAAGGTTAATATCCAGAATAAATGAGTAATTTACAAATCACAAAGAAAGAAACAACTAAGAGAAAAAAAAGTACAAAAAAATAAAGAATAGGCCAATCTTTGAAAAACAGATACAATGGCCAATAAATATTAAAAAGAAAAACCTGAAAAGATGCTCAATGTCACCAGTTCTATAGAAAATACAAATAAATCCCACAATGAGATACGATTTCATTTTACAGTAGGTGAGAGTATGTATTGGTATAATCCTTTGCAATAAGCGGTAAACTGGTATAAGTACTTTGCAATATGTAGTAAAGTTGAAAAATCCACATAACTAGTTGCCAAGTCTCTATACCTAGAAATGTACCACAAAGAAACTCTTACACATGACCACAGGGACACATGTCCAAATACTTATTGTAAACTTTGTAAATCACAACCAAAATTCTTACCAATAAAAGAATATTTAAGCTGTGTTCTATTTATGTTCATGAAATACTACTTATTAGTTAAAATGAGGAAACTAGGGTTACAGGTATCAGCATTGACAGATGTGGAAAACATGATGTCGTTTGAAAAATACTTTGTGACAAAATGCAACATACAGAATATTACCATTTAAGTAAATCTCAAAAACTCATAAGGCAATCTAGGTGGAAATGTGCACATGGAGTGCAATGTTCAAAGTATGCCCAGGAAATTTCATCCTTAATTGCACACTGATAGCGGTATGTGTCCCCAAGGAGCAAGAATGGAATTAGAAGCCTTAAGAAGAGAACCTCAACCCTATCTTTGATGTTTCACATTTTTAAAAAGTTCTAAGCCAAAGAGGACAAAATATTAACCTGTGTTAATTCTGAGTGGTGAGTATATGACTGTCACATCAATATGTAATTGCAGAACCAGTTCAATTTTGTCAGTAACAAAATGGTGAGTTGTTTTTCAGTTGCAATGGATCGCCGGTTGCAAGTCAGTGACCTGAGCATGTCCAGAGGAAGGCAGTGTACTCCCCGACCCCCACCAAGCCAGCCACAACGACAAAGTCAACCATGTGCAGAGCGTAAGTACTTGGATCAAGGATCAGAGACCAAGTCAAGAAGTGAGGGGTACTCTGCTTTGTTGTAGCACTAACTTAAAAGCCAAGGACCTAGCACTACCTCTGCATGACCCAATCAGATCACACCTCATTGCATTTTCCTATGACTCATTGTTACTCTCTGCCTATAAAATCTGCCCCCAGAGCCCAGTTCCAGGAGATAGATTTAAGTGCTGCCTCCTGCTTCTCGGCCAGTCTGCTTGCAGTCAAGCCTTTCTTTTCTCAAAAGCTGGTGCCACAGTATTCACTTCTATGCATATCATCAGACAGAGAGCCCATTGCTCAGTAACAAATACATTCTATAATGTACTGAATATCAGAAATTTCCTAAAAGAGAAATAATATAATAAAATGCCTATTTCTCCTGTTTTCTATATCTCCCCATGACAACCTGGATGAAGTCCACACATCATAATGAAAGGTTGGAAAAAGGCAACAAGACTCTACCTGCTGAACCCTGTCTCCTTCCCCTTGCCTCACGCTTAATCCTCAGGCCACAGGGAGCTCTTTGTTGCTGTCTCACATGTACACACACATGTTCATACTCACATTATGCATGTACACATATACATATAAACACATCCACTCAAACATGCAGCCCTACTTCTTGACTTCCAAGACTTTGTCCATGTTGTTTCTTCTGTATAAATTATTTTTCTGTCACTATCTGTCAATTAATTCCTAGTCATCTTCTACAAACACTCTCTGTGACCACTTTGCCTAGAAGCCTCTCTTGGCTACTGGAGCAAGTTCCTCTTTGCTCCCATAATAATGCGTGCCTGTCTCTATGACTGCACGGAGGCATTGTTCTGCTACTATGTTGCCAGTCTCTGTCGCCCAGTAGACTGCTAACCCTTTAAGTGCAGTGGATGAGTCTTATCTGACTTTTATTGTTTTCAGCATCTGGAATAGTGCTGGGCACTTAATGAGTGATATGATTCATCTGTGTCCCCACCCAAATCTCACCTTGAATTGTGAAAATCCACACATGTCAAGGGTGGGGCCAGCTGGAGATAATTGAATCATGGGGGTGCTTTCCCCCATATTGTTCTCATGGTAGTGAATAAGTTTCATAAGATTTAATGGTTTTTATAAATGGGAGTTCCCCTGCACATGCTCTCTCTTTCCTGCCACCGTGTAAGATGTTCCTCATTCACCTTCTGTCACGATTGTGAGGCCTCCCCAGCCATGTGGAACTTTATAAATTACCCAGTCTCAGGCATGTCTTTATTAGCAGCGTGAGAACAGAATACAATGGGCATCCATTAGGTATCCTTGATTGAAGAGTGCACCTGCTACATGTAGACAGCCAGGAAAAGTTTATTCAGTACATAAATACCCCAAGATGCACATTTTTTTCCTGAAGTACATGACAGAGGTCTTACTTTTATACTTGCATTTGGACAATTCTTTCCTGCAGTTCATGGACAGAGTATTTGGATTTGTGGAGAGACTGTGTTCTAACCCGCCTTCTCCCCATTACTGACTATAGGAGAAATATGGTTTGGCTTTGTGTCCCTACCCAAATCTCATCTCAAATTGTAATTCCCACATGTCAAGGGAAGGACCTGGTAGGAGGTCGCTGGATCATGGGGGTGGTTTCCCCCATGCTGTTCTTGTGAAAGGGAGTGATTCTCATGAAATCTGATGGTTTCTCAGGGGCTCTTCCCCCTTCACTTTCTTCACTCTCTCTCTCACCTGCTGCTGTGTGAGACATGCCTGCTTGCCCTTCCACCATGATTGTAAGTTTCCTGAGGCCTCTCCAGCCATGCAGAACTGTGAGTCAATTAAACATCTTTTCTTTATAAATTACCCAGTCTTGGACAGTTTTTCACGGCAGTGTAAAAGCAGACTAATACAAGGAGTTTTGCCAACTCAGAACGAGCCTTTTTGGACCTCACAAGAATGGGAGTAGTAATACTACCTTTGAGAGTTATTATGAGAGTTCTAGGAACTAAAATCTGTGCAAGCTTGTTGCACCTGGTAAATGTGTTATAAATCATCAAACTACACCTAGGTAATGTTCAATATAGGCTGATGAATGGAGATTAAGTCTTCATGACAAGGATTCAAGGGGTCTGCAGAGAACCAATTAAAGAGGTGGATTTTGAATAATTTTGTAGAAAGAAAGATGGTCATACTGGAAAAAAAAAAAAAAAAAAAACAGAAGGATTTACAGACCAAGAAAGGAGGCATTTATATAAGTCTTCTTGGTAGGAGCCAAGGAATTTACACAGATTTAATTGTCTGTTCTCCAGTTCTGAGCACATTTCTAAGCAGCTTTGTCCCTGAGAGAGGGCAGGAGCCAATGAGTGGCTGTGAAGTCTATGCTGAATTCTATGGGTGATGGGAAGCCACATGCCGAAGCTGGCATGAGACATGCGGGAGATGATACAGAGGTAACAGTGTAATGAGCACAGGTTTGGCATGCAGCAAGGGAGTTTTATCTCCAAATCTCAGTTCCTTTTTCATGAAATGGAAATAAACTGTTTCATGTCATTGTTGGGGAGGTTTGTGATTTAGTTTAAGGAACTAAATACATTGCCTGGCCCTGGTAAGAGTTTAATAACTGGTATATTGAGATCATTACTACTACTGCCATGGTTTGGTTTGACAGCATGGTGTGGTTTCAACATACCTGAGTCCCATGTACTTTAAAAATTTTCAACCCCAAACTTAGTCTATGCCAGCACTGGAATTCTTTGAAGTTGAGACACTTCACAACATTTAATATGCATTTGAATTCTTATGGCACTTTTAAAAAGTTCAGCTGATAGAGCCCACACAGACCCACCGAACCAGAGTCTCCAGAGTAGAAACTATTTTCTTTTTCTAATCTTATAACAGTCAATGCTAATACATAGCCAAGGATGAGAATCAGGCCTGGGAACCACTGGAATAAGGCATTGCTTTTCTAGGTTTCCCTGTTGAAAGGTAAATATCTGGGACAAGTTAACATTAAGGCATAGCCTGCCTTTCATATCTGGAATGAATTCATTGATGGGATTATCAGATATCAGCCAAAGAAACTAAGAGGAGATTCCTGAGGTGTGGTAGAGAGAATGTGGAAACTGGCACATCCTCATCTAAAGGAAGGGATGATTAAAGTGACCATATTTCACAGACTTGTTGATAGACTGAGTTCAGTGAGATACAGTTGCTCAGATATGTGAGTTCTCCTATCAGAGGATGGCTGAGTGGGATATGGATGTCGGGAGGGCTGGGAAGAGAGACCAGGCAGCACACCCACCTAGACTGTGGATGGGGCCTGGCCAATTCTCTGCATAGGTGGGAGCTGTGCCCAGACAGTTCTTGGTGTAGGTATGCTGGGGAGCGGGTAACCATGATGCCATAGAGCTTGAGTGGTGGAGAAAAGGCCAAAAACAAGCATAGAAATATGAGGCAGCCTTATATTTAAAACAGCACCTGCCACCCCCTGCAGCATTAAAACCAAGCCCCTTAACTTGATGAGTGTCTTAGAGTTGCCCCAACAAAATGCCACAAACTGGATGTCTTAAAAAAAAAATAGAAATGTGTTTTCTTACAGTCCTGGAGGCCAGAAGTCCAAAATCAAAGTGTTAGTGGGGTCATGCACCTCTGAAGGCCCGGGGAAAAATTATAGTCCATGGCCTGCTCCTGACTTCTGGTGACTGTGGGCAGTTCTTGGTGTTCCTGGGAGATGCATCCCTCTGATTGTTGCCTGTCTTCACATGGTGTCCCTCTGTGTTCATGTCTTCACAGGGTCTTCTCATTAGGACACCAGTCATTGCATTAGGGCCTGTCCTAACCCAATACCACCTCATCTTAACTGATTACATCTGCCAAGACCCATTTGCCAACTAAGACCACCTCCTGAGGTTCTGGGTGCACATGAATTTTTGTGGAATACTATTCAATCAGGTACAATGACGGATGACCGTGGAGACCCTCGTGGCTTTTTGTTCTGCTCTATATCTGTACTGAAATATTAACCTTTGGCTTTTTCACAGTGTGTGATAATTGATTATTTACAAGTCTATGTCTCCTACCAAGTTGTGAGATCTTCAGGGTAGGACCAATTTGAGTGTAGTGTGTTTTTGTTTGGGTTCTGCTTTCGTCTTCACACCTTTCATTATCCAGGATGTAGCACAAACCCAAGTTTCTGACTGGCATGCAGTAAGTGAATGTGAAATTTAATTGATTCACAGCAATAATTTTTCCAACACTGGTCATTTGGATCTCTACACTGGCATATATTGGAGCCTGGGAGAATGTCTGGAGACCTCTGGAGGAAATAAATCAGGCCAGAGCTTAAAAGCTTAGTGACCATCCTTTGCCTTGGAGGCTGAAAATGGGTAACTGGGCTCTGTTGTGTTGCTTGTGCACTCCGTGACCTGGGGCTGGTCATTTCCCTGTTCTCACCTCAGATTCCAACTATAAATGAAGGGTTTAGACTACAGTTTTAATCTTTCCTTATTTCCTAAGCTCCCTTATCTTTACAATCGCAGGCATCATACTTAGTCATAACTAACATTACTAAGAGATAAGCACCAAAGAAATACTCAGGGCAGTAGCCCTGCAGTGCACCTAACAGCTTCCAATCCACCACTGGGGCCTTTCTCCCTTTTAAACAGATGTATCTGCTGCTCCTGAGAAGTCCTTCCTTCCCTGGCTACCTGCAGGCAGTGAGCACGTTGCCGAAATTCCTCTGGTGAAGATCGCCTAGGATGCCAGGAAGCAACAATAAACACAGTCTTTTCACTCCAACCCTTCATTTAGATCAGCTTTCTCTTTGAATCTCAATTGGCTGCAGCAGGCTCTTGGCCAGCTTGCTGAGGAGGTGTTCGGCAAATCATGAAAGGGCAAGGGCTCCCCAGAGAGGATATTTTTCCTCTTATAGGAACCTTTCAAAACAGCAGGAGAAGTGAGGAATTGCAACTGGGCTTCCAATCAGCTCCTCTCCCGCAGTGAGGAGATGGGGGAAAGGGATTCTCACCTTCAGACTCCACAAAATTTTCAGGATTGAGAAACACAGCTTCTCTCCGAAAGAAGCTGGACTTAGATATCACATTCTGCAAGAAGTCTTCCCTCACCCCACCCTCACAACCCACACTGGGCTGCCTGCTTTGTTGTGTCCCCATAATTCCTGAAGCTTGTTTCCACACCGTTCTGGCCCCACTGGGCTAAAGACAGAAGGAACAGGGACGAGGGAGAGTCCTTACAGTGCTGTGTGGAAGTCACCTTCCTGCATCTCAGACAATTGAATGTCTCAGCCAGCCACCAGCCACTTTAATACATCATCCCTTTTAACTCTCATAAATACACTGTGGCATAGAGCTACCCCATTTCACGAAGGAACTGAACATTATTATATGGCTTTTGGAGAGTTTGAGTTGTTTGACGAAAGCCGATTTGGGATTCTAATTCAAGTCAGAGTGGCTCTAGTCACCCGGTTTGTACATTCCATTTTGTATCCTCTCATGTGTGCGGGTACATCTTTATAACAATGTTCAAGGCCACTCTACAGAGAAGAGTTAACACAGCAGGCCTGAAACTGCTCATCCGTAGAAAGCCCTGCTGTCAAAGTGGTCCTTGGCTGGTGTCTGGGAAGCTGGAAGTTGAGAATGTTCCCACTCTTTCCTAACTGATGAGGTTGACTCACAGTGCCTCAACTATTTGTGCAAGCATTGTGGTTTACGCTGAACATCTGCTTACTTTCTGGGAGACTGGAATTTGGCACAGATAGGTATCTCACATGATCAGCCCCATTAAAGATCTTGGACACTGAGCCTCTAACAACCTTCCCTGATATTATAATATCATTATATTCTATAGTTATAAATATATTATAGTAGACACTTGGCATATGTTGTTACATTCATTGCTGGAAGTACTGTGCATGTTCTGTGTGACTCCACCGGAAGAGGAGCCTTGGAACCTTGCTTCTGGATTCCTTTGGACTTCACCCCTCCACCTTCTCACTTTGCTGATTCTGCTCTACATCCTTTCATTGTAATAAACCATAGCTCTGAGTTGCACTATATGCTAAGTCCTGTGATTGAGTTTTCCTCGAGAATCGTTAAACCTGGGTGTGGTCTTGGGGACCCCCAACAGTTACCTTACTGCATATCGGACAACTGGATGTCTCAGTCAACAACCAATCATACATTTGGAGGAAATTAAACTAGTTTCAGTGAGATTCTGGATCCAAAAGCCATTTGCTAGTGTGAACGTGCTCCATTCTCCACTTCTGCTAGACAGTGGCCAGCCAAAAAGGCATGCATGCTGCTACCTGTATGTTCCCTGCAGTGACTGCATTTCCTGCAGTGTGAAGTCCAAGCTCCACAACCTGTCCGGGGGTCCTCCATCACCTGACTCTGTCTTCTTGTCTGTCCGTCAGCCTCACAGGCACCTCCCACTTAATAGCAAGCTGCTGTGGTCTGCTGAGCACATAGCTATCTCCACCCTACATGCTTTCACCCCTGCCCTTCCCTGATTCTGAAACATGCTTCCTCCTTCCCTGATTTAAGAATTCACTCAGTTCACAGCCATTTCAAAGTCATGTAACTGTGGTGTTTTACTTAGCCCATGCTCCCATAGCAGAATACCATAGACTGGGTGGCTTAAACAATAGGCATTTATTTCTCCCAGTTTTGGAGGAAAGAAGTATAAGATCAGGGTGCAGCATGGTCAGGTGCCAGTGAGGCCTCTCTTCCTGGCTTGCGGATGGCGGTCTTACTGTAATATGCCCACGTGGCCTATCCTTGTTTCAAGACTTGGGGGAGAGAGAGCTGTCCCTTCCTCTTCTTATAAAGACACTAATCCCATCATGGGGGCCCACCTTCATGACCCTATGTAAACCTAATTAGCACCCAAAGGCCCCATCTGCAAACACTGTCACACTGCGGGGTTAGGGCTTTAACTCAGGAATTTTGGGTGGACAAATTCAGCCCATAACACATGAACATTTCAGGAGGCATCCCATCTCCCCTCCTGCACTTTCAACACATCTCGGTCACTCTTTAAGTAGATACTGAGTGTTTCCTATGCACCAGACATCCTTCTATAGACACCTTGGGGACAGGAAAGAACAAGAGAAATAGTCCCTGCCTTCATGGAGCTTACAGCTTTCAAGTTTTCTTCAGAGGAACCTTCCTCATTTAACTCCCCTTTCTCTGATCTTCTTTTTGCCAGTCCTTCTTTGTATCCTTTGATATCACTCTGCTCTCAGTAAAAATTTTGTGAACATGCACTCCTGTATATATGCATTACATAATGGGCAATATAAAATATACATCAAAACATAAGTTTTAAATGGCACATACAAAAAAATGGGAGAACAGAAACCGTAAGTGATCTTCCCACACTGAAATGAACCACCTGTGCATGGTACAAATACCCTCTACTTTGGAGGCCACTGATCCATGTGGAGAGGCCCCACCTTTCTTGAGCACCCGAGCCTAGCATTGCTCTGACTCACACTTTGGAATTATCTCTTCACCTGTACATCTCTCTACCTGGAGAACAGGGTCTCATTCTTTTTTTTTTTTTTTTCTGAGATGGAGTCTTGCTCTCTCACGCAGGCTGGAGTGCGTTGGCATGATCTTGGCTCACTGCAAGCTCCACCTCCCAGATTCAAGTGATTCTCCTGCCTCAGCCTCCTGAATAGCTGGGATTACAGGTACACATCACCATGCCTGGGTAATTCTTTTGTATTCGTAGTAGAAATGAGGTTTCATCATGTTAGCCAAGCTGGTTTCAAACTCCTGGCCTCAAGTGATCCACCTGCCTTGGTCTCCCCAAGTACTAGGATTACGGATCTCATTTATCTCTGTGTGCCCAGTGCTTGGGACAGTACCTGGCACAGAGTTGACTCTCCATAGACTTTTCTGGGAATAAAGACAAATGAAGCACAGATGTTGTTGTTAACAATGATTATGATCGCAACTACAAGATTGGGGGAAATATGAGTCTCTCATTGGACAGGTCTTTCTGGAGTTTGTTGGTTGAACCACCCAAGGTTCTAGGTCTGGATCCCATATACTTATATGAAACTTAATGTAATCAGTTCACCTAAAATCAGTGAGGACTGAATTATGTGACTTGACAAGCATGAAAGTTAAATTGTGTTGAGAACTTCCTAGTTGTCAGGCACCATGCTAAGTATTTTCATGCTATTTCTTTAATCTTACAAACAACCTCATGAGGCTGTTATGTCCTATTCTACACAAAAGGGAACTTGAGTTTTGACAAATTAAGCAATTTTCCTAAGGTCACAGAGCCAGAGGTAGAATGAAGACCAAGATCCAAAGACCATTTTTTTCAACTTTTATTCTAGATTAAGGGAGTATATATGGAAGTTTGTTACCTGAATATATTGCATGGTGCTGAGGTTTGGGGTATAAATGATTCCTTCACCCAGGTACTGAGCATAATACTGAAATTACTGTAAAGAACTACCTAAGACTGTGTAATTTTGAAGAAAAGAGGTTTAATTGACTCAGTTCTACAGGCTTAACAGGAAGCATGACTGGGAGGCCTCAGGAAACTTACAATCATGGCAGAAGGCAAAGGGGAAGCAAGTACATTCCTCACATGATAGCAGAAAGGAGAGAGTGAAGGGGGAAGTGCCACATACTTTTAAACCATCATATCTCATGAGAACTCATTAGCGCAAGAACAGCAAGGGGGAAATCCACCCCCAATATCCAATCACCTCCTGCCAGGCCCCTCCCACAATTTGACATGAGATTTGGGACACTCAAATCTAAACTATATCATTCCACCCTGGCCACTCCCAAATATCATGCCCTTCTCACATTGCAAAATACAAATATTCCTTCTCAACAGTTCCCCAATCTGAACTCATTTCAGCATTAACTCAAAAGTCCACAGTTCAAAGTTTCATACAAGACAAAGTAAGTCCCTTCCACCTATTAGGTGAAATCAAAAACGAGTTGGTTAGTTCTAAGATACCATGAGGGTATAAGCTTTGGGTAAATGCTCCCAATCCAAATGGGAGAAATTAGTCAAAACAAAGGGGCTACAGGCTCCATGCAAGTCTGAAACTCAGCAGGGTAGTCATTAAATCTTAAAGCTCCAAACTAATCTCCTTTGACTCCATGTCTCAGATCCAAGGCACGCTAATAGAAGAGATGGACTCCCAAGACCTCAGGCAGCTCAGACCCTGTGGCCCTCCTGCAGGGTACAGCTCCCATGGCTGCTTTCATGGGCTGGCGTTGAGTGCCTGCAGCTTTTCCAGGTGCATGGTGTAAGGTGCAAGCTATCAGTGGATCTGTTATTCTGGGTCTGGAGGACAGTGGCCCTCTTTTCACAGCTCCACTAGGCAGTGTCCCAGTGGGGACTCTGTGGGATCTCCAACTCTGCTTCCCCTCTGCACTGCCCTAGTAGAGATTCTCCATAAGGACTCTGCCTCTGCAGCAGACTTCTGCCTGGACATCCAGGCATTTTCATACATCCTCTGAAATTTAGGCAGAGGCTCCCAAACTTTATCTCTTACCTTCTGTGCACTCTCAGGCCCAATACCATGTGGAAACTGGCAAGGCTTAGGGTTTGCACCCTCTGAAGCAATGGCCTGAGCTGTACCTTGGCCCCCTTTAGCCACAGCTGGAGGTGGAGAAGCTCCATGTACTGAGGCTGCACAGAGCAGCTGGGCTCTGGGCCTGGCCAATAAAACCATTATTCCCTCCCAGACCTCCAGTCCTGTGATAGGAGGGGCTGTCACAAAGGTCTCTCACATACCCTGGAGACATTTTCCCCATTGTCTCAGCTATTAACATTCAGCAACTGTTTACTTATGTAAACTTCTGCAGCCAGTTTGAATTTCTTCCCTGAAAATGGATTTTTCTTTTCTCCCATGTGGTCAGGCTGCAAATTTTCCAAACTTTTATGCTCTGCTTCCCTTTTAAACATAGGTTCCTATTTTAGACCTTCTCTTTGTGAACACACATGACTATACGCTGTTGGGAGAAGGCAAGCCACATCATGAATGCTTTGCTGCTTATAAATGTTTTTCTGCTAGATACCCTAAATTATCTTTCTCAATGCCACAGTTCCACAGATCCCTAGACCAAGGGCACAAAATGCAGCCAGACTCTTTGTGAAAGCATAGCAAGAGTGACCTTTGGTCCAGTTCCCAATAAGTTCCTCATCTCCATCTAAGACCACCTCAGCCTGAACTTCATTGTCCATGTCACTATCAGCATTTTGGTCAAAACCATCCAAGAAGTCTCTAGGGAGTTCCAAACTTCCCCTCATCTTCCTGTCTTCTTCTGAGCCCTTCCAACTGTTCTAATCTCTGCTCACTACCCAGTTCCTAATTCACTTCTACATTTTCAGGTGTCTTTATAGCAGTGCCCCACTTGAAGTACCAATTTTCTGTATTAGCCCATTTTCACACAGCTATAAAAAAATTACCTGATACTGAGTAATTTATGAGGAAAAGAGATTTAATTGACTCACAGTTCCACATGCTTAACAGGCAACATGACTGGGAAGCCTCAGGAAACTTACAATCATGCTGGAAGGTAAAGAGGAAGCAAGGACCTTTTTCACATGGTGGCAGAAAAGAGAAAGAGAGAGCAAAGGAGGAAGTTCCACACACTTTTATACCATCACATGGCATGAGAACTCACTCACTACCATGAGAATGACAAAGGGGAAATCCATCCCCATGATCCAATCACCTCCCGCCAGGCCCCTCCTACAATTTGACATGAGATTTGAGTGAGAACTCAAAACTAAACCATATTATACCCAACAGTTAGTTTTTCCATTCTTGCCCCTCTCCTGCCCTCCCCACTCCAGTAGTCCCCAGTGTCTATCATTGCCATTTTTATGTCCATGAGCATCTGATGTTTAGCTTCCACTTGTAAGTAAGAACAGGTGGTATTTAGTTTTCTGCTCCTGCATTAGTTCATTTAGGATAATGACCGCCAGCTGCAGCATGTTGCTGCAAAGGATATGATTTCATTCTTTGTTATGGTTGCATAGTATGTATTCTGTGGCATATATGTACTACATTTTCTTTATCCAGTTCATCATTAATGAGCACTTAGGCTGATTCCATGACTTTGCTATTGTGAATAGTGCTGCAATGAATGTGCAAGTCTTTTTGGTAGAATTATTTGTTTTCTTTTGGATATATATCCAGTAATGGGATTTCTGGGTCGAATGGCCGTTCTATTTTAAATGCTTTGAAAAATCTCCAAACTGCTTTCCACAGTGGCTGAACTAATTTACATTCCCACCAACAGTGTATAAGCATTCCTTTTTTCTCCTCAGCCTTGACAACATCAATGTGGTTTTGCTTTGCATTTCTCTGATGATTAGTGATGAGCATTTTTTCATGTTTGTTGGCTGCTTGTATGTCTTCTTTTGAGAAGTGTCTGTTCATGTCTTTTGCCCATTTTTTTAAATGGAATTATTTGGTTTTTGCTTGTTCAATTTTTTAAGTCCCTTATAGATTCTGAATATTAGAATATTAAACTCTTGTTTAATTAGTTTAATGAGGTCCCACTTGTAAAATTTCTGTTTTTGTTGCAATTCGTTTTGAGAATTTAGCCATAAATTTTTTCCCAAAGCGCATGTCCAGAGTGACATTTCCTAAGTTCTCTTCCAGGATTCTTATAGTTTGGGGCAAAGGCCACTTTTGTAATCACTACCTTAAACAAATTCATGAAGGACTAATGTATAGCTATATGTCGTTACTTTAATTCACATTTGTAGAAGAATGCCTTGATTTAGTACTGTCTTTGAGGCACATATCCATCACTGTCTATTTTCACCTCTGAGAAATAATGGGATAATAGGACTACTGAGTGTTCTACTATGTGGTGACAGGAAAGCACCTGGATTTCAGGTGTTTGGCTTTGTGATTCCTCAGCTCAAGGTGACCCAGCTGGTAAGAAGTAGAACTAGGCATTACACCCAACCCCACTGACTGCCATACCACACTGCTCCACCCCCATGAGAAATTGCATGTTATTATAATTGCAAGCAAATGGACCAAATTCTGTCCTGAAATTGCTCCAGAGACAGGGCACTTGGAGATACTTATGCAGTGGCTGACATTTAGCTAGCGTCCTCCAACTGTGACCCAATCAGGCATAATGGGTTTGGAACAGGACTTAAAATTGTTTTCTTTCTTCTGCCTTTCTTTTCTCCCAGCCTTTATCGGTATTTTAGCAGAAGGCTGTTTTTCCTTCTGCACTTATTTATATTTAGCCTGAGCATCCTGTTAATTACAGAGCAGTTATAGAAGAGTTAGGGGCACTATATATAAATTTGCCATTTATGCAAATTGCAAGAGAGAACAAAGAAAAATTAGCTTAATTAGTGTAATTGCTAAAAAGGCAGGAGGCGAGGCAAACACAGCTTTAATCAAAGAAGAGGCGAAGGAAGTCTCAAGGAAATGGTGACCCAAATCACTACAGATTGGAGAGCTCTGACCTTTCACAATTTCAAGACCTTGCTGAAATGTTGAGATGACATGAGACCATGGAGGGGAGGTACAGAGAGTTCTTCACATTGAAACACCGTGCGGTTCCTCAACAAATGAAATAAAACCCATGAGCTTGGAAAGCTGTTGATGTGTCTGTGAATGTGGGTACCTGAGGTGGGGTGGGAAGCAGAGAACAATAAATGATACTTCTTGTATCATTTCTCCAGCGAACACATATTCAGAACCTACTAAGTGATGAAGACTGTATAGATGCTGAGAATGTGAAAATGAGTAAGATGCCATCACCCCTCTCACGAGTCTGGGAAGACAGAGACATAAAGAGGCAACAAACAAATGACATGATAAGAGCAAAATAGAAGGACCTGGGAGATAAGGTTGCCAGATTTGTCAAATAAAAAGACAGGAGCTTTCATTAAATTTTAATTTTAATGAAGTAAAAAAAAATTTTAGTGTAAGCATGCCCCATGCAATATTTGGGACATGCTTATATTAAATGTAAAGAAATTCAAATTAACTGGGTGATATGGCTTGGCTGGGTCCTCACCTAAATCTCATCTTGAATTGTAGCTCCCATAATGCCCACATATTGTGGAAGAGACCTGGTGGGATGTAATTGAATCATGGGGGTGGGTCTTTCTGGTGCTGTTCTAGTGATAGTGAATAAGTCTCACAAGATCTGATGGTTTTATAAAAGGACAATTCCCCTGCACACACTCTCTTGCCTGCTGCCATGTAAGACGTGACTTTGCTCCTCATTTGCCTTCCATCATGATTGTGAGGCTTCCCCCACCATGTGGAACTGTGAGTCCATTAAATCTCTTTCCTTTATAAATTACCCAGTCTTGGGTATATCTTTATTAGCAGTGTGAGAACAGACTAATACACTGGGAATCCTGTATTTTTTCTGGCAATCATCCTGAGGAAGGACAGAGGAGAGTGCATCCTGTGTCTCCCCAGGATCACGGAAATATCCATGGCTTCCTCTGAAAACAGAAAGATGTTCCCTGGCCAGGGGCATGTCCCTTTAGCCTTGGTGTCAGTCTTACACATAAAGAGGTGGGAAGAGAAAGAGTACTGAGATGAAATAAAGCTGGGGCCCTCAGGAAGCCAGTGAACAGGACAAAAGACTCCTAGGATCACTGGGCTCTGAAGTAACACTGCACCTGTATTTGCTCTAAGTCCCTAGATCTTTGGTAAAACTCACAGACACATAAATGCTTTGGGCACATGAGGTCTTCTGCATTCTATGGAAATCAAGGAGGTCAGCATTCCATATCCGGACAGATTCGCTATGACTTGTTCTAAAAGCTTTGCATATTTAACTCATTGAACCCTCACGACAACCTACATGAGGTAGTTATAACGTCCCATTTCACAGATGTCGGGACAGGCCCAGAGAACTCAAGTGACTCCAGGAAAGGTGGTTAGTAAGCACTAGAGCTTAGATTTAACCCAGATGTTCTGGCTTCAGAGCCCATGTTCTCATGCGTGTATTTTGCCACCTGCCACAAGGGATTTGCAGGCCAACACCAAGACAACCAACCAGAAACCTGATCAGTCATTCAATGTAATTTTGCTTAAAGGACAATAAAAAACAAGATAGCCATGTATGTCTGATGTATTCTGTGGAAAAATGGAGAGCAGATTGAGTTATGAATTTCCATCTACATGGTTGCCATTGTGGTTTAGTAAAAGGAAAGGAACTCCGTGTTTGTTTTCTACCTCCCTTCTGGATGGTCAGCCACATAAATAGCTCAACCAAGGCTGTGAACGGTAAGGAGCTCAGCCTTCTCCCTGTGGGTCCCACAATAATGACTGCAGTGGTTGTACCCAGTTACCTAGACAGAGCAATACCTGCACTTAGTCACTGCTTGGAGGACTTCTTAACTCAGGAATTTAGGAAAATAAATAACGTATGGAGACAGACTGAACCTGCATTGTGGAACAGAACTATACACAGTTTCTTTTCTTCATATATGGGACAGATAATGAGTTCTGCTCTCTACCTTCCTCAGTAAGTAACTGATAATGATTATCAGCCAGCCAACATAAAAGTCTTCAAAACAATGCTTGGATCTAGCTCCTCATTTCTGTGTGCTTCATACAAGTGTTCTGCTTCTGGCATGTAGGAACTTAAGTCTGGTGATACTAGGTTCCCAGTCTTTGTGTTTGCCCCCACACTCGCCAAAATTACAATCTTCACACGCCTGCTCCCCTTCATCACTACCGCACGGAGCAGAATGCTTTCTTGAGTGAGATCAGACCTCAAAAGCTGTCCTGGATTCAAGAACTGGCAAGAAGGACCATTTTGCCAAGATAGGTTCCCTTTCACTGGTTGATGTCCTATCTTCTCCCTAGGAGGAGAAGTCAGTACTTTTCTGGAGTCTGTTGAGGAAGTTTAAAAAGGAAAAACGCCTTGCAATTGCGGTAAAGTAATGCATGGGGCAGCTTTACTGTAGCTTTTTGACATTTCAAACCTACTTTGATCTGCCTTCCTCTTTTTGTTAGAGATTTCTTGGTTGTAAGAAACAGAAACTCATAAATAACAACCCCCCCCTCCCAAATTAAAAAATATTCAGCTCACACACTCAGGCTGAAAGCTTCATAAGGAACTAGGAGCAACTTTCTATTACTGGGGGTCATTACAGTGTCTTGTCTCTAACTTTCTTGGTTGAGGAAGCAGAAGGTTGAAATTGTCACCCTGATTCCTCATGATCTCACAATGCAAGCATCTAATACTGCCTAACTTTGTGGATGTATCACATAGCTCAAATTATGGTGCGAGAGACAGAGAGAGAGAGAGACAGAGAATGCATGTACAAAAGAGAATGCTCAACCCAGTCAGTGGTCGGCGGCTTGCTTTGTCTGGAGTCATTTGTCCACCTTTCGTCCAACCAGGTATGACCGGTTAGGAGTGGCTTCCAGTGCACCTACAAACAGGAGGCCCAGAACTGTGGGAAGTAGATGATCCAAGATGGGGACACATGGGGAAGAAATAGTTGGCTTTGCTGCTGCAATTCCTTTTCTTTTCCATCCCTTTGGATAATATCTTTATAATGATTAAAACCTCTATACCATCCTGCTCTTCTTTAGGAAATTGGGTGTCTCAAACCCACTTCACCAATTTACCTTGCATTTCCCTTTGTCATCTTTTTATTGTGGTGACATTTTCTGACATAGTCTGAGGATTTTGTGTCTTATTAATTTGGAATGTTTGTCTTAGGATGTTTTGCTGACTCCCTTCGTGATTGGGGCCCTTGAGAGAGTCCGAGTTTCCTCATATTTTCTCACTGGGCATTACTTAATACTGGCATTTTTTTTTTTATCTGGGCGAGAACTCACTCTAGAAGACAAGGATAAATCTAAGCAGGACCTTGGTGCTTCAAAATATGGTGCACACACACCTGACACTGATTGTTGGGGGCTCCAAATTGCAGGGTGGTAAGTGTCCACAGAAGGGAAATTATGCAGACAATCTATGAAAAAATAAAATTAAACACTCCTGCCTTCTAATCACTATCAGCAACTACCCCCATTGTTGATGATAAGATGCCATTTGCAATAATGATGGAAAGGGTCAGAATAAGTAGGAAATTAGGAAAAGTGTTGGATATAAATTGTGATTTAGGCTGTATAAAATTTGGGAAAGTTTTCTCCTTGAAGGGAAGCTGGGATTGAGATTATGTTTTATCACTGGGGTGACAATATAATTTACCATCCATGTTGGGACCCATTCGAGAGTGACAGAGTGTACTATTAAGAATTACACTGGGAAAGCAGGTGTAAACTATGTCTGCCCTGGGTAAACCAGAATGTATGGTCATCTTGTATCCATCACCTATGCCTGATATGGATGAAAGTACCATGAGCTTTGAGACATTTCCTAATAACTACAAACCAGACTGGTCCTTGGCTTCACTGTCAATACCTGGGAGACCATGGCTGACTGAGGGTGGGGAGAATGGAGGAAACTCATTTCCTGGTAAGACCATTAAGTCCTCTGTAAAGCAACAGCAGCACAGTTTGGTATCATATAATTGCTTCATTGCTGCTAGTGTGTGTTACTGTTTCCTTCATCATAATTTTATTTCCTGTCTATTTTCTGTACTACATTGGATCCTAGGGTGGGGACTCCATTTTTTTATGTCTATAAATGACTAAAATGTTGATGTGCATGATGACTAGCACAGTGCTTGGCACAGTGTAGGCCCTCAGTAAAATCCTGTACAATGAAGATTGTAATAACTTACAGTTTTTCATCTTCAGAATCATCCTGTGAGCCTTTAAAATGTGGAAGACACTCAAGAAAAAATAGGATTTCTTTCCTCCCTTTCTCCATCTTTCCTTCCCTCCCTTCTTCCTTCCTTCCTTCCTTCCTTCCTTCCTTCCTTCCTTCCTTCCTTCCTTCTTTTCTGTTCTTTTCCCTCCAATCATGCCCTCCCTCCCTCTGATTTTGCATTCAGTGCTGCAACATAAGCAAGACCTCTGGGTCTTTGTCTCTGCAGAGCTCGTGCAAGTCCTGTATAAGCCAGGGATCATTGTAGCTGTAAGTAGACTGTCTCATATGGACCTTTGGGTCAGATCAGAGGTGAAACACAGTGTCTATCTTGGGATTTAGGAACACTAAGAAAATCTCACCACAGCTCAGATACACCTGTCCCATTGTTCTGAGCAAGCCATGGCTACCAAGAATCCCTGAATGTATTTATGCAACAGAATTTTTTTCCTTAGATACAAGCTGTTAGAGAAGATGTGCTTAGATAGACAGAGAGAAACATGACTGCCCCTTGGAAGGGAGTCCAGGATACTGCCAGGACTAGAAAAAGAATACCTGAGGATCAAATGAAGGAATGGGGGTGTTTGGACTGGAGAGAAATGATGAGGAGACACAGTCACTGACTTCAAAAGCCCAGAGGCCTGGTATCTGGGAAGGTGAGAGCTTAACTGAATGTCTCCAGTGGGCAGCAACAGGACCGGTGGGCAAAAGCAACAGAGTTCGTTTTGCTATTATACATGAGTCACACACTTTTAATGGCCATATTAATAATCATTCTTTAATGATTCGTCATTTTCAGAATGTGTTTTAAACCTAATGATGGAGTTCCCAAGCCAGTGGTGGTTGTCTCTGGTGGACACGGGACAAATCAGGGAACTGAGTTCCCAAGTCAGTGGTGGTTGTCTCTGGTGGACACAGGGGACAAATCAGGGAACTGAGTTCCCGAGCCAGTGGTGGTTGTCTCTGGTGGACACAGGGGACAAATCAGGGAATGTGGTGAATCCAAAGTACCCAATTATATTAAGGTTACTCTCTTATTTCTAATATTTCCTTTTCAATGGAACCAGTTGCCCTGTGTCTTACTCTATTTCCCTGAAAAGCTTCTATCCCGCTCAGGTTTTCTAAATGCTTAGCATGGCCTGGGGCACTGTGGAGGAGAGGAGGCTTGACATCTATCAGAGTTCCCTGCCTTCCAGGGGCTGCAAATTTAGTGAAGCAGAAAGACACAGGCAAAAGAGCACAAGGATGAATTTGAGGATCTTTAACTTCTAATTCTACCTCCTAATTTTCATTAAGAAGGAACCCCTGTGCTAGAACCTCAGTGAACAGTAACTTAGAGGTCATCTAGTGAGCTTGCCAAAGCTTAATTCATTGTATCTCGTTTGATGATCCTGAGGATATAAGGAGGCAGGATGCCTATTTTCAGATGAGGGCGTTAATGTTCTATGGGGTCTCATCAGCTGAACAGGGTCATCCATCAAAGAAGCCCCAGAGCTGGTCTCCAGGTCCTAAATTCTCTTCCTACCCCAAATCTCAGCTTTGCTATAGGTGGTCCTGAGTGAAGGGCTATAAGTAACACACCAATACATTGTAATTTAAGGAAATAAGGCTGACCTCTGGGGATTGAACTGTGAAACCATTGCAAACCAAGCCACCATGAAAACGAAATGCCATCACGGGATGAAAAAGCTCTGCAAATAGGAGAGCACAATGTGGGAGAATTTGGGGAGATACCTAAGTGAGAATGTGCCATATAGAAGTCTTAAAACGAGATGTTGAAAGTCAATTACTGCATTTTGTGGGTGATAACCAAAGGATAATACGTCGCATCAACTTATCCACACTAAGGCACTGGCTCATGGAGCACTTCTCAATATCAAACAGAAATAGATGGTATTTACAGAATAAGGTTTCTAAAAAGACATCCTGCTCTTACAGTAGGATGAAATTTGCACAGACAGAAAAAGGAGGGATTGGCCAGGTTTGGTGGCTCAGACATGTAATCCCAGCACTTTGGGAAGCTGAGGCGGGCAGATCACCTGAGGTCAGGAATCCGAGACCAGCCTGGCCAACATGGCGAAACCCCGTCTCTACCAAAAATACAAAAATTAGCCAGGCATGGTGGCCCATGCCTGTAATCCCAGCTACTTGGGAGGCAGAGGCAGGAGAATCACTTGAGCCCCAGAGGTGGAGGTTGCAGTGAGTCGCGATCATACCACTGCACGAGACTGTGTCTCAAGAAAAAGAAAAAAGAAAAAAAAAAAGGAGGGATCTGGTAATTTAGTACAGACTCTAGCAGGAGATACACCATGACCACATTGTAATTGGACTAAAGGGGATTATTCCTAATTAGCAGATCTAAGAGCTTACAAGACTTTTTGAATAGGAAAGGATGTGCTTCACATTCCAAAGTTACTTCATTAGAAAAAGCAGGGTTGCCCACAAAGGTGAAGTTTAAACCAAGCTTGTTTACATGTTGCATGGCAAGGTGGGATGGGACAACTGTTCCATTTATCTGCTGCAGTCTAATAAATTACTACCAAAATCAATGGGTTAATATAACAATTTTATTTTATCTTTCTTGATTTTGTGCGCTGACTGGACTCAGCTGAATGGTTCTCACTTGGGGTCTCCATGTGTGACAGGCAGAGGGTGACTGGGGCTGTAGCCATTTGAAGACCCAACACATCTGGACGCCCAACGAGGCTCATTCCCTGGCTGCCAGGTACTGCTGGCTGTCAGCTGGGAGTTCAGCTGGGATTCTTTATCAGAATACCTACAAAAAGTTTTCTTACATGCCTTGGGCTTCTCGAAGATGGTGGATGTGGATGGATTTGGAAAGGGCAAGTATTCAGAGCAAGAGATGCAAGAGAACCAGGCAGAAGCTTTCAAGGATTCTTACGGCCTAACTCCAGAAGACCCATAAAGTTGTTGTTTCTATTGATGAAGGCCAGCCTTCTATGTGTGAGGTAGCAAGTTGCATGCCACGCATATAATGATACCGCACATGCCTTTGGGAAGCTACAGCTAATCAGGAAGGCAGACAAGTGATTACATACCTGGAATTAACTAAGTGGGATGCTCTGATCAGCAACTGTCCAGGCCACGATGCGGGTACGAGAGAAAAAAAGTAGTTTAGAGGAATAGGGGGTCAAAGTGGGCTTCACAGAGGAAGTGACTGCTTGGATAAAGGAAGAAAGAAGTAGTTGTTTGCTCTGGACAGTGAGTGTGTGTGCTTGTGTATGTGCATGCATGTGAGTGTGTGCATGTGTGTGTGTGCATATGTGTATAGCGTAGAGGCATTTGAAAATTCAAGAATGAGAAAACACAATGAGACAAAATAAATAATACAATACATTCTGACAACTAAAAGATCCAATACAGCAAAAAAGCCACAGACTGGAACTATAATTGCACAGGATACTACTATAAATCATCTAAAAGGATTTATTTAACAGGTAAGCTTAGAAACAAAGTTAAACATTTTGCAGTACTTCTTGAATTTTCCATCATGCCATTATGTATTATGAATCTTAGCCAATTTGGTGGGGTGTTGGGAGGGTGAAGAATATGAAGTATTTCCAAACATTTTAAAAAATGATCTATGCTGGCAGGATGGGCTTTGTCCAGATTGTAATTTGGAAGTGTTGGGTTAAAAGCAGGAAGAAAAAGGTAGGATGGCCAGCAAAGAAATTGCCCAAATAGGTGAAGGCTGTACTAAGAAGATTAGCCATTACCTTCAGGACAATTTAAAACATATATATTGAATACCTATTATGTCCCACGCAGTCTTCAAGGCACTAAAGATCTATCAGTGATGGGGTAGACAGCAAAGTCCTGTCTCTATGTAGTTTACCTTCTCCTGAGAGACACAGATGATAAGCAACATAAAGAAGAACAACAATGTGGTATGTTAGATGGTGTTAAGCGCACAGATAAAAAGTAAGGCAGGGAGTGGTCAATGGGAGAGGATGAATTTTTACATCAGCCTTGAAGGAAGGCTTTTATAGAGAAGATGGCTTGTGACCAAAGACCCAAAGGGTGGGATCCAGTCCTGAGGATCTGGGGTTATTCTCCAGGCCTAGAGAATAGTAAAGGCCTGGAAGCTAAGGACTTTGGTGAATTCAAGGAAGAAAAAGGAGATCAGTGTGACCACATGGAGTGATCCACAGGGAGAGTCCTGGAAGAGAAGGTCTGTCCAAGATGGGATCATCTGGTATCCAGACTGTGAGATCCTGAAGTCTTTGGCTTTTGCCCTGAATGAGATCTGGAGCCATGGGAGGGTTTTGAGCACTGAAGTGATTGATTGACTTATTTATGAAAGGGTCTCTCTTGCTGATCTGTGTGAGATAGATGGAAAGGGACAAAAATAGAAGCAAGGGACTAATTAGAAGTCTCTTGCATTGATCCAAGTGAAATATATTGGTGGCTTGGACCAGAGTGAGAGAGTTAGTGAAAATTGATTGGATTCTGGATATCTTATAAAAGTAAAGCAAATAGGATTTTCTAATTGATAGGTTGTGCAATGTGAGAAAAAGATAAAAACCAAAGATAACTTCAAGGATTTTGGCTGAGCAACCAAAAGAATGGAGCCCTTTACCTGAGATGGGGGAACTTTCTAGGGGAGCAGATTTGAGGGAGAAGATAAGAAGTTAGGTTTCGAACCAGTTGAGTTTCAAAAGGTTATAGACATTAAAGATATTTAAGCAGGGACATTGTATGCTTGGTTTAGACTCTAGGAAAAACAAAGCCCACCTTGGCAGCCTTAGGAAGGATGAATTAGAGAAGGAGTGTGAATAGCAGGAGTAATAGGAGACACTTCAGAAATCCAGAAAAGAGCTGCTGAGAAGCAAATTTAGACTAATGGGTTGAGAACAGGCAAGTAGGTTTAGAGTCAAATAAGTCAAGGACAAGGAAAGCCAAGGAGACAAAATCTGTCAGGTTTTACTGGCGGCCTACAGTAGGGGAGCAGAGGCAAGTTACAGCTCCAGATACAGTGCTGAGATTGGCCCTTTTCTTTTAAAAGATTAGAAATACAGAAGATGGAACAGTGTGGTAGAAGGTATTGACTTCCGTGGGAAAATTGCTAAATTTGAACTACCTTTGGTAACGGCTATGTGGGAATGTTCAGAAGCCAGCTGAGTTGGCAGAGGCATTTACTGCCCACTCTATGTCCATGAGCTTTCTTACATTTCCCAGCATCCTTGCAATTAAGCACGGTCACATGACTAGTTTTTGCTAATGGACTGAGGGGCAGAAGTGATCTGTGTCCCTTCCAGGCCAAAGCATTTGAGGGCTATCGCACAACCCTCCAGCTCACAATTTTGCTGCCACAGGAACTAAGGAAGACACATGTTTGGAGGTGGCAGAGCATCCACCAGCCTGGGTCTCTGACTGACTTGTGTTGGACTTGCATCATGAGCAAGAAATATGGATTTGATACATAACATTGTTGAGATTTGGGGGTTTATTACTGCAGCATAACCTATGCTATTCTTACTAATGCATTTGCATATGTGTCTGAAATTCAGGAGAAAGGAATGGAAACTTTACCAGTATAAATATGGCAGTTAAGTCCAGGGAACGAACAAGATAACTTAGTAAGATACTACATAGCGAGAACAAAGGAGGCCAGAGGAAGACCCTGAACATCATCGTTTAAGACGAAAGGTAAAGGGGATCAATGAAGTCTGACAGAGAGCATTCAGACGTGTGAAAGAACTCAGTCATGGGAACCAAGGCAAAAAATTTTTTTGAAAAAAGAAGGAGAGGTCAGAGTTGCAAAATGCCTTGGGATTTATTCCAATTCAATTCATTTCTATTTGCTTTAATTTAACAAACACACAGACCATCTCTTATAGTTCAGGGGAGTAGAAAGGGGGCTTTGGAGAGACCAGTGGATAGAACAATCTATGGGCCATTTGATTACCTTCATGTAGAGTTCTTTCTCAGACAAGTGATGGGGGTAGATGTAAGACCAGGACAGGTTGGAAGTAAATGGAAGGTTAAAAGGTGGAGAACAGCTAGTGTGATTCTTTGAGGCCCTTTAAAGTAAAGAGGAAGATAAAGCAGGAGTTTTGAAGTGAAGGGGTAGAAAAGTAAGCTACATACTATACCCTTACTACATGTTAGAGGGTATGTATTGCCTCTAACAATCCAATGAAAGAGAAATTATTTCCCTTTTTCTTCCTGGGAGAAAGCAGAGTGTAGCGGCTAAACTCTGGGACTGATGGCCTTGTTGTGCCATTTATTAGCTGTATGTATGGACTTGGGAAAGTTACTTAACCTCTTGTGCCTCAGTTTCTTCATCTGTAAGTTGGAAGAATAATACCTTTCGCACATTTGGTTATGAGAATTGAGTAGAGCAAACCAACTGTCCTACTTGCCCAGGACTGAGGGTGTAGACATTTCAGTGCTAAATTCAGGACATCTGTAGACAAACTGGCCCACACTGGGCGTTTTATGATTAAGTGGCTTTAGAAATGCTAAGAGCAGTGGCTGGGCAAACAGTAAGTTTTATAAAGAGGTAGCTACTACCATTGCTGGTTCTCCATGTGCCTCAATTTCTTTGTGTGTACATTGAAGATACTAGAACTTACGTAATAGAGTTTTGTGAAGATTAAAAGATGACCCATGCCATGTGCAAAACTGGCACATGGTAAACCCTCAACACGAGTCATTACTGTGATGATGGTGATTATAGTGACAATGAGGAAGAAGAAACAGGCTGAGAGAAGTTAAACACACAACTAATTAGTGAAGGAACTGGAGTATGAAACCAAGTTGGCCTGACTCTAAGGCTCTTGATGCTTCTTTTGTGCCACGTTGCAAGCAAGGTCAGGAAAGATTAAATGATGATGGGAATTTGATCCAAGCTTTGCAGGGTGAATTGGGTTTGACTTTCTTTTTATTTATAGACATCATCAACAAGCATTTATCAAATACTAGTCATGTGCCAGACACTGCACAGGGGAAGTAAAGTGGATGTGAAGCTACAATCCAGCAATTTGTGGGAACTGCAAGAATGGGAAGCAGAAGGATACCCTGGACAGAGAGAGGGATAAACTTGGTTTAATTCTCTGTCCTATTCCCAGGATTAGAGTAACTATTCATACTTGCAAAGATCCTGGGAGAAGTTAAGCCCGTTCTACAAATCCTGAGGGGGAAGTCGACATCTAATTAGGATTTCTCATTTATTAGGTTTTAATCAAGTAGGATGATTTTTCACCCAGTCGTCAAGTCCTGTCTCCATGGTCATGTCAGTCTCACCTTCACTCCAGCCTGGCATTCACAGGTGATATTCCAATTCCATGCCAACAACTGATAACACTGGCCCAGAGAGGCTTCTGATGAATAAACATTATGTCTATTTTCAGCCTCTTTGCCATAGATTTTGGCATTTGACAGGTCTTCACTCTGAGATTCGGGGGTAACTTACCTCCGAGCTTTCCTTCAAGAATAAAGACCCTACTGAAATGCTCCTTTAACAAACATAAATAGAAAACAGATCCACGGTGTGATTTGAAACTGATAAACAAGAGGCATCCAGTGAGCTCCCAATTAACTAATCTTTTGATAATACATAGAGCCTCCTTTAGCAAAATCTTTCTCTTTGTGGAGGCAGCTTCAAGCCGGCAGGAGAGAAGGGGTGGGAGGCTGTGTCCCCAGATGCTGAGTCTGAATGGATCACTAGGGAAGAGTTTATTTAAACAAAAACTCTTTTAAGGATTAATCTGCTTCAGGTAAGCTAGAGGAATAAGGGCAAAGCCAAGTGAGTTGACAGTAAAAAAACTAACGGGTAAACATTGGCATTCCTCAGTGGATGTGTGCCAGGAAGTCATACAAGTGCATGCCAGTCCTCATCATCCCACCACCCAGAGGCCTGAGAATAAACATGCACAGATCATCAGCCCCCCATGTACTGAGATGGATGAGGTCTGGGCCTCCAGACAGAGCTCCTGGTGCCGTAGAACCTCTCACACAACAGAGAATGTCCTTAGAATCTAAGGTCTCAATGTCTTCCATCAGAGGCTGGGAAGGACCCCAGCAAAGATTTGAATTCCAGATCCTTTCCAGTGTGCCCAGGAGTGGAATGATCTGAGATTCAAGTCTGACCCAGTGTTCTTAGATTTCACGGGACAATCCCAAGAAGTCAAGACTGGTTGAAAAATCCTAAGGGCAAGAATATGCCCAAATCTGGGTCAGTTTCCACCCACAAAATGAAATGAAAAAAGGGGACCTGGGCCAGGCAACATGGAAGGCTCTTGGTCATTGCCCAGTGGGACTCAGGTACACGGGAATGCAGAGGGATGGGGCTGCACAGGACTGGGCTGAAGCTGCAGTGCTGAGATGAAGGTATGACAACCTCAAGGTAAACAGTTCTCGTGAGAGCCTCTCTCCTTCAAATGCCCTTCCTTCATTCAGTCAGGTTCTCGTTTATTGTAGTTCTTCATTGTTTTGTTGTTTTGAAGCACCATTATTCAGTCAGTCAACTAATCCACATACACACAGTCAGGAAGTCGGACAATCCTTTAGTTCACTCACTCCGTCACTCACTCTTTCATTCACCTATTCATTTACTCAGTCTATCCGTCAATAGCTCAGCCACTCATACATTGTCCATCATGTACTCTTTCATCCATTCAATTGTGATTGTTATTCAGCCAATTAATTATTCACATGCATTTAGCCCCAGACAGTCATTTGACTCTTTGACTCATTCATTTATCAAGCTAGTCCTTGCTTCTGTCAGTCAATCGGTGATTACATAATTAGTCATTTTACCCATTCATTTGCACATACATTCAAACATTTAAGGCTAGTCGCTAACTCATTTTTCCATTCATGTTTTTATTCATTTATTCATTGGTCTTTCAGTCACTCTGACAGTCAGGCAATCAGTTACCCAGTTAAGCAGTGAACTTGTCCACCAGGCATCGAGGGAACAGCTTTTAATCAATGCTTTTCTTAAATTTAACTTGAATTTGCTTATAGCCCACAAGGCTCAGACTATGAAGTATGGCTCTGTTTCCTCTCTTTGTTAAACCATAGTAATAATAAACCTTAGCGCCTGATACAAAAAGTATCTGTGCACAAAGCGAGTCATCAGATTCATGTACCATGAGGCCTGAGCAACAGATGGGTTGAGGCTCCAATTGACCCATGAAGGAGGTTACACAGAGGGTCTAGACATCCAGGGGCCACCCCATGGGATGAAGCCTAGCATCCATCCCAGAACAGGCACCTAAAAAGGTTTTCAAAATTATGTCCTTCCCTGGATTAAAAAGTGATATATATTCATTGGAAAAAAAGAAGAAAGGTTTGAATAAAAAAAAAAAATTCAGTCAAAAGTCCACCAGCCAGAATTAACAATTGCTAATATTCTAGTGTATATATTTATATATATATATATATATATTTGTGGACACACTTTTACCAGAAAATAATATATAGTTTTTATTTCTTCATTATTCTAAGAGCAATGTATGATTCATATAGAAATTATTGTATTTAAGAGAGTTTGGTTTATTGGAATAGCAGTTAAACTTTGTGATCACAATTAAAATGAGTAATTTAGTAATTGATTTAGACTTGTTTTAAGTTGAATTTTTACCAGTTTTATATACAGTACTTGAATATTTTCAATACTCTGAGAATTACTAAGTTTATGAGTTTAATGTAATCTGTTAGAGTGATAAGACTTGAGCACATGAGAAATTTTGTTAAAGTACTAAAAATAGAATGTATCAAAATTATAAAGACAATTGAAAATCTTAAAGTTTATAAATGGGACATATGTATTAATCAAGGTCTCCTTATAAGTGATTGTTAATTGTTGCTAGACTTTTACAAACAGAATAATAGTATTTATAAGCTGAAAATAAAAGCTTGAGAAACCACACAACTTTATCTTCAACCTTTATAAATTCGATATTAACTTTTCAAACCAAGGTAATTTGTGAGTGACCTTTCATGCATAAATAAGCTCTCCTTGAGGGCATTAAACACTCAGTCTTACGGCTACGTCAACAAAAGGAATGTACATCCCGTATCTTCCATGAGGACTTCCCCTTCTCAGAAGATACATCGTGGACTGTTTTTTCTACGTGGGAAGGTATCAAAGATGACAACCAAATTTCAGATTTGAGCCTCTAGTGGATGGTCTTGCCATTCACTGAAAAATGTCATGCTGCGCTGGCGTGTGTGTGTGTATGTATGTGTATATGTGTGTCTTCAATAGAGGTCTAACCCCTAGAGATGAAGAGACAACAACTTATTCACCTTCATGGCTCTGGAGCCCAGCCCCGTGCCTGGCACACATCAGATGTCCTAGCAAGATGCTCAGGTATGTAAAGAAAGGTCATGGTGGCCAGTACAGGTCAATACGCTGCCCCTCCTCTGCCAGGAGAACTTCTACTCTGGATGTTCCTCCTCACCTGCAAGTTTACCCTTTGTCAGGGTGAAGTCCCAGGGATGGAAAACCCAAAGAGTTCTTGCTCTCCAGCGAGTCTTCCTCAACTTCCAGAGCCTCTTAGTCCAGCCATTGCCTCTGATTATTCCCAGTGTGAGTTTAGACAGGCTACTGAGGGGCTTGTCACTGTGAGATTCCTGAGCTGACACTTAGAGGGTCCAAGGTTACCTACCAGAGTTGAAAAAAAAATAAAAGGCAGTGTGAAAAATGCCTAACAGCTGACAACTTGTTCTTTAAAGACCCCAGGCAATGAGCTTGCCTAATCTATTGGGAAAGAAAAAAAAAAAAACTACTTTGAGACAGAAGGGCTGCCTTTTACCCTCGAAAATTCAGTCTCTGAGGCTCTAGGGAGGTGAGGGGTGAGTCAGCTCACAGAGGCTCCAGACAGGCTCGGTGAAGAGCACACTGGAAAAATGTAGACAATTGCAATCTGCAATCCTTCTCCAGAACTCCACGGCTGCCACCACTTTTTCTCTAAAATTTAGCTCAAAGTCTTCACCGAGCTTCTGCAGGAAGCCTCCCCGGCTCCCTTTCTGTGCTGATTGGTTAAGTGCGTGCCTCATATGGATTTAATGTTGTCTTCAGACACCACGAAGGGCAAATATATTGCGGAGCAAGAAATCGAAGCCCAGCGGTTAAAGAAATCATTCCCACACTGTCCTGTTGGTGAATGGTCGTGCTGGGGTTTGAAGCCAGAGCAGCTCTGTGTTCAAATCCGAGTTTCCAGTCCCTTCTGTGTTTTTCCTCGGACTTCCTTATCCAGGTAGCAGTGTTTTCTCCTAGTGCCCTTTCTCAAGCACACAGAAAGGTGCTCTTTCCAATGCCCGGGAGCTATCTTAGCTCCTTCCTCTGAAGCTCTCCAGCTTTTGTTCTCTGTCTAGGAAAATCTTACTCCTGATTTCAAACCTTCCCCCTAGGTCTTGAGTTTGAATTTCAAAATGCTAATTAAGATTCCCTTATTTTCCTGGGTTGCAGAAAATGTTTTTCCAAACCTATTTATGTCAGTCCAAGAATAAAAGCTAATGTCCTTGGTTTTTGTAAAAGGGGATTGTTGTTGCTCTCTTTTTGTCTCCCCTTCTCCAGAAAAAAAAAAAAAAAAAAAAAAAGGAGAGAGAAGGACAAACAATATCTCCCCTCCCCCTTGATACATAAACTTGAGTGATTTCCTGGGCTCGCAGGCAGGTGAGCTGCTGAAAAGAATGCTCTCAAGCGACCCGTAAAGCCTCCCGGTAGTACACGTGGTGGTGATTCAGGAAGTGACCATCTGCCTCTTGGACCACCTGCTGGATCCTCCTATCAGGGTTCCCCCATTGGCCACGGGGTCTACCTGCTTCTCTGTACTCTGGCCATTTTTCTTGACAAATGGTATTTATTACAGATCATTTTCCTCTTGGCGCTGTTTCAGTCCCCAATTTAGGCTTAATGTTAACATGCCCTTAAGCTATTCTCTTAGGAGGTTGGCAGGGGTGAATTCATTCCCCGTGGGTATGATTGTGAATTCTGATTAATGCAAATGCTATATGACTTCATCATTTTCACACTCAAAACCCTACTCCATGGCACTCCTGAGTCAGAGTTGGAGTCCTGCCAAATGCTGCATGTGGTTGAGGGAGGGCTGGCAGAATGACGCAGGCTCACCCCTTGTATCCCTCCCCAGCTTACCTCTGTCTCCGTGGTCAGACTTAGTATGTGCTTTCACTGTTCCCTTCACATGTTGCATTTGTATTGCCTGTTTTCATCTATAGCAAAATCTATTAATTGTTGAATATAAAAGCATTTTCCGTTTCTATTTTATCCACTTTTCACACTCATGTCTGTAACTCTCTGTGGCTATGGTTTAGAAACCAGAAAGCTTTAAGTACCAGAACCTCCGATTTTCAGGTTATACTCATACATCCATGTGCACATACACTACTAACTCAGTTCTGTCACCCTTTGAGTAGAGTAAAATAATGTGGAAAGCAAACTTGAAGATTCTACTGGAACAATGCAACATTTGGAAATAGTCTCCAATGAAATCTCCTCTTATCTCTACAATCAGAATACATCCTTCAGCTCTGGGAAGACAAAATCACTCCTCATCTGTGCCTAAGCATGGAAGTGCTCTTAAAGCACTTTTACCCTTCTCTCTTTTCTAGTTTTTATCACAATTATCCTAGTATTCCAGGCTGGTAACTGCTAATTATATTTAATTTTTCAGCCTCCTCTGTCTCCATTATATGATGAATTACCAAGTTTAATAAATTTTTCTTGCTCAATGTGCCTTCTTTTCTCCCTCCATTCTTCCCATTTATCCATCCATTCATCCATCCATCCAACCAACCAACCATCCATCCATCCAAACCATCTACTTGCTTATTCATCCAGACACTCACCCTTTATCACCTCTTCCATTACTAGCTATAGGACCCTGAATATCCAATGTTTGACCTGAACTTCAAACCATAGGAAAAATAACTTCCATATAGGCGAGGCTAGGTCTCTTCCCAACTCCACCTTCTTTCCCCCAATATGAGAAAAGATGCAACATGTAAAGTTTTTAACTTATATATTATTAGTGGTAGGCATTGACAGGTGAGACAAGATCAGCTACTTCTTTCATTTATTTTGAATTTTTTAATCCATGCTGTCAATATCATAGCCTGAGTCCAGGGTTAAGAATTTCCACTTCCTCATGAGGCTTCCTACATAAGCTCTGATAATGGCTGTAGCTTTCAGAGATCCAGAGTGTGGCTGCAGTTACAGTGATTGAGTGGAGTTCCTCAATGAAGAAATGAAGAGAATGGGGTTTTTAATATAGAAATGCTCTTCTGCCATCTTATTGGATTGCCCTTTAGCCTATCACCTCATTCATTCATTCATTCATTCATTCATTCAACAATTCATTGAACACCTAGAATAAACAAGGTGTGCCCAATTGAACTTGGGGTATAGTGATGAAGAAGTTAGAATTCTAACTCTCAAGCTGCTTTTAATCTAGAATGGAAGAAAAGGAAAGAATGAATCTTGATTCTATGATTCCATGATGACTGCTGTGGTGGTTTATGAGAGGACAGAGGGGGCCGTGCATCTGAGCTCAATTGTAAAGAAAAAATAGCAAAGCATGAGTTTGGTGGAAGAGGAGGAGAAAGTGCATTCCTGGAAAGGGAGGAATAGAATGTGCAAGGTTCAGAAGCTAGCAGAAATATAGCAGATTCAGGGAACTTCAAGGTTTGATATGGAAAAGTGGTAAGAGATGAACTGAAGGAGTTTGTCAAAGACAAGAGTGTGATGATAAGATATTTGAACTTTTTCCTGAAGATGATCAGGATCTATTAAAGCATTTCAAAGGAGAATTGAGAGAGTTTCTAAGGTCAATGTTGTTAAAACAAGCTTCATTGGCAGTGTGTTATCCCAGATATGAAGACTTTAATAGCACCCATGAATTCTGCGCAGTGTGAGAGAGTCTTGAAGAATCCCAGGTTGGCTAAAGGGGAACATCAGACCAAAAAGTTACAAAGAAAGACTCTGCAGAGTTAAAGTCTTGTGCAGGCATGATAAGCATCACTGATCCAACATGGACATTTCTTCCACAAAAATACAATCATGCCTCCTTTGCACCTGACATCCTGCCAGCTGCTTTTGGGGGTGAAAAACGCAACACATGTAATATAGTCCATGCCTGTAGAGAGCAAACAAGTGGAAAGTTTTATCAAAGCATCAGTATTTCTCCAGATGACTAGTCTTGTACCTCTTTCAATTATCTGTCAACTCTCCACCATTCAATTAGTTTTGTGTCTGATTCCAGGCATCTCAGCAGTTGCTGATCACAGCCAGAATCACTTAAGCCCTTGAGCCTTCTCAGATATTCAGCCTTCACAGAGCTCTCTGTTTTTAATGATCTTTCATCTGAAAAGATGTCTCAAAGCACACTCACACACACAAAGGTACTAATGGGGTAATAGTTGGGGATGTTGGGAGGATTTAGAACACATTCTCTGAAGGCTAGGAGCTTCATAACATGGGGGAAAGGATTGCACCAATCCATTTGTAGAGTGTCTCCACCTGGGAACACTACAATCTCCATTTTAGCATCTGGATCATTTTTTCAGCTGAGTTCACCTTTCCTTACAGTTGTTTTTCTTTTCCCTCAAGCTTGTTCACTTTATTTTGATCTAGAGGTCTGTGTTAGTCCATTCTCACATCGCTATAAAGAATTACCCAATACTGGGTAATTTACAAAGAAAAAAGGTTTAATTAGCTCATGGTTCTGCAGGCTATACAGGAAAGGTGATTCTGGCACCTGTTCGCCTCCTGGGGAGGCCTCAGGAATCTTACAAACATGATGGAAGGCAAAGGGAAAGCACACCCATCACATGGCCAGAGCAGGAGCAAGAGAGAGGGGCAAGTGCCACACACTTTTAAATGATCAGATCTCACAAGAACTCACTCGCTATCACGAGGACAGTACCAAGGGGGATGGTGCTAAACCGTTCAGGAGAAACCAACCCTGTGATTTAATCACTTCCCACCAGGCCCCACCTCCAACATGAGGGATTACAATTTCACATAAGAATTTGGTGGGGACACAGATCCAAACCGTATCAAAGTCTGAACATCTTTGGTTTGTCTTCTTTTGTGATCTTCATTATGTTTCAGAATACAACAATCTCTGTTTTTTATGAATATTAACTTTTTTTGTTGTCCCAAGTTCTGATATTTCTTAGCATTTTCTGGCCTCTGGTATGGAGGTTGAAGTTTTCCATTATGCCTTTCCAATGCCACTGGAACTAGTAGATGGGGATTCAAGAATGAGTTGAAGGCAAGTGGGAGAGCTGATTAACCTAGGAGTTAACACATTACAAGACTCAGGAAATGCCAGGGTCAGGAATAACCACAAAAATAATTGATTCCAGTGCCTTCATTTCTCAAATAAGAAAAACAAAGTTAAATGTGTGCTCCACATCACACAGCTGAATACCAAAAGCTACCTAACTCTGGATCCTTATCACACAACCACTTCTGAGCATTTGGACTTATCAGCTCTCACCTGAACCTGCGGCTCCACTCCCTCCTGTATGAGCAATGTTGGAGTCCATCTAGACCATTGCTCTCCAAGAAATTCCCTAGGCTACCTCTTACTGTTAGCTATGCTTTATCATACGGCCTTAATCTCCTGAACATAGCCGATTAGACTAGTGATGGCTTAAACTGAAATGTATATCTCATTCTGAAGTGTGAGATCAGATCTAAGAGAGATTTGAGTATGTCCTCCTTGTGGATGGAACTGTAACTCAGAAATGTGGGAGCAGCCATCATCCACCCAGCACGTAGACCACAAAGCTAGACAGCTGACCTGCAGAGAACAAGATGAAGCGGACAAAGATAGGAGAAGAAGAGACAAAGAGCAGAGAGAGAGAAAGTTGATTCCCTAGTTTCTTGTGACTTTTCACTTTGTCATTGCTGTCGCTCTCTGGTGCCTCTTTCCAATTTGGCCCTTAGAGTTAACGTACATGTACTGAACATTTGTGATGTCCCAGGCACTCTTCTAGGCATTGGGACTACAGTGTGGACAATAAAGTGACAACCCCTGCTCTTGTGAAGCTTACATTCTAGTGTGGGCAGGTAGACAAGAAACAAGTAAACACATAATTAAATGAGATTATTATTTTGGATAGTGATAGGTACTGTGAACAAATGTTAAAAAGGATGAGAAATAAAAAATGACTGGGACAGGGTTGTGGGTTATTAGATTACATGGTCAGAGATGACAAGGGCCACCCAGCATGACTGGGCTGATTGTCCCTGTACAACTTTAGCAGACACCATTAGCATAAATTTTGATGGGAACGGTACCCACTGGAGTTGTGCAGTGCACATCATGGACAACTGTAGACAACAGCCCTGGGGAAGGACTCTCTGAGAAAGGAATATTTGTGATAACATCTGGATGACAAGAAGGAGTCAGCCATGTGGAAACATGGGAGAAGATCATTCCCAGCAGTGAAAACAGATGGTGTAATGGTCCAAAGTTAGGAATCATTTTGTCTGGTACAGTTAAGCTATGTTGCTCTTCCTCCTAAGATTGTTTGTGGTTGTACGTAGGAAAATCTTGAGGCTCTAATTTACTAGAGAGATAATATTCAATGAAGACTTACTAAGATTTGCTAAATACTTCAAAATGGTTGCATGCTTGATTGTCACAATACAGCAGAATGATGAAACTTACAGTGGTTGAGTGACTTGCTCAAAATTACAGAGCCAATAAGTGAAATATCTGAGATTTGGAAGCAAATTCATCTCACTCCTGAGCCTGCACTCTGCATTAGGACCAGGTATCCACATACAGAGAAGTTCTAAAGAACTAAGTGAGAATAACGTGTTTGAATGTTTGAAACTCTGGATAAAATGCATTATTTCCTGGTAAATTATCAATATTGATCATGGAAAGAAAAAATACCCCAATATACCAACAACCAGAGCTAGAACTGAGGAAGATATAAAACAAAAATTAAGAAGAGGACCCTAGTTTCTGATGGTTTTTCATGAGAATTCTTTCAAACCTTCAGTGAATAGATGCCACCCAAGTTGTCTGAAGTGTTTCAAAGTTTAGAAAAGAATCTGAAGTGTCCTAAGTTACCTTTTACAAACATTCAGTAAAACACCCAACTAATTCCCTGTATCTTTTTCTATCCTCCATTAACATACTCAGAGACATGAGATATGCATCTAAGAAATAAGAACATATTTGAAACACATTCAGGAAAGAGGAAAGAACTCTTGGAAATTAAACATTTGGCAGTAGAATAAAAATTCAATATATGAAAAGAAGACAAAGTAAATGTAGGAAATAAGTAGAAAAATAAAGATGAAGAAATGAATGAAAAAGAAAACTAGAAGAGCAATGAAGAAGTGTGACATTTCATAAATAGGAATATCATTAAGAAAAAATTGTAAGTAAACCAAAAAAAAGGAAGACATGAAAGTCCAGAAAAGTAAATCCAGCAAAGAAGAGCAAGGGGGTGGAGGATAGCAAAAGGAGTGTTTCAAGATATGGGTGGGACTATCTGAAGCATTTGGTTGTGCCCAGAGGAATTGTACAGCTATGTCAGACAACCTGTGAGATGTACATAGAAACCAAAGCAAACAAGGCAATTAACAAAAAGAAAATTTTGGTCAAGATAGAAAATGTAGAAATGTAGTCACAACACACTACCTAACTCAGCTGCGAAATTTCCCATAACAATGTCATGGAGTTGGAAAGAGACCTGGTGATACCATGCATGACTGAGTAAGAGGTGCTGGGAGCTGTGATGGTGAAAGCTGAAGATAGAGGGGTATGATCTTTCAATGGCCCAAAGCAGGGGTGTGTACACATTCTGTAAACAGCCAAATGGTTAACATTCTAGACTTTGTTGGTCACATGGTCTCTGTTACAACCACTCACCTCTGTCATTATAGCACAAAAGCAGCCATAGACAATAAACAAATAAATATGGCAGCATTCCAATAAAACTGTACTTACAAATGTAGGTTGTGGACTGGATTTGGCCAGTGGATCCATAATTTGGGACCCTCTGTTCCCAAGCAGTGCTTCTCAAACTTGACTGCATAGTGGAATCACCTGGGGAGCTTTCAAAACTCCTGATGTCCAGGTCAAATTCCAGACCAATCACATCAGTCTTTGGGAACCAGGTATCAGGTGGTTCCATTGTTCAGCCAAGTTTGAGAACCATGCAATAGGTCCAACTCATTCAGGAGGGGTAAGAGTCTTAACACCAAAAGTAGCTGCTCCATGCCTCTGGCTCCCTGAGGTCATTTGTTTATTCAGCCAACAGGCCACTCAGTAATGGGTTTCTACTGAGGTCATAGAAACCCAATCTTTTGAGTATTAGTGTAAAAACTCCCAACTAAACCAGAAAGGACATCATGAATTCATTTATTCATTTGATAAACACTGACTTAGACCTTCATCTGCCCCAGTCACTGTGATATGCCTGGGAATACTGAGTTGATTAATGCATTATTTCTAGTGATCAAGAAGGCCCAGACCGACCGGGCGCGGTGGCTCAAGCCTGTAATCCCAGCACTTTGGGAGGCCGAGGCGGGCGGATCACGAGGTCAGGAGATGGAGACCATCCTGGGTAATGTGGTGAAATCCCGTCTCTACTATTAATACAAAAAACTAGCCGGGCGTGATGGCTGGTGCCTGTAGCCCCAGCTACTGGGGAGGCTGAGGCAGCAGAATGGCGTGAACCCGGGAGGCGGAGCTTGCAGTGAGCTGAGATCCGGCCACTGCACTCCAGCCTGGGCGACAGAGCGAGACTCTGTCTCAAGAAGAAGAAGAAGAAAAAAAAGTCGCTTCAGACTAATAAGAGGAATGGATTTAAACGTAATAATAATTACTCCACTTTACTTTTACAGAGTATTCTATGCTAGAAACTGCACTTAGCAATTCATCTGCATTATTTCTTCTTATCTTTTTATCTTCATAAAGCCTTCTGATGTAAGCAGCATTGTGCCCGATTTACAGATGATGAACCTAAGGCTTCAAGAATAATTGATCGGGCCAGGCACAGCAGTTCACGCCTGTAATCCCAGCACTGTTGGAGGCCAAGGCAGACGGATCACTTGAGGTTGAGAGTTTGAGACCAGCCTGACCAACATGGAGAAACCTCATCTCTACTAAAAATACAAAATTAGCCAGGTGTGGTGGCACATGCCTGTAATCCCAGCTACTCAGGAGACTGAGGTAGGAGAATCGCTTGAACCCAGGAGGCGGAGGTTGCAGCGAGCCGAGATCCTGCCATTGCACCCCAGCCTAGGCGACAAGAGTGAAACTCCATCTCAAAAAAAAAAGAGTAACTGATCAAAGGTCATACAGCCACTGAGAATGGCAAAATTAGGGATTCAAAGTCAGGTGTTACTAGAAACTCAACTTCTGTGGTCAGTGCTCTGGTAGAGGTGAACCCGGGTAACTGGGTATTTCAATTTTCTATTGCTGTGTATCAATACTCCCCAAACTCATTGGTTTAAAACAACTATGATTTATTTGTCTACAGTTCTGCAGTTTGGACTGGGCTCAGGTGGGCAGACTAGTCTCCCCAGAGTCACTCAAATGGCTGCATTATTCTGAAGACTCAACTGGGGAGAGATGTTGAAAAAGGATTCACTCACATCTGGCAGTCAATGAAGACTGTCACCTAAGGTCTACTCTATGTAGTCTCTTGAGCAAGTTTCTTAGGTCACAGCAGCATTTCAAGATCATAAGATCTTATACACCAATGCTTCTCAAGCCTCTTCTTGGGCAGAGTTTACTGGTGTCCCATTGGTCAAAGCAAGTTCACACAGCCAAGCCCAGAATTAGTGTAGGAGGGTAACAATGCAAGGGTGTGGGTATTGGCAGCTGTGATTTGTTGGGGGACCATCAATACAACAGTCAACAACAGTAACTGAGCCAAGGTTGTAGACAGAGTGAAGCAAAATTAGAGTTCCATACTAGGGCTTACCTTCCTACAAACCCCAACCCATTTGGTACATGCTCTGCTAGAGGTAAAACCAGGTTCCTAAGAAAGCTCAGGTGAGGAGCTGGGGATGACTTCATGGAAGAGAGTATGCCTTTGGTGAATTTGGAACAGTGAAAAGTTAGCCAGAAGCCAAGGCCAGCATGGATCATGGTAAGGAATATTCTGTAGGCTCAGAGGACATTGTGGGAAATGGTGAGAGAGAACACCAAATGGAAGAAGCATGGTTGGATCCTGATGACCCATTACTGTGAGCATGAATTTTGTTCTCAGATGCACTCAGCACAGGGAGATCCACAGTGTTGTTAAAAACTAAGGGGCTTTTTCATGCAAGTAATAAATCTGGCTGGAAATTTGATGTACGTACTTGGTGATGGCTCCATGCCCTTGAGTTTCCTCAGCGCTGCCATTATCCTTAGAAATAATAGAGACCCCATGAAAACAAAATCCATTAGCTGCATTATGTTCCAAGTCAGCAAAGACTGAAAGATGTCTTCTTAGAAAAGAGGAAAAATTCATAGCACATGATGCATGCCACATTGTCAGTATTGCTAAGTCTGTTGAGTCTTTACTTCTGAATCACTTGGTTGTCATTCAAAATATTGTTTTGCAAGACATAAGAGGTCCAGAAAGTCTAATAATCAGGGAAGCTTCCTCCAATCGCCATATTGTCACTTGCCAACTATGAGAAGAAGTAGAACTGTAAAAGATTTCATCTGAGTTGGAAACTTGGAACTTGACATTTCTGAGTGGGCTGTAGTTTTGGCAAAAGACATTTTTCTGCCCCAAGGATTTTATTATGCCTGATTTTTCTGATTGTTGCCAAGATGTGTTGAACTTATTTTGTTTGCTCCCCAGTGAGAACTTAGATTTACTTAGAAAATTTGATTTGCAGGGTACTGCTGAGCCATTAAGGCCAGCAAGTGGGAGAATAATAATAGTTTATATGTCTACAACACCACATCATTTACAAAGTATTGTCACACACTTTATCTCATTGAAGCTTGGCAGCAAATTTTTGAGAAAAGCAGGATTGGCAAGGTTATCCCCATTTTATAGACAACTAGATCTTTTCCAGGACCCCGGGCTCAGTGAACAACCCTGTCATCTGGTTGAGCAAGCCAGAATCTAAGTGTCCTCCTTAATACCTCTCTCCCTCTCATCAACCCATATCCAAGCCTTGACCATGTTATCTTTGAAGTATGTTTTACATTTGTCCACTTCAGTCTATTTCTTTAACCACCATTCTACCTTAAACCATCATTGTCTCTTATCTGAGCATTATACTACTCCCTTCACTTGGCTCTCAGCTTGGCCCCCTTAAAGTGATTTTCCACAAAGCAGTCAAAATGATAATTTTGAAATGCAAAACTATGTCACCTCTTGGCTTAAAACACTTAATTGACTTCTCATTATGCCTGGGATAAATACAAATGTGCTTAGCACAGCCTAAAATGCCCCAGGAGATGTGGCTCCCTTTTCTTCTGTACATCTCAATCCTTTTCTTTACTGTCTTGCTCAAGGCATCCTTGTCTCATTTCTCCAGGCTCCCTCCAGCCACAGCACCTTTGCACAGGATGGTCTCTCTGCATGGAGGTTCTTTCCTGGTGTTTTCACTTAGTCAAGTCCTTCCCCATGCTGTAGAGCTCAGTTGTCACTTTCTCATGGAAGCCTTCCCAGATACCCTTGAGTAGGTCAAAACTCCCCATTACACACTCTTGAAGAACAATGACCTCCCAGCCTAACAGCTGCAAGTGTCATTTTATTGTTGGCACAATTATTATCTACCTCCCCCCTTAGCCTCCAAGTTCTATGTAGTCAGGGTCGAGGTGCCCTGTGAACTGCCTAGAATACAGAATGTGTTCAATAACTAATTGACAAATGAATAAATGGATTGAGAGAGGAATGAATGAATAACTAAAGCTCATCAAGTTTTGTTACTAAAAGCCATTCTGTCAGAACGTGTTTCTGAAGCATCTAACTCCCCATATCAGGACTTCCCTGCCAAGCTGCCAGTGTCCCCAGTAGCTATGAATCTTGCTCTGTAAAATTTTCCTCGGCCTCAGATCCCATCAAATTCAGATCTTCCCCTTTCATCAAAATTCAAATCCGATCCATGCCTTCCTTAGTCTTCCTAGACATTGCTCGTATTTAACTGAGAGTGCCAGGGCCTTAACACTTAACCCAGAAGTTTTAGATATCTTCAGGATTTTGGAGAAGTTGGGTGCTTTTTAAGCATCTCTCAAAGCATACTGTGGAGCATCTGCTCGCCTGCTGTCCTACACTGACTCAGTGGTTGCAAAATCTCTGAACACCACATTTTAGCAATGGGTGCTTTGCTCTTGGGATTTTCTTCCGCACATTAGCCATTTCCAGGAGTCATTCTTGGACACGTGGCCTCCCAACTTGTCCCTAGGGCACTGGGTGGGGTTATTGGTAACTGACATTTCTTTGCCAAAGGCATAATCAAAAATCATTTCTATTGGTATATTTGCAACTCTGTTCTTCTGATCAATTACAGTCATCCCTGTTTATCCTTGGGAGATATGTTCCAAGGTTCCCAGTGGATACCCAAAACAGTGCACAGCACTGAACTCTGTATATACTAGCTTTTTTCCATCTGATAACTAAAATGGCCACTAAGTGACTAACAGGCAGATAGCATATACTGCTTGGATGCACTGAACAGGGATGATTTAAATCACAGGTGGATAGGGCAGAATGGCAAGAGATTTCATTGTGCTACTCAGAACAGTGAGTAATTTAAAACTCACGAACTGTTCATTTCTGGAATTTTCCATTTATTTTTGGACCACAGTAGATCATAGATAATTGAAACTACAGAAAGTGAAACTGTGGATAAGAGGAGGCTACTGCATCTCCTGATTCCATTCACCCCTCTCTGCCTATTGGATTTCCATGCATCCAGCAAAATGCAGCTCAAAGCATTGTCTCCAGGTAGGCTCTGCTTGCTTTTATCACATGAAACCAATCATTCCTTCCTTAGGACTAGTGTTCAACGCTCTGCAGGTTCTATTGTGGTGCCTATTTTGCTGAGCAGTTATCATTTACAGTGATGGCTCCTTAGCATTTTAATTTGCATTGTTTTGATTAACTTAACCCATCATACACTTGCTGGCTTTTAGGTTGCTATTTCTTGAATTGCCTATTCATATCCTTTTTCCATTATTCAGAGAAAAAGTCTTAAGGTGCCTAATTTTTTCTTGCTGATATTCAAAAGTTAGATACTCAAAATAGTTTGTCATTTATATATTTTGAAAATATATTATCTCAGTCTTAACAGGTTATTTTTCAACTTTGTCTATGGTTTCATCCCCTGAACAGCAACCTTATATTAATACTTGATATAGTCAAATCCATTTCTTTTTCTTATAGCTCCTTTCAAGTATTTTCAAACAAATTATTCTCCACCTCAAAATCTGGAGGATAAGTTCATACATTTTCCAATATATTTATAGTTTTGCCCATCATATTTAGGTTTCTACGAAAACAAAGGTTTTCTGTATCACGTGAAGCAGGGTTCTAATTTAATTTGAAAATATATCATGAGTCAGTATTCCCAGTATCTTTTATTAAATAATTTATACTTTTAGCACAGTGGTGATCAGAGGCTGAAAGAACTTCAGCTGTATCATTTTGTATTTCTCAGCAACAACAAACACCATCAACTAGTCACCCTTTTTCTTAAATAGAGTGACACCCCATTCTCTTAGTTTTCCTTTGACATCACTGGTTACTTCCTCTTAGTCTTCTTAGCTGGTTTCCTCTTCTTTTCCCAATCTCTAATATTAGGATGGCCGAGACTTCAATCTTTGGAGAACTTCTCTTCTTTATCTGAACACTATTCCTAAGTAATCTCAGCAATCCCTATGACTTTAAGTACTATCTATATGCAGATAGCTTCTCAAACTTGTATCTTCAGAAAGAACTTCTCTGCAGAACTCTAGGCTCATAGATCCATTTTCTACTTTACATATCTTCATAGATGTCTAATACCATCTCTAACTTTACCTGAACCAAATAGAATTCTATTCCTTCCTGCCCCACAAGCTGTTCCTCCCCAAGGCTGCTCCATTTCAGTAAGATCACAGCACTCCTTCCATGTGCTCAATCCAAATTCTATGGCTAATCTTGGATTTGTCCTTTTTCTTCAACTCCTATGTCCAACCAGTTGGAAGTTTCCGTTAACCACCTTTCTAAAAACCTCCTAACCCATATACTTTTGTCCATTTTCACTGATATACCTCGTCTAAGTCACCAATACCTCTCTCCTAACTAGTTCTCCTGTTTCTACTCTTGTCTCCTTGTAATAAATCTGGAAATAGCAGCCAATCTGATCAATTATAAATGAGATCATGTCACTTCTCTGCTCAAAATCCTACAGGGACTTCTAATAAAGACCTGATCCTCAACCAAGCTTTAGTCCGGCTCCTCTGAGCCCTCTTCTTGACTAGGCCATTGGCTTGCCCACCCTGACCTTGGTCTGCTAAGCCCAGTTTAGTGAAAATCCTCAACCCTCATATCTGATGAAATTCCTCATTCTCTATCCTTGATATGTAAGTCCTTGACCTGCCTTTAGCAAGAATCTTCTTAAGATAGTTCAGCAAGAAGTCCCCTACCCTTGATGTCTGATCAAGCTCCTGTTAGTAATTTTCCATCTGATGACCCCCTCACTTTTCTCCTTGGCTATAAATTTCTCAGTAATCTTTATCCTATTTGGAGTTGAGTTCAGTTCAATATTATACAATGTAGAGCTGAATACTGTACACCTACACATTGAGTCTCAGGTCTCTCTTTTTCCTACTATAGTAGCTCGAGTAAAAAATCTATCTTGTCATTTTTGACAAGTGTCCAGTGAAACATTTTTCCTTTACACTTCTTATAACACTTAGAATAAAGCCCACATGTATTAACTTAGATATCAGCTCCTCTTCCTCTCTCCCTCTCCCCCATATGCTCCAGCCACACTGGTCTTCTTTTGCTTCATACATGCACACATCAGATTCTTCTCACCCTGAAGCCTTTGTGCTAGCTCTTCCCATAGCCTGGACCCTCTTACACATGATTTTCACCTACCTGATTCCCTCTCGTTATTTAATTTTTGATCTAAACATCATAGCCCCAAACGAATCCATTCTATTACCTACACTGAAGTCACTGCTTCTGCTCATTCTATCCCATCACTGTTTTAAATTCTGTGCATCAGGGGTCGGTATACTTCAGCCCCCAGGCCAAGTGTTATCCCCACCTGTCTTTGTAAGTAAAGTTTTATAACACAGCCTCACCTTTTCAGTCTTTGGCTCCTTTCATGCTGCAGCTGTGAGAAAAGTAGTTGCAACATAGACCCTGTGGCCCCCAGAACCTAAAATATTTACTATCTGGCCTTTCATAGAGGATTTCTGTTTCCTGCTCTATATTGTCTATATCACTAGCTGATTTTTAAAAAATTATTTTTTGCCTCTTTTTATTAGAAATTAACCTTTATAACAACAGAAACTGTTTTGCTTATTCACTGCTCTATCCTTTATTCTTTAAAGTGCCTGGTATACTGTAGGCATCCTCCAAATATCTGTGCAGTGAAAAGGTAAAAGACATGGAGCAAAACCATGGTTAGAGCTTTGGCTGTTTCTTCTCCCCATCTGACTGTGGTAGACTGCACTGTTGGCCATGATTCTTTAACCCTCCTTGATGAATGTCTCTTGTACTTTGACTTAGCAGTTCCTGCCACTAATGGGAGCAGAGTATATTTCCCCAATCCTTGATTCCTTGATTTGGTTCAGTTAGATGATGTCTTTTTTTTTTTTTTTTTTTTTGAGACGGAGTCTCGCTCTGTCACCCAGACTGGAGTGCAGTGGCCGGATCTCAGCTCACTGCAAGCTCCGCCTCCCGGGTTTACGCCATTCTCCTGCCTCAGCCTCCCGAGTAGCTGGGACTACAGGCGCCCACCACCTCACCCGGCTAGTTTTTTGTATTTCTAGTAGAGACGGGGTTTCACTGTGTTAGCCAGGATGGTCTCGATCTCCTGACCTCGTGATCCGCCCATCTCGGCCTCCCAACGTGCTGGGATTATAGGCTTGAGCCACCGCGCCCAGCCTAGATGATGTCTTTTGGCCAATAGAATGAGAAATAAGAATCTGTATGAGGAAGTCTTGGTTCTTGTGTCTCTACCATCACCATGAAAAGAACACACCTAGGCCAAACCTCTGTCCCAGGAGAATGAGAAACTCACAGAGCAGAACAAAACTACCCCAGCAAGATCCAGGCAAAATCAGCCAGCTCACAGCTAATACATAGAAAAGTGAGCTGAATAAATGCTCCTTATTGACTTCCCACAGAGATTTAGGTTGGCATGTTACACATCAAAATTGTCAAATCAGATCCATGATGCAGTGAACTTGGACAACTGGCATCCTCCTGTCTAAGCATCAGTTTTCTTCTCTGATAAATGGAGATGATAATAATTACTATCCTTGATTCTTCATCACAACAGGTGTGAAAGCCACTCTGCAAAAGCCAATACACCAGGCACAGGGGAGGCCTTCCTTGTAATTAATTAGAGAACAACATAAGTGGTCTGTTGTAAAGAGCTACACTGAGTCTAATCAAGTTGTGGCCTGGGGAGTAGCATCAGGGAATCAGTGGCTGTGGCCCTTCTGAGACATCTCCTGAGTTTGTGGCTTTGTCCTGAGCTACACCCTGCTTTGAACCACTCATGTCAGAGAGGGTGGGATGGGCTGGATACTTAGGAACCAACTGTGGGCTATTCACGCAGGAGTAGTAGGGAGAGAAATGGAGCCACAGGGGATGTTCAGAGAAGAGAGACCATGATTGGGAGAGGCAGGGTGGTTCCTAGAGACACTGCCTTGCCTATCACATCTAACGCTTAACTAATTGGACTGAGAAGCACACGGGAAAGGCTTCGGCATTTGATAAATTAATCAGTGAGCGCTGCAGCAAATTGCCCACTCAAATCATTAATTAGACATCTTGAAATGGCAAGGAGAAGAGATTTTTTAAGTGTTGATTCTGCAGCTTTTATTTTTTTATTATTATTTATTTATTTATTTATTTATTTATTTATTTATTTATTTATTATTTTTAGTAATTGATGGACCCAGACTTTGATCAGATGTTAGTAGGTGGAGAAGAAAACACCTTCACTGGCAGATTTAGATCCCAGCTGTTGCCAGGCCCCAGAGAAATGGGCAAGGTACGCAGCAATTCCCAGGAGACCTGGTGCTGCGCTCAAACGTAATCAAAGGATCAAATTGACATTCGTGAAAGCCACAATCTCAAAGAACTGAAAAAGTTTTTAGTCCAAAAATGTCATATAGGGGGACAACTTCCAATTAGCCATCTTGGCCAGTCATCAAGATTTTTGTCTCTTAAAAGGCAGCTGACAATAGGGGAATGAGATCTGGGGGCCCCCAGGCATTTACTGAGACCTCGGGTTCCGTTAGAGGCTGTTCCTCCTGTCCTCTCACCAGTGCTCCGTTTTGAACGGGTTTTTCACAGCCCCCAAAGAACCTTTAGAGACCCCACATGAAGAAAAACTTGCTTTTAAAGTAAGAGGGAGGAAAAAGAGAGAAAGCAAATTGAGAGAAAGAAAAAGAGAGAAAGCCAATTGCTTTCAAAGTAAGAGAGAGGAAAAAGAGGAAAAGAGAGGGAGGAAAAAGAGAGGCATGGCAGGCAAGGAGCTGTCTGAGAATCTTTGCTAGTCCCTTGACCCCTGTCCATGGTGAGGAGGGAGCCACCACTTAGCAAGGCCCAGAGGCAGTGTTACAGGGCACGCAAAAGTCAAGGGGAAGTGCTGCTTCTGTGCTTTCAACTACGCTCCCAGGCCTGCCATTAAATATGGCAGACTTAGCATTTCCCACTTCAAATGAGTCCAGAAGAGTCCTGGGAGCCTCCACCCAGCCCCCTCCTACCCGCCTTCACTTGTCACCTTTAAACTGATGAAAGAGGCAAGGTCAGCAATATTTAGGTTTTTGACAGGGCCCTACTTACATTGCAGAAAATCAGAATGAAACCTGGGGAGGCCTTGGGGCAGCAATGTCATCCAGACCCACAGGTGTGGGGGTGTCAGGGCGCTGGGCTCCTGTCTGCTTCTTCATGGTTGCATTAGGTGATCAGGGTAACTGGCCAAGCCTGGGCTGTGAGGACGGAGTTGCACGAGGGAAAAGCTCTAACCAAACAGGCTGCTGTGATCCAGGGTAAAATCTGTAGCACACGGCCTGCTATCTGCTTGCTTAATCTTTAAGACTCAGCCCAGGACCCCTGCTTCCAGAAGCTTTCCTGGTTACCACTTCCAAGCTTGGGTAAGATGCTGCAAGTCTGCCTTCCCATTGGGTCCCAGGTCTCTACTTCTCACATCATCGACCTGAACTTTATTGTCATGGTCTGTTTACTTGCTCGCCTGCCCCATAGGACTCTGAGCTGCTCAAGGGCAAAGACTTGTGTCTTTTTCACCACTATCTGGCATACCTAATGCAGTGTTAAACATAGATGGGGCTGAGCGCTGCAGTCTGGGGTGAAGCACACAGGCTTTGGAGTCTGACAGCCTGGGTTCATATTGTGGTTCCACTGTTGATTAGGTGTGTAACCTTGAGTAAGTTACCTAAGCTCTCTGAGCTTCACTGTGATCATCATTGTAGTAAGTTAACTACCGTCTGACTTCTGGAATGGTTATAATAATAAGGAGAAAGGGGATCATGCACACGAGTTCCCAGAAGACAGTTCAGTTCATAGTAAGAGCCCAATAAATTCTTTCCAAAGCTTCCAGCTTGGTATTCATAGCAATAGCCACTTTTTTCTTGCCATCGTATTTGATCACGTTCTCTCCTAGTTAATTAAACATTTGATCGTAAGGACAACTGGCATAAACTGGTTTGGGAACAAACACAGCTGATTCCTAATAAGCAAAAAACACACCTGGTAGGAAAAAAAGTGACTGTGCATATTTGAAAGTGGCCCACACCCCCTACCTACTGTTCAGTATGTGGCGGGCTTTAGAAAGTAGGCTTTACATATGGGGGTCATGTATTATAGCACCCACAATAGAGCCCTGCTCTTACCTGGCTCATAGTACCCTCTAACTAGTAGTAATAATAATCATCATTATTAATACTAATTACCTTTATTATTATTGTGGTTGTTATTTGTGTTCTGGTTCAAACAAGGCCTCTTAGTAGCCCTGGCTTTCTCCCATTTGGGTTTCTTATTATAATAAAAAGATGAAAAAACATCACGACAGGTTTACCAAAGCTGTGGTCTAAGTGTTTACTTTCAATAAATCAACACTTCTAGCATCAAAAACAAATGCAAAGACACATAACTGCTTTATATAGTATAATTATATAATCTATTTTAAAATATAAATTCTGAGTGCACGCCAGGCCCTGAGGCCTGATGGCAAGTTTTAAAGTTCATTTAAGGAAATCGACTTTTATCTGTTCTGTCAAGCTGTCCCTGTGAATGTTCATTAAGCACCATTTGGGGAAAAGGATACATTCGAGGCCTTTTGTGACTAGGAGGCTTGAGCCAGATCCCCCCACGCCCCAGACCCTGAGGCTGATCCTCTCTCCGACACTTTGACTGGAGCTCTGTCTCTCTACCTCCGCAAGACACACACACACACACACACACACACACACACACACACACACACGAGCACACACGATCCATCTGTGGGATTATGGTTTTACACGGCTCCATTCCTGTCTTAGAAGCTCATTCTTGCTTTAATATTAAACACAGCAAGCTCAGATACAAGTTGTTCTCCTTTCACAAAATCGAATTAAACTTTCATGAGGGCTCATGAGTTCCTCCGAGAGGCTTTCCCTTCAGCTTCCCCGCAGAAGCCAACAAATTCTCAATCACTTTAACCCTTTCCTCCCAGCTCCAAGTGGGACACTCACTTGGCAGCTGGGGGGCTGCCCCTAAGCAAGTCCCTGTCAGCTTCAAGCAAACAGCTGGCTGCTGATGGTGTTTGCAAAGCAAGTATTTACCGGTTTCCACCAGGGGTTTCTTCCCAAACAATTTCACTTGAGCTAAGAGCTCTAACTCCTTAAAATAGGCTTCGTCTGCCCAAACCGACTTTCCTTCTTACAGAACTGTCTGTGGGGAGCAAATTAGCTTGTTATAGATTCCAAACATATGCGCTAAATTCTACTCCCGGTTTCTAACATACTGCAATTTTCTCCCTGTGAAATATGAGGTACCGGTGCTGATATCTTTATTACCTGTAAAATGTTTCTCTGCTTCTTGGTGCTCCCCTCACCTACCCTGCTCCTGACTTTGCAGTCCCAGGCACTTTCAGGACTAAGAAATGCCAAAACTGAGAAGAAAACCCAGCCCTTTCTCAGCATCACAAAACTGCTATGATACAATGTCACTTTGAAAGTAAAGAAGTTGCCTGTATGCCAAAGCTGGACAAATAATCCTGCTCAAAGAGCAGCAAAGCCCGGATGAGTGTGTGAATGGTTCAACAGCAAACCAGTCACAACTGGGTGACTTGATAAGAAGGTACATTTGGGAGGAGTGGAGATTCATGGGAAACAAGCCCTAGGGACAGGTCTATGAACCATTTGGATCAACGGGAAGTGTCACAAAATACACATGGAGTCACGGGCTACAGGGAGAGTAATCACAGACACCGTCAATAGAATTAAATATTCTGCAGAGCCCTCCCTGAAGGTAGCAGGCCTCCTTATGCTCCATCACTGCACATATGGGTGCAGTAGCAAGTTAAGAATGGATGTAGCTAGGGATAGTGTCTGGGAAGTCTGCCCTCTCTGCAGATAGAAACAATTCTCTGCGAACAGTATAAAACCCAGCAAGGCAAGTTTTAAAGACACACAGTGGCTGTCCTGGAACATGAGGCAAACTGGATCAAGAACATTAATATTCAAGGAAGAGGAATAACAACGAAAGAAGAGGTTCTGGCAGAATTAGAGTACAGATATGTTTTTTGTTCACATTTGACTAGAAATTTTACCATTTGCTCAATGAAAAAGAATTACAGTGAGCAGTGTGTGTGTGTGTGTGTGTGTGTGTGTGTGTGTGTGTCTAGATTGAACTATATCTTTCTAAATGAATTATTTCATACCTTCCAGTTAGAAGAACACTTCCTACTATTTTTTTAAAGTATTCACAAGGGGACCCACTTGAAAATAAAACCAATAAGGCAAAGATCAAATACTTCTTAAGAATCTTATATGCTTTGTAACTTTTGACTCAGAATCTCCCTTATAGGAATCAGCTTCAGAAAATAATCTGAGATGTGGAGTCCAGATCTCTATACAACAATTTCTAATGTAATGTAGCTTTTAAAAGACTGGAAATGCCCTAATTGTCCAACAATGTAGAATTTTTTTTTTGTGTTTTTTTTTTTTTTTTTTTTTTTTTGCTGTATGTATAAGACAGAATGTCATGCTCCCTTCCAAAATGATATTTGAAAAAAAAAATAGAAAAAAACAGTTACCATATAAAGTGAAATGGCAGGATTAAAAAATATACATAGTCTCACTGAAGTAGTATGAATAGATGTGCGGAAGTGCTCTGTCCATTGCAAAGCCTCCTGCACATGTCAAGAATCATTCTGACTGTGATGTGATGGTCAGAGCTGAGCCGACGCCTGAGACGCATAGGTGGTCATGAAAAGAAAGCCACAGAGTGCAGCAGAGACCTGCACACCCATGTGTGCCCATTCACCCAGCTTCTTCAGGGGTTGGCTCAGTTGTCAGAGGAAACTCAGCAAAGAGCAGAATCTAGAGGATGCCAGCAGAGGTGGGTTACCTAGGTGGACTAGAGAGTAATTAATGAGGCTGAGAACATCAGGGTAATTAAGAGGCAGGCAGCCCACAGGTGCAGCAGAGTGCTCAGCCCTGGAAAATCAGAGGGCATCCCAAGGGGAAAGGAGCTTGATGGGAGATGGGAAACAAATTAGGGGCAAAGAGAGGCCAGAAAAGGAAGACCAAGATACACCAAAGGCAAAAATCACACTGTTTAGAATGAAATAATTATTTCTATTAAATGCTGAAACTCCCACACCCTCCCATACACACACAATGTTTGCATAACCTATGATGATAGAACATGCCGTAGCTACTGTTTTTGAATTAGGGATTGTTTATGAATGGCGTGAACACAGTAGCCAGGGGTCACAGCTAACTCAGTAACAGTGTGAATCCAGGTTTAGCTTTCTTGTCAGAATCATTTGCATGTGTCCTTTTTACTAAAGGGAAAGACTGAACTCACCGTGTTCTATACACATTTTTGCCTTGGCTACCAAGAAATGCAGCTAAATTTACACTCTATTGAAATCTTGAAATTGTACTGTACATATATTAAAATGGAAATAAGGGTTTTTAATAACTTTCTGTCTTTACTCAGACAATAGCTTCTTGGGAGGCAGAGACTGTCTGACTCCTTTCCCTACTTTTTTGATATTAATAAGATGATCAGTGAATGTTGAAAGTTTTGATGAGGAATGAATATCAACCTATGGTCTTGGTCCGGTTCTGTCTCTTCTCTTAAAATAGTCTAAGTCTTCTGGTTTAGGTAAACCATGTCACCACTTGCTTGTTTTTATGGTGCAAGCTACCTCATTTTTTTTTTAAAAAAATAGGTGATTATACATTGTAAATGAATAGATGAGAAAAATGAAAGGAAGGAAGGAATGGAGGGAGGCAGGGAGGAAGAGAGAGAGGGAGGGTGGCTGAGACAGAGGGAGGGAAACCCAAGTTCAGGAGCCAATTCTTTAAGAGAACTGCCTCTATAGGAACCAGAGTAGGCAGTTAGCATAGCAATACTTAGCTTGATTCTGATACATGCCCACTTTTTGTGGTATTGAACATATCCGTTGAATAAGCTAATTCATATTCATTGAAAAAAGTTTGAGAAAAGATAGCATAGTAAAAAGAGTAACAGCTACAACTTATTGCTTACTATGAGCTAGCTACCTTGCCAAGAATTTTATGTTCTTAATCTCCTTTCCTTACAACCCTGAAAGGTAGATATGATAATCCCCATTTTTGAAAATAGAGGCAAAGCCTTGGTGATAATAATTCACTTACCCAAGGTGGCATATCCGGACTGTCAATTCTCTACTCCATCTCTCTTACCAGGACATCTCTGTTTTCTGCAATGAGGAGGTTGAACACAAAGAGATCCTTTTTCCCCTTTCAGCATACTTCTGCCCCACCCTTGAAGGAATCCATCAAAGATGATGAAAGACCATATCTCTAAGAGGCAGCAGTGGGGGTCCTGAGACCCCCCATTTCAGATTCAGAAATGGTCATGACTCTATGCTCACTCTTTTCCCCAGATCATGAATCTTGGTCTGCTTGTTAAGAAGAGGTGAGAGGTGGCCCCTGTTTTGTTAATTCTCCTCTGTTCAGTCTTATTGATGACAGGAGGAGGGGGTTTTAAACTCAAGCAGACATCGCTATGCACAGATTAGTCTTGGTCTCTTTTGTGTTAAACTGGGTAAGTGAAAGGAGAGAAAAAATCTACAGGTCCTAGTAAGAGAAATCACCTGAAGAATTCTAAATTTCATTCACTTTGTCATGTTTTCAACAAGTCATCATAGAGTGTTACTATGACCTCAGTCCAGTGCTCACTATACTTGAGTTGCTTAAACTCAGGTTCTAAAAGCAGATACTAAAACATATACAAATATAAATTACTTGATCAGGTTCATTTTAAAATTTATCATCCATTCATTTCAATAATTCCTCTGCTCAAAAAAAAGAGGTCAGGGACCTTAGCCAAAGCCCCCCAGTTGAGGGATCAAGGGTGATAATAGAGAAAGAGAGAAAGGCAAACAGGCATATGACTCCGAGGACCAGCCAGAAGAGAGAGAGGAGGAAGCCTAGAGAGAACGAGACCTCTGAATTCAAGGAAAAGAGAGAATCAAGAGGAATGGGGCAGTGAGCAGGGTCAAATGCCACATGGAGGGGGTAAAGGTCCCCTGAACTCAACAGGTAAGGACAAGGAGGAGTGTTTCTGGAAGAAAGAATGTCATGAGCAATGCATTTACAGAGGCAGGTGTGAACCTGGTTTCTGTAGAGTAAAACCTTAACAAATCACAATTATTTGTTGCTGATGTAGAATGGATTGAGTTTGAGGCTGGAAGTCCAAAGAAGCTGCCTCCCAGGCCCAGTTCTGAAGCTGACTCACTGTGGGGCTTTGACTAAGGCCCCCTGACCTTTTTGGGTATCTTTTAGATCATCTGTAAAATAAAAGGATTGCATTAGATACTCCTCAATCTCCTCAATGCTTCATCCTCCCATACTTACCACATCCTCATAGGAACTAATCAATCAATTAATTTAGTAAGTATTATTGAGGACTTGCTGTGATTCAGACTCCATACTTGAACACAGAAATGCAGGGAGAGCATGATGAGAAACAAGCTGGTTCTCCCGAGCATCCAGAGACTTTTACAACAAATATGGGCTGAAATTTAGAGATGTCATCTCTTTTGAACGGAATGTGAAAGAATTTAAGACCTCTGAGTTTAAGATCAAACTAATGATCCCTAGAGACCTCATGGCCAAGTCCACTCCAATTTCATCTTTCTGACTTGGGTCACCTGTGGAGCTCTCACCTGCAGGATTAGAGGGGGGCATCTTTGGCTATTGAATGAGGACAGATTTTCTAAGGGGATCAATGGGCTGTAAAACCAGGACAGCTGAGATATCTTTGGGGCAGAATTCTTAGGTACTTAGAATTAACACACATTTTTGGGTGTTTGTGACCTTCAACTTGTTTGCTTTTATTTTGAATTTAAGGGAAAACATTTTCATCCCATTTTCTCTTCAATTAGCTGAATATCCCTAGGCCTGCTAGTCCTAGGGTCTTCTTTCAAGTTCAGCATGTAGGAGCAGCTGATATGAACCACTTTGCATCCATACCTGTCCTGATTCTCCCAAGAACTGAAAAGGAAAAAAAAAAAAAATCACCTTAATTTTTCCCTTAAAAGTCATTGCTGGCCGGGCACAGTGGCTCACGCCTCTAATCCCAGCACTTTGGGAGGCCAAGGTGGGTGGATCAGTTGAGGCCAGGAGTTCGAGAACAGCCTGGACAACATGGTGAAACCCCGTCTCTACCACAAATACACAAAATTAGCAGGGAGTGTTGGTACATGCCTGTAATCCCAGCTACTGGGAAGACTGAGGCATAAGAATCATTTGAACCCAGGAGGCAGAGGTTGCACAGTGCAGTCAAGATCGCACCACTGCACTCCAGCCTGGGTGACGGCAAGACTCTATCTACAAAAAAAAAAAAAGGCTATGCTGAATTTTCCTGATTTTTCCTCTTCTTTAGGCTTAGGGATCATCACAAATAATTACTGAATATCCACCCACTACATGCAGACATGCAGGACTTCTTGCTGGGTCCTAGATGCAGAGTACACAGTGTCTGCCTTCACTAAACTTACAGAAGAAAAACATATAAAGAAAATTAATTCTGCAGCTAGCCAACTCTGGGGAAATAAACAGGGCAGTCAGATATTGCTGGAACATACAAGTTTTAAGATAATCATATTTTTGTGCAGATTGTTATATGGACCCCCAAATCAATGATCTCTTCTTCGCTATTAACGGAAGGGCATTCAAGCACATGACTGGCTAGTTAGACTACAGTAGAGATGATATGTGTCATTTTCAACCTATTGTCTTAAGACAGCCTCATTTACCTTTTCTGTTCTTCTTCCCCACTGGGTGGACATAAGACATGGCAGTGACACCTTTGACTGTGCAGAGGATGTGCTGTAGGAAGTGAAGGAGCCAGAAGATGGAAGGAACCTGGATTCCTGAATGACTCTGTGGAGCAAAGGTGCCATTGAATAGAATGCTTTCCTCAGATTGTTACGTAAGAAAGAAATAAACACCTTTGTCCTTTAAGCCATGTTATCATTGTTCTTCTTGTTACTTTAGCAGAGCTTTTTACTGTAACTAACAAAGAGAAACATGAAGCAAGAATCATTAAGATGTAAAAATGAAAATGATCACTGTAATTTATTGACTTGCAGAACTTTTTCTAAAACTATAGAGCTGATTTCCTTCCTTCAGTTGCTGGTGCTTTTTAATCAGAGGATCTGAATAGAGTTGGACAAGATTCCCAACCTCTCATACTCTTATTTTTCTCATTCATAAAATAAAGTTACTATAATTATATTAACATCACAAGATTATTGTTGTGAAAAATATCCGATATATGTTTGCAAATTCTCTGGTACATAGAAGATTTTCAACCTCACCCACTACTTTGCAGTTTCAAAGGAAAAAAGAAAACCCACAACAATAAATATAATCAAGTCATCTGAGTCAGAATGAAAAGACGATTGTCGTTGCCCACACTTCACCAGCCTTCAGGAAGTTTCTGCAGCAACGTCAAGCACCTCTTCTTTTAAATCGATTCTCTTATGATAACTGTCACAAAGCAAAGTTCCCCAGAGAAGATGCGTGTCAAAACACAAAGGAGGTGTGTTCAGGCTCGTGGCATTGCTTGTAAGAAAATCCAAGCAGGTTGCCAAACAATGTGAAGATGTCAAGAATGAGAGGAAATGATGACAATTCCTGTTTGAGGAGATGATGTTCCATTGCCAAAAGCAAAACAGAATCATGTGAATGGGAAGAGGAGTGCAGACAAACTGATTTTGGCACTGTTAGAAAGCAGACCTACGTTTTATAAAGGCTCCTAAACAAAACGTGACCATGCCCAAGCTCTTGGGGATAGAGGAGAACAGACACATAACAAAATTGTGGCAGGTAGAAGACGTAAGAAAAGAATTTTCTCAGCTACAGAACAAGAATTTGAGATGAAATCATCTCTTTTCAACCACAAAAACAAAATTTGGAATCACAATACGGGATTCTTTTCAGCCTAGAAATGTAATTCCCAATGGGAAAGGAGTGCTGGAAGGAACAGCACTCGGCGAGCCTATAAAAACCCTAAAATATTTTGACCATCACAAAAATAGACAACAATGACATTCATTTATTTGTTCTAATGTATCTATACTATCCATAATCTTTATTTGCTAAAAATGCTTCAGCCATTGCATACTCATAAATTTCAATAAGATGTTCAAAACACTTCTGGCTTTCTTGTGGGTAACTCAGATGAAAAACAGCTTCTCTTTACTATCCTCACTACCCTGCCCAGGGTCCCCTATGTTAATGCATAATGCATTTCTTAATTTGTACCTGAAACTTTCTGCCACTGCCACTCAGGTTCCACCAAGGTTCCAGTTATGCAGAGAACTTGGATATGGAAAGTGAACTGAGAAATTTGGAGCTGTCAAAATCCATGGGAAATAATGGTGTTTATTTCTGTCTCAGGAAATAACTTTCCATGCCAAAACCAAAGTGAAACCATCCCTTTATTTCCTAAATTGCCATGATTGAGCTGCTATTTTGCAAACTCCCTAATATCCTTTTTCAATAATTGTCATCAACAGGAGGGACTCACAAATCAGAGTTATTGAAGCTTAAATCCTTGAGTTCATAGAAGGAGTAAACTTGAATTTTTAAGGTAAATGATAGAGTAGTTCAGGAATAATTCCTGCACTCAATAGCATAATATAAAAGCATAAATTAGATGCATCCAACTCTGCAAATTTAGCCCCAAAAACATAAAAATGGGTTACCTCCCAAAATGGGGATTTCTCTCCATGGCTCAGTAATCCTCATTTTTTTTTTTGCGTGTTTTGTAAGCTGCATTTTTAAATCTTATATTTATGTTTGGAAGTGTAGGTCTTTGAAAGACCTACATATTCTATTATATTTCCTTAGTTTCAACACCCACATGGCATTCAAAACTATTAAAATATAAAAAACATACATTTGAAATGGAAGATATAAAACCAGTTATCTACCAAGACCTGCAGAGCAAGCCATGATGTTATGCTCCAGTCCTTTATGAGTGCTGCTCCTCTACTTACAGTTTCTTCCTTTTTCATCTATTTGGCAAATTCCTACTCATCCCTCAAGAGGCAGCCCAACCATCACCTCCCTGTGAAGCCTTCCTTTACTCTCCCACTTTAGCTTCTCTAAAGCCTCCTTTGGACCTTGTAAATGCCCCCAGTGGGGATCTGAGCTATGCATAGGTTATCTCCACTAAACTGAAAGCCCCATGAGCTCAAGAACCCAGCCTATTTGCCACCATAATTCTAGCATCTAGCACACAGCATGACACATCAAACCATGACACTCAAACCATGCTTTTTGTAGTGAAGTAGTAACAGTATATCCTTTCATACAAATGGTCTCAGTGTATCCTCATAGGGATATGAAGTAGAGATCACATCATCCTGCTTTTATAGAGGACACTGAAGCTCAGAGATTTTTAATGGTCAGGCCTAGAAGTAGCTTACGTCATTTCTATACATCCCATTGGAAAAAATACAATCACATGATTTCCATTTAACTTCAGTGGAAACAGAGAAATGTAGTCCTCAGTATGCCAAGGTATAGGAAAATAAAACAGGATTTAGAGAACACCTAGTATTGTCTCTGCCACACTATGTTTACTCCCCTTGCACCATCCCATCCCACCATATGCATACAAAAGCCAGCCAGGAAAGCATAATCTTCCACAGAACTTAGCAACATCCTAGGTATAAGAAGCCCCTGGTCCCACTGATGGCCCATATTCCCAAGTGACCATTTATAGGAATCAGACTCCAGCCTAACTACAGTCAGAAATCCTGATGGAGGCATCTCAAGGCAGACTCCAGAGGAAGGAGAACTGCTCAGTAACTAATGAACCATCCTAGAAGGGCGGAAACAGGAGCAGGGAAAACCCTCTCCCTGGCTAATGAGAGGAGAGACATTTGCAAGCTCAATGGGAGTTTGATGAGGATTTGTCCCTTGGAGGTTGAAGGGTTGCACCAATTCATCCCTCATTGTATTAGTCAGGGTTGTCTAGAGTGACAGGACTGATAGGATAGATATATATATGAAAGGGAGTTTATTAAGGAATATTGACTCATACGATCACAAGGTAAAGTCTCACAATAAGCCATCTGCCAGCTGAGGAGCAAGGAAGCCAGTTCGAGTCCCAAAACTTCAAAAGTAGGGAAGGCAACAGTGCAGCCTTCAGTCTGTGGCCAAAGGCCCAAGAGGCCCTGGCAAACCACTGATGTAAGTCCAATGATCCGAAAGCTGAAGAACCTGGAGTCTGATGTTCGAGGGCAGGAAGCATCCAGCATGGGAGACCTACAAAGAGATTTAGACTCCCACACAATAATAATGGGATACTTTAACACCCCATTCTCAATATTAGACAGATCAACAAGACAGAAAATTAACAAGGATATCCAGGACTTGAACTCAGCTCGGCATCAAGTGAATCAATTAGACATCTACAGAACTCTCCACCCCAAATCAACAGAACATACATTATTCTCAGCACCACATCACATTTACTCCAAAACTGACCACGTAGTTGGAAATAAAGTACTCCTCAGCAAATGTGAAAGAACAGAAATCACAACAAACTGTCTCTCAAACTACAGTGCAATCAAATTAGAACTCAGGATTAAAAAACTCACTCAAAACCACACAATTACATGGAAACTGAACAACCTGCTCCTGAATGACTACTGGGTAAATAAAAGGACTAGAGAGGCAAGAGCAAACACATTCAAAAGTTAGCAGAAGGCAAGAAATAACTAAGATCAGAGCAGAACTGAAGGAGACAGAGACACAAAAAACCCTTTAAAAAATCAATGAATCCAGGAGCTGGTTTTTTGAAAAGATCAATAAAATTGATAGACCAGTAGCAAGACTAATAAAGAAGAAAAGAGAGAAGAATCAAATAGATGCAATAAAAAATGATAAAGGGGATATCACCACTGATCCCACAGATACAAACTAGCTTCAGAGAATACTATAAACACCTGTACACAAATAAACTAGAACATCTAGGAGAAATGGATGAATTCCCGGACACATACACTCTCCCAAGACTAAACCAGGAAGAAGTGGAATCTCTGAATAGACCAACAACAGACTCTGAAATTGAGGCAGTAATTAATAGCCTACCAACCAAAAAAAGTCCAGGACCAGCGGGATTCATAGTCGAATTCTACCAGAGATAAAAAGAGGAGCTGGTACTATTCCTTCTGAAATTATTCCAAGAAATAGCAAAAGAGGGAATCCTCCCTAACTCATTTTATGAGGCCAGCATCATCCTGATACCAAAGTCTGGCAGAGACACAGCAAACAAAAAAGAGAGAGAATTTTAGACCAATATCCCTGATGAACATCGACGCAAAAATCCTCAATAAAATACTGACAAACCAAATCCAGCAGCACATCAAAAAGCTTATCCACCACAATCAAGTTGGCTTCATCCCTGGGATGCAAGGCTGGTTCAACATATGCAAATCAATAAATTTAATCCATCACATAAACAGAACCAATGACAAAAATCACATGATCATCTCAAAAGATGCAGAAAAGGCCTTCAACAAAATTCAACAGCCCTTCATGCTAAAAACTCTCAATAAACTAGGCATTGATGGAACATAATCTCAAAATAATAAGAGCTAGAATAATGACAAATCCACAGCCAATATCACACTGAATGGGCAAAAACTGGAAGCATTGCCTTTGAAAACTGTCACAGGGTTGCCATCTCTCACCACTCCTATTCAACATAGTGTTGGAAGTTCTGGCCAGGGCAATCAGGCAAGAGAAAGAAATGAAGGGTATTCAATTAAGAAAAGAGGAAATCAAATTGTCCCTGTTTGCAGATGATATGATTGTATATTTAGAAAACCCCACTGTCTCAGCCCAAAATCTCCTTAAGCTGATAAGTGCATTCAGCAAAGTCTCAGGATACAAAATCAGTGTGCAAAAATCACAAGCATTCCTATACACCAGTAACAGACAGAGAGCCAAATCATGAGTGAACTCCCATTCACAATTGCTATAAAGAGAATAAAATACCTAGGAATCCAACTTACAAGGGATGTGAGGGACGTCTTCAAGGAGAACTACAAGCCACTGCTCAACAAAATGAAACAGGACACAAACAAATAGAAGAACATTCCATGCTCATGGATAGGAAGAATAAATATCGTGAAAATGGCCATAATGCCCAAGGTAATTTACAGATTCAATGCCATCCCCATCAAGCTGCCAATGACTTTCTTCACAGAATTGGAAAAACTAAAGTTCATATGGAACCAAAAAAGAGCCCACATAGCCAAGACAATCCTAAGCAAAAAGAACAAAGCTGGAGGCATCACACTACCTGACTTCAAACTATACTACAAGGCTACAATAACCAAAACAGCATGGTACTGGTACCAAAACAGATATATACACAAATGGAATAGAACAGAGCCCTCAGAAATAACACCACACATCTACAACCATCTGATCTTTGACAAACCTGACAAAAGCAAGAAATGGGGGAAGGATTCCCTATTTAATAAATGGCACAGGGAAGACTGGCTACCCATAAGTAGAAAGCTGAAGCTGCATTCCTTCCTTACAACTTGTACAAAAATTAATTCAAGATGGATTAAAGACTTAAATGTTAGACCTGAAATTAAAAAAACCCTAGAAGAAAATCTAGGCAATACCATTCAGGACATAGGCATGGGCAAGGACTTCATGACTAAAACACCAAAAGTAATGGCAACAAAAGCCAAAATTGACAAATGTGACCCAATTAAACTAAAGAGCTTCTTCACAGTAAAAGAAATTACCATCAGAGTGAACAGGCAACCTACAGAATGGGAGAAAATTTTTGCAATCTACCTATCTGACAAAGGACTAATATCCAGAATCTACAAAGAGCTTAAACAAATTTTCAAGAAAAAAAAAAAACAACCCCATCAAACAGTGGGCAAAGGATATGAACAGACACTTCTCAAAAGAATACATTTATGCAGCCAACAGACACATGAAAAAATGCTCATCATCACTGGTCATCAGAGAAATGTAAATCAAAACCACAATGAGATACCATCTTATACCAGTTAGAATGGTGATCATTAAAAGTCAGGAAACAACAGGTGCTGGAGAGGACATGGAGAAATAGAACACTTTTACACTGTTGGTGGGAGTGTAAATTAGTTCAACCATTGTGGAAGACAGTGTGGTGATTCCTCAAGGATCTAGAACTAGAAATACCATTTGACCCAGCAATCCCATTACTGGGCATATACCCACAGGATTATAAATCATGCTACCATAAAGACACATGCACATGTATGTTTATTGTGGCACTATTCACAATGGCAAAGGCTTGGAACCAACCCAAATGTCCATCAATGATAGACTGGATTAAGAAAATGTGGCACATATATACCACGGAATACTGTGCAGCCATAAAAAAGGATAAGTTCCTGTCCTTTGCAGGGACATGTATGAAGCTGGAAACCATCATTCTGAGCAAACTGTCACAAAGACAGAAAACCAAACACCGCATGTTCTCACTCAGAGGTGGGAATTGAACGAGAACACCTGCACACAGGGAGGGGAATATCAGACACCAGGGCCTGTTGTGGGTTAGGGGGTTGGCGGGGAGGGATAGCATTAGGAGAAATGCCCAATGTAAATGACTAGTTAATGGTTGCAACAAACCAACATGGCACATGTATACCTATGTAACAAACCTGCACTTTGTGCACATGTACCCTAGAACTTAAAATATAATTTAAAAAGGTAATAATAAGCAGCAATATTCCCAGCAGCTGGGGAACAGGCACTTCTGTTCCAAAAGGAAGATCTCGAAGAACGAAGGGAATAGGTTTTAAAGGGTGGGATGTGAATGAGTGTTTCCCTCCCTCCTTCTCTTTCCTTTCTTTTCTTTCTTTCCTTTGTTCCCTCTTTCCTTTTCGTTTTTTCTTCCTCTCTCTCTTTCCTTTCCTTTCCTTATCTCTTCCTCTAATTTTCTTTTTTCTTCTAAACATTTTTAGTTTGAGATGTATAAGGAACCTGTAAGTGGATGGGCAGCTATATACACAAGACTGAAATTCACAGCAGAGTTCCTGGTATGTTCCAGATATGTATGTAAATCTGGAACATACCCAAAAGAACAGAAAAAAAGTATAACTATTATGTATCCTCCATCCAGGGTTAACAGATGCTAATACTTTTTTATATAAAAATGCAGAACCTCCCACCCCCAAATTCAGTGTCCTATTCACTGATTTGACTCAGTTGTTTGCAAGTCCTCTGGCTTTATCAATAACTATAGATGAACTCACAATTACAATTGCCTCATCCACTCTCATTCTTCCTCTCTGATTCCCATTGCCTCTCACCAAGTAACAACATCATAAATAAATTATGAATAATATTTTTGTATCAAGAAACACATTTCTGGAGAGTTAAGAGTGTCAATAAATAAAACGGTAATTTCAGCCACATTGGTCTATAAAACATTTCTGTGCTCTTTAAGAACAAAGAAATTTGGATAAAATTCCTCATCTTGAAAAGTGGCAGTCATTTACCCAATTTAACCAACAAACAAAATGTTTTTGGAGGTGGAAGACAAGCAGAGTTAGGAATTGACACATATCGTATGGAAATGCATGAATAATATAGCACAGATCTTTCACATCACCTCTGGTTGGAGTGGAATTGATATGCTGAAGCATAAGAGCCAATGTGTCTATCTTAAAAGAGAGCTGGAAAGAAAGCAGGCAAAGAAGGAGTGAAGGGAGAAGACCAGCCATTGGCCTCTGACCTTAAGAGGTTCTTAGCCCAAAGAGGATTACAAAGAGTGTCTAGTATTTCAAGTCAGAGCTATAATTGCTTTCTCCACAGAGTTTCACAAAAGGCTAAATTAGTAGGATTTTTTTCCCTAAGAGTGAGGAAGTACTGCAGGTGTCGTGGAAAGTACACAAACCTTGGTGAAACATGACCTAGGTCAGACTTATGTCCTGGCCTCACTACCTGTGTGAACTCGATTAATAACTATAAGCCCCAATTCTCATTCTACATACCAAGGCATATAGATTTCTATTTAATCAACAACACACACAGTTTCTAGCCCAAATTCTTGCCAGAAAATGTAACATTAAAATTTCTATGATCTAATTATCTTCAAAATCCTAGTAACAAAAGGTAATATTTATATAGAATTGCCTAAGATATACAGTTTATCCATTCCTGCAGATTAAGGATTGGCAGGCTGTTTTCATAAAGGACCAGAGAGTAAATATTTCAGATTTTAAGGACCATTTGGTTTAGCACTTCCATTGCAAATACTCAACTCTGTTATTGTGCCTTGAAAGCAGCCATATATGATAAGTTAAAAAAAAAAAGTATGTAGCCATAGTTCATCTTTCCCTGGCTCAGACATAACATTTACTGCCTAGTAACATTCAGTTTTACAGTTCTGCTTATAGTAATGGTGAAGTATCTTTTATTAGACCAATCCTCCCACAGATAACTACAACCTCTGTCCGTGTGTGTGTGTGAAAGAGAGAGAGAGAGAGAGAGAGTGTGTGTGTGTGTGTGTGTGTGTGTGTGTGTGTGTGTTGGAGAAATACGGATTGTTATATGCATACACATCAGCAAAACATTTATAAAACAACTACCTGAAGGTATTGGAGAGTGACCAAGAGCAGGCAGAAACTGGACTCTAGATGTGGGAGAAAAATGACACTAGATTTTCCATTTTATAAACTTTTGCCTGAGGGTGAACCCAGTCGGTTCTTCCAGTTGAGTTCTAGAATTCAAGATGAAACCTGGAGTACTGTTGAAGAGGCAGAAGACAAAGTTCAAGACAACCACAGCAGCTGGGAAGTGAGAGAGCAGAAATTACATGAAGGAGATTTTCAGAAAGGGAGAATCCTAAATTCTGCACACAAACTCTTCCCTAATCCTTGGCTGGTGCCTCAACTACACTTAGTTGGAGCAGACTTCAAACAGCACAGATAAGGTTAAAAGAATGGAACAGTTATAATAACTGCTGCCTACCACAAGGGAAACAGACTTTGTACTTTGAGCTGAGCCAAGTGAATTTGCTGCTGAAAGAAAAAAGGAAGTCGAGAAGACCGTGGAATAATGTCTTTAAAGGTGAAGTAGAGGGGGTAGTGGCATGCACTTTAAACTCAGAATTCTTTGCCCAATAAAAGTATTCTTTGAGAGTACAGACAAAAGAAAAACATTCACAGATCATTTAAAATGCTATCCCTGAAGAAAACGGAAAATGGATATTGGGAGATACACAGTAGCCTTCCATATCCCTTCCAAGTCAGTAAGACTGAGATCCAGAAGTACTAGGGACAAACTCTAGTGTCACATATTAGACACCCAACCCACCAGAGTCCAAAATGTTTTTTCCTTATTGCTTTCTTCTTCCAAACCAGAAAGTTCTAACTTGGGCTTATGAAGGGAGTAAATGGCTTGGATCTTTATCTGTTTCTCTGATTTATTATTTTTACCCAAGTTTTTTTCCCCCTATTTCTGAAAAGATCTACTTTTTTAAAACTTAAAATACAGGAAAGGACTCCTATTTCTTGGTGTTATCCTTCCAAAGGGGTCATGGAAATACTGAGGGGCACTTCCATTAGTATTTGAAAACAGTGGTTCACTATGTAGTAATTAACAGAGCAGCATAGAATTTGAGGTTGCATGCAGAGTTGTTTGCACTTTTATAAATCCTGGCATGAGGAAGCAGAGCAAGGGAAAGCCAAATAAACATACACACCACAGAGAGAGAGAGAGAGAGAGAGAAAAGAGAAGGGAAGAGAAGAGAAGAGAAGACAAGACAAGACAAGACAAGACAAGACAAGACAAGACAAGACAAGACAAGACA
>NC_045440.1:138673368-138717139 GCF_002776525.5 Piliocolobus tephrosceles | reverse complement strand
CAAGACAAGACAAGACAAGACAAGACAAGACAAGACAAGACAAGACACAGAGAGAGCCAAGCAGACATAAAGACAAACATCAGACACAGAGAGGAACGGGGAGAAGAGAGACAGAGTATATGCGAGAGAGAAAGAGGTCAGAGACAGAGAGAAAGAAAGGAGAGAGAATGAGAGATGGAGTAAGACTGCAATATTAGATATGGTAATACTGATTACCTGATAAACTGCTTCATCAATGGATATCTGCAAGACCAGGGTGCTGTATTCTTGGCATCAATATCTTCATCAAGACCTTAAACAGATATATCTATTACATGACTGTGATCCCATGAAAATCTGTGCTGACACCTCTTTCATAAACAGCTTACTCCTTCCTTGAACCTTGGTTCTGGTCATCCAGGCTAGGGCTGCTTCATTAAGTGACTGAATTGGCCCCAGCGAAGTGGCCAGCAGTTCACAAAAGAGGTTTCAGTGCTTACTGGCTTTACATGTCCTTAGTCCTGAATTGACTCCAGTCAATTTCTGGGGCCTCTTCCATCTGCCCTGGGCGCAGACATTCCAGGAATCCCCTGCATATGTGCTGCTCCTGGCCATGGCTGAACCTTACCCTTTGCCTACATTCTCTCTCTCACTACAAACTCTGCTCCTATCCATGAGTCCACTCTGGATGGACTCCTTCAGGCTGCTTCTGCAATTCAGTACCCCGTCACCCAGCAAAATAGCCCACTAGCCCTGACTCACTTCCAAGCCTAGTAAAAGGACCCAGATACCTTCTGGTCTAACGCCATCAATTCGATTGTTTACATCCTATAACAATGGGTATTGTGCTTTGCAAGTTAAATAGACACAATTACTGTGATTTTTATACATGTACTTTTACATTATTAGCTGTCCTAGTTCCAACTGAATGTCTTTCTCTCACCACTCTTAAATTCTCTAGGAGTTTACCTTGGATATATGTTTATCTAGATAACCCATTTCCAATTTCCTACCAATCATAGACAGGGAGTGGTTGACATTTTGAATGGAGCAGAATTCTAACTCTACAGCCTGACATTAAGTTGACATTGACATTTAAATTAATTGACTTTTATCCTTAAAAAGTATAGCTGGCCAAGATACGATCATCTTCCTAAGGATTCTTTTTTTCAGAAGGTGAAGATGAAGAAATAGAGAAACAACTCAATTTGTCACTCGTATAACCCAAATACTTATCTTTGACAGAAAAAAAATGGGGGAAGTAGACTAGCATCTGTGCAGAATCTCCTCATTGTTTCTCAACTTTGCCACCAAAGTATTGCTCACATCAGGCGCATACATCCCCAGAGGTTCTGGACAGTGAAAGAGAAATTCCACTGAAGTATTGTTTATCTCTTTTAAAAAGAATGCACTGACAAGTAAAGATAACTGCTGAACACACATTTATTTCTGTTTCCTTCTCCAAAAATAAAACCCCACTATGAAAGGAAAATAAATCTCGGGGCCCCCAAATCACCTAGCTAACGGGAAAAGTCAAGCTGTGAACTGCTTAGGGCAAACCTGCCTCCCAGTCTATTCAAAGTCACCCCTCTGTTCACTGAGATAAATGCATATCTGATTGCCTCTTTTGGAGGGGCTCATCAGAAACTCAAAAGAATGCAACCACTTATCTCTTATCTACCCATGACCCAGAAGCCCCCTCCCCGCTTCGAGTTGTTCCGGCTTTCTGGAGTGAACCAGCATTCATTTCACGTGTGTTGATTGATGTCTCATGTCTCCCTAAAATGAATAAAACCAACCTGTGCCCCGATCACCTTGGCACATGTCGTCATGCCCTCCTGAGGCTGTGTCCTAGGTGCACATCCTCAACCTTGGCAAAATAAGCTCTCTAAATTAACTAAGACCTGTCTCAGATGTTTGGGGTTCACACCACTAAGGGGACAGCAAAGATGTAAATCCATATGCAGAAAGAGAATGGGAGAAGAGACAGAAGGAAAAAAAATGGGAGTTGCGAAGCAGATGGGTGAATGGTTATTAAAGTAGAAAGCTCCACAAAGCTGAATTCTAACCTAGCAATGGTTAAAGTCATATAGCATCCTTAGTAATACCCCAGAACCCAGAATCCATAAACATCTCTGGAATTGAAAGTAAAATTGGAAGGCTCCTAGAATTCTGCTTTAGTATTTGTTTAGGTTTTAGATCCCCATAATGACTGTCCCTCATCCATCCTGACAGAAGACTGGAGGTTTATACAGTCTGGACTGGGAGACAGTTGAGGGTAGGGGTAACTTACTGAGAAAAGAGAGGTTCAGGAGATGTGGGGATACTGAATGCTCCTAGACTGAAGCATCCAGGCGTGAAGGCTCAGGACCAAGGTCAGAAATATCTGGTTAATGTAACCAGCTCAAGCAGAAAGACTAAATATTGATATTATAATTTTCCCTGAAGAAGTAGTCTTGGTCGTATAACCCCACGGTAGACCCCAATGTCCACAAGCCCCACCCATGGGCTCCAAACTTTCTCTTGGTTCCTTAGTTCCCTTTCTTATCAACGAGTGAATGGCTAGGAGGTCACCAGATACTTATTTGAGGAAATATTCTAACACAGAGGACAATAATCAGAACTAAACAACTTAGAGAAAACATGAAACAGAAACTATGCAAGGAGAAAGAAAAAATGAAATGTTCACAAATATCTCCAGAGACATAAGAGAAAACAATGCTTTCACAAAACAATTGCAAAATGCCATTTTTAGGAAGGAACATTCAGAAAACACAAAAGAACTAATATAAATTAAGAACATGATAGAAGAAAGTAAAAATCCAATAGTCTCAGAAATTGAGACAGTCTCCTTTGCTACAGTTAAATAGTTACATATAGTTACAGTTCATATATTACAAGTGTTATATATATTACACAAATATATATACACATATATATATGCTATTTATATTATAGATAGCCCAGGCAGTTCAATATTCAAATAGCAGGCATTCCAGAAAGAGAGATTAGAGAGACTATAGGGGAGAAAATCATATAAGAAATTTATTTTTTAATTTTCTAGAACTCAGTGTCTTGGTCTCTGGCTTCAAAGGATGCACCAGGAATCCCACTCATGGGTAAAAAGAAATCCAACCAAGTTGCGTTATCAAAAAAGTCCCAAGAAATAGGAATAAGGGAATAAGGCACAATCATACAAGCTTCCAATAGGAAAAACAAGATAGTACATATATAGAAAAATGAGTAATCAGGATTAGTTTATGTTTTTCTATGGCAATACTGGAACCTAGAAAATGATGGTGGAATGCTTTTAAAATTTTCAAATTAAATTGTGTCCAACTTAGAATTATATATTTTCAATACAGGCTGAAGGTAGAATAAAGATATTTGTAGACATTTAAGTTCTCAAAAAATTATCTTTCCTGTACTCTTTTCAGGAAGGTACTGGAAGATGTGATGATTGACTAAGATAAGAGAGTGGATCAAGAAAGAAAAGACATGGATTACGGAAAACAGAACAAGAGAGGCAAATGGGATGGAGAGGGTGGCAGTGAAGGAAGAGCCCCAGTTGGCCTGTAGACATTGGGTATTGGGCCAAAGCATCCAGATAGGCACACTAGAAGGGTACAGGAGAACAATCCTCAAAACACCACACACAGTCCAAATTTCAATGGCCAAAATTGGTTATCCAACTCCCAAAAGCAGTCTCAAGGAATAACTCTGTCACTGCTTTTCAGAACAAATGGTGCGATGCTGGTTAAACCAGGGTCCGTTTTACTAATACGGTCCCCTGGTGGGTCAGATATCCATGCACTTTAAATGTAGTTGTCATTTCTTAAATTGGTGAAAAAATCTTCAGGCTACAAATGAGTCACATCATTTAATCCTATAATCACCTTATGAGTTAACGCCAAATGGAAACAGAGCCAGACACTAGTTAAAGGTAGTAAAGACAGATAATAGTACTATTGCAGTAAGGAAGAGAGTTTTCAGTAAAACTGAGCTCAAATCTGAATATGACAAAGACAGGTGGAGATTTATAGCCAACAAGCAAAATGAGCAGGGACAGTAGATGGAAAATTGCTAAGAGGAGACTTTCAGGGTAGGGAAATTCTTACTCAACTGGCCTAACACGATTCTTGCTAAAGGCAGGCCAAGGGTTTAGACATCAAACGTGGCAGACAGGATATGAGATATCTTGATCAGATATGAAGGGTGATCAGATATCAAGAGTGAGGATTCTCAGTAAACTGACTTCGTAGTGTCCAAGGAGCCTGTCTCAAGTTTGGACAAGGACAGAGGCTTTGCCAATAGGAATTATTTCTGTTGTGTAGAGGGGGAAACTGAAATTCATAACAGTAAAACAATTTCACCACAGCGTGCAGGGAAGAAGCTACAATTTAATCTAGAACTGGTATATCATTCTAGAAAAGTATGTTGAAAATGGCATGGAAATACCAAGGAAAACTGAAATTCATTCCTTTGTGGATGAGATGGGATGGAAGAGAAAAGAAACGGTTGTTCTCATTATGTTCTATGCTGACACCTTCCGAGTCCTAGAGTTAGGAGACGTTTTCCCTGAGTTTCTCCTCTTGGTTTGGTCACTACTCCTGAGCTAAACCTGCTTTCTCTTTTTTTTTGTTGTTCTTTTTTTGTTTTGTTTTGTTTGAGACAGAGTTTTACTCTGGTTGCCCAGGCTGGAGTGCAATGGCATGATCTCGGCTCACCACAACCTCCACCTTCTAGGTTCAAGCGATTCTCCTGCTCCAGTCTCCCAAGTAGCTGGGATTACAGGCATGCGCCACCAAGCCTAACTAATTTTTTGGTATTTTTAGTAGAGATGGGGATTCTCCATGTTGGTCAGGCTGGTATCAAATTCCTGACCTCAGGTGACCCACTCACCTCGGCCTCCCAAAGTGCTGGGACTACAGGCGTGAGCCACCACGCCCAGCCAAGCCTGCTTTCTTTATGGCCCAGCAAAGGGCACAAGCCATGGAAAATGAGTATCTGCCGGCATCATACTCAGAGGAGGTCTCCTCATCTTCCTCTTTCAAACAAAAGGGCTTGTGAAAATAGCTAAAACAATACTTACATATGAAAGTAGCTAAGCCCAGAGAGTAAGGTGTTAAAGCAATTAACGCCCCTATACATTTAGTATCTTTCTCTTTACAGCTACCTATTCATTCATCATAGGAGATTTGCTGTCATATTCATCACACACAGGGCACTTTCGGGGAGGGGGTATTGCTCTGTGCTATGAAGAGCTGTTGTTTCCGTTTCTTCCTGGATTTACTCCTTAGCTAATGGTCATCAGCACAACTTTTCATATGGGAGAAACATTGAGATAAGGTGGGAAAGTGTGATCCTGAACTGAGGTGGCCTTGAAAAAGAAGGGAATTTACTTATGAAGCACTTACTTCCTCTTTTGTTCCTTTTCACACACGCAGAAGCTGAGCTCCGGAAACCCAAAATAAGTGACCCAAGGAGGTCGCCTCATTCTTCCCAAGTCTCTGTGGGATTTCAGTTTGTTCTTCTAGAATCCCTGCACTGTACTTCCGTGACTGGAGTGATTTTCCTTCTCTCCTCCTCAGCAGTAATGAAGTGACTCTCGGGGAGGAGTTAGAGTGTGGCTGGTCTGTTCCCCACGTGCAGTTCACAGGGCATGGGCGAGACTGGCTCTCGCGGGAGTGGCCAGGAGGTTGCTGCCTGCCACTCTCCTGTCCTCACTGCAGAAACCTTTCCTTTCCTTTCCTTTCTTTAAGAAGCTAGGCCCGTCCTTTCTCCCACCCTTCCTTCTATTCCTCTCCTACTCCTTCCCCCTTTCCTTTCCTCTCTACTCCTTCCCCCCTTCCTTTCTCCCTTGGGCTTCACTTTTTTTTTCTTTTCTTTCCCCTGTGCTTTCTTGCACCCTTTCTTGCTTCCTTGCTGCCTTGCTTTTCTTGCTTACATCCACCTTCCTCACCCATGCTGGCCTCCTTGCCTCTCCCTTTCCCCACTCCTCCACCACTGCCCCTACTGAAGCGAGATGCATAGTCCTAGAGACTTGTCCTCAGGAGCAAAGGTACCATTTTAATATCATCACCCTGTTTTCCCTTTGAAAACCGAGGGAGAATAAAGTCCATCCGTCTTCCTGTTCCTATGTGGCCATAAGGCAGGCTGTCTGTCTCAGCTGAGTGTTAACAGCCAGAGAGAGACATGACGGAAGAATGACAAAGTGCCTTTTACTCCAGAGCGGTCTGTTTCCCACGGTTCATTGGCATCAGAAATGCAGGTCAGCATCACTGAGCTTCATGGTCCTCCTGACGCTTCATTTAGCCGCTTAATACTTGCCACAAGAAGCTTCTGATTCTGGTAAAACACCTCCCTGTTCTCCCTTGGGGTCTGCAGAATATCTGTTCAACTTGGGAGCATTTCTCATGCTTTCGCAGATGAGAGGTCTGTGCTAATATCAAGGCCCTGGAACTCACCCTCCTGTGGGCCAGTTATTGCCACCTACCCTGTGGTCCCGGATCCAACAGGAACAGGGAGAATCACCAGAGCCAGTGGGTCTGTTAGTGTCCCATGAGCCAGTAAATGTCACCTGCGTCATGGAACTGGATCCACCAGGATCAGGGGTCTCACCACAGTGACTCCCTCTGTGCTGCACTGCACTTTATACAGTACTGACATATCTATTATCACATTGACTTCTATCAACTTTGTAAAGTAGTGACTAACATTACATCTAATAGAAAATAAAATTCTTAGTAGGGATTTTTCATTGTTAGCAACAAAAAGCCCACTCAAATTAAGTCAAATATGAAACAAAATGTATGGACATGAGAACTGAAAATTTCAGGGGTAATTTGCCTTCAGGAATGACTGAGTCCAGGAGCTCATGTGATGTCACCAGGACTTGCGTGCCTTCTGTTTTTTAAGTCAGGTTTCCTTTGTGTAGGTTTGGCCCCAAGAATCCACATGGTGGTCCAGGTCAGCCTCCATCTCCTCTCATCTTTAGTTCTTGGTAACTAAGTAGGAAAAGGTGCATGCTTCCTTCTTGGCAGTTATAATAAACGTTCATTTGTAGACTATTAACCCTGACTTGGCCACTTGTCATTTATAAGCTAATAATTCTGGACAGTAGAAAGCAGAGTTGAAGTCGACCTGGCTGGGTCCATGTCTACACTTGCAGCCAGATGTAGAGTTTACTCATCCCAAGTACATGCACTAAGCCTGGGACAGGAAGGATGCTCCAGAAGGAATTTGGGGAAATGTTACCAACAGGAAGGCAAATGGAGGCTGGAAAGCAAAACCCATAACTTTTCTCTGTTGAAACTGATATTCATTCAGATTTATCCAGTTAGAAAGTAGACAGTCAGGATTCAGGGAGCGTGAGGGACTTCATGAGCCTGCAGTGATAGTGCTGATGCCAGAGATGGGGAAGTGAGATAGGAAGGAAAGTGAGCTGGAGGGCCAGACCAAGGAAGGCATTCTTCCCTCCCAGCACTGAAAGGATGTGCTCTATTGGTTTGTTCTCATGCTGCTATAAAGAACCATTTGAGACTGGGTAATTTATAAAGAAGAGAGGTTTAATTGACTTACAGTTCCACATGGCTGGGGAGGCCTTAGGAAACTTACAATCACGGTGGAAGGCACCTCTTCACAGGGCAGCAAGAGACAGAATGAGTGCCAGCAGGGGAAATGCCAGATGCTTATAAAACTGTGATAACTCACTCACTATCCCAAGAACAGCAATGGGGGAAACCACCCCCATGATTCAATTACCTCCCACTGGGTCCCCCACTATGACACCTGGGGATGATGGGGATTCCAATTCAAGATGAGATTTGGGTAGGGACACAGCCAAACCATATCACATGCCCAAAGGGAACTATTCAGAGATAGTTCTGTCCAGGTTACATCTTCAACATGAGGGGGTATAGGGAGGAAGGGAACAGCAAGGCCATCTTTAAGAGCAGGGTTGAGAGAGTGTATTGGTTTCTTATGGATGCTGTAGAAAATTACGACACACGCAGTACCTTAAAACAACACAAATTTATTATTGCTATGATTTGAATGTTTGTGTCCTCTCCAAAATCCATGTTGAAACTTAATCCCCAATGCAACAGTATTAATAGGTGGGTTTAGGAGTTGATTAGACCAGGAGGGTTCTGCCCTCCTGAATGGGAGTAGTGCCTTATGAAAGGGCCAGGGAGAACTACATTGGCCCCTCTTGCCCTTCTGTTTCTTTCATCATGTAAGGATGTAGCAAGAAGGCACTCACCAGACACTAAATGGAGGTGCATTGACCTTGGACTTCCCAGCACCCAGAACTGTGAGGAAATAAATTTCCGTTGTTTCTCAGTCTCACATATTCTGTTACAGAAGCGCAAATGGACTAAGACGGAAATTCATATTGAGAAGTGAGGTGTTACCATAACAAAACCTAAAAATACAAATGTGACTTTGAAACTAGGTGATGGGTAGAGACTGAAAGAATGTGGGAGGACAGACTAGAAGAAAACCTAGATTGCCATGAATTAACCATACAGGGTGATTCTGGTGAGGGCTCAGAAGAAGAGAGCTGTAGACAGAGCCTCCATCTTAGAGATTATTTAAGTGGTAATGATCAGAAAGTGGGTAGAAACATGGATAGTAAAGGCCATTCTGATAAGGACTTTGATGGAAATAAGGAACGTCTTATCGGAAACTAGAGAATAGGTCATTCCTGTTACAAAGTGGCAAGGAACTTAGCTGAATTATGTCCATGTCCTAGGACTTTGTGGAAGGAAAAATTTAAGAGTAATGAACTAAGATATTGGGCACACGAACTATCTAAGCAAAGTATTGAGGTGCTATATGGCTTCTTTTGATGGCTAACAATAAAATGTAAGAAGACAGAAATGAATTAAAGGTGAAATTTATAATTAAAAGGTAAGAAAAACTTAAAAATGTCTCGGCTTGGCCAGAGACATTTTTAAGAATAAAAGGGGGTCTTTGGAAGAAAACACCAAGCATACGACCAAGTGACTGTTTGATAAGGAGATTAGTAGGGATAGAAGGAAGCCAGATGTTATTCATCAGGACCATGGGAGAATTACCTCAAAGGCATTTCTGAGATTTTCATGGCTGCCCCACATCATCAAGCAGAATGCCAAGGCCTTGAATGCAGATGGTTCCAAGAGAGAGGCTTAGGGCATCCACAGGACTGTGGGTCTTACTGCCTCCATTTATCTTTCACAGGAGGCTTCAGGAACCCACTGTCCCCAGGCAGAGAACTGCCACAAGGTGAGGCAGAGAGCCCATTAGGGCAATGCTTAGTGAATCTGAGGCAGCCGGCCAGTCCCTGAGACCCCAGAACTGTAGAGCCATCAGCATGCAATTCCAGCCTAGGAGAGCTGTAGGGCAGAGACTTCAACCCATGAAAGCTGCAGCATGGGCTGCACCCAGGAAAGGAGTGGGTGTGGGACTGCCTGGGGCCTTGAACACCCAACCACCACACCAGTGTGTTCAGAAGGGTGGACACAGAGTCAAAAACTTATTCTCAATACTTAAATGTTACTGTTGTTTGCCTCGTTGGGTTTTGGATTTCCTTGGGACCAGTTACCCTTTCTTTCTGATTTCTCCCTTTCGAACTGGAAATGTCTATCCTATGTCTGTTTCACCATTGTATTTTGGAAGCATATAACTTATTTTATTTCAAAGGCTTACAACAAGAGGGGAGTTTGCCTCAGGATGAATCATGATGTGAGTCTTATCCATAGCTTTTTTTTTTTTTTTTTTTTCCCTACAGAGGAATAGAGTCTCGCTCTGTCACCCACGTTGGAGTGCAATGGCACAATCTCGACTCACTGCAACCTCTGCCTTCCAGGTTCAAGTGATTCTCTTGGCTCAGCCTCTTGACTAGCTGGGACTGCAGACGTGCACCACCACACCCGGCTAATTTTTTGTATTTTAGTAGAGACAGGGTTTCACCATGTTGCCTGGGCTTGTCTCAAACTCCTGACCTCGGGCAATCCACCCACCTTGGCCTCCCAAAGTGCTAGGATTACAGGCATGAGCCACCACGCCTGGCTGAGACTCATGCATGTCTAATTTAGATAATATTTATTTTTATTTTTAAAATTATTTTAATGATATTTAGATGAGATGTTGGACTTTAAATTTTTGAGTTGATGCCGGAATAAGTTAAAACTGTTGGGGTTATTGGAATAGAATGAATGTATTTTTGTGTGAGAAAGACAAATTTGGGGGCAACAGGAGCAGAATGCTGTGGTTTGAATGTTTGTGTCCTCTCCAAAATGTATGTTGAAGCCTAATTCCCAATGCAACAGTATTAAGAGGTGGAACCTCTAGGAGGTGATGCCATAAGGGCTCTAACCTCATGAATGGGATTATGGATGGGATTAGTCCCTTCTAAAAGGGCTGGAGAAAATTAGGTAGGCCCCTTTTGCCCTTCCATTTCTTCCACCATGTAAGGACATAATGGGAAGGTCCACACCAGACACCAAATGCTGGAAACTTGACCTCAGATTTCCTAATCCCCAGGACTGTGAGGAATAAAATTCAGTTGTTTATACATTACTCATGCCCAGGTACTTTGTTATTACAGCAAAAATGGACTAAGACAGTTATCTTACAGTTCAGTAGGTTAGAAGTCCACAAGGAGACCCACTGGGCTAAAATCAAGGTGTTGACAGGGCTGCACTCGTTTCTGGAGGCTGCAGGAGGAAATCTGTTTCCTTGCCCTTTCCAGCTTCTAGAGGCCTTTCTCTGGGGTGTTCCTTGGCTCTTGACATCTTCCCCAATCTTCGAAGCCAGCAAATGATGGGTTGAGTTCTCCTTACATTGCATCACTATGATCCCCATTTTTTGCCTATTTTTTTCCACTTTTAAGGAGCCTTGTGATGACACTGGGCACACACAAATAACGATGCAGAACAATCTCCTTATGCTAAGGCTAGTGGATTAGTAAACTTAATTCCACATGCAAGCTAATTCCCCTTTACCATGTAACCTAACATATTCACATTCACAGGTTCTGGGGTTTAGATGTGGACATCTTTAGGGGACTGTTTTTCTGCCTGTTAAGGAGAGAGCAGGGGAGGTAATAAGCCCCACCTTCAGAAATAAAGAAAGCAGCTGTCCAGAACCATGTGAGAGGAGGCCCCAAGAACCCCAGGCAGCACAGATAGTGACAACTTTCTAAGATTCAAGGACTCTGTCATTTCTACCCTCCTCCCTCACATCATTCAGGGTTTGGATGAAGAGACACAAGTGAAATAGGCAGTAACAATGTAAAACGTTGAGAGTTGTGCTGAGGCATATGGAGAAGTTCAGGACTACTTTGGATGGGAGCACAGCTTTTGCTTAATAATAGTAAGACCCCACAGTCTACTGGGCCCTCATCCCTACCAGAGACTCTCATCCACTGGCTCAGTGTCCTCAGGTAGAGGAATGGACTCAGATGTGTCTTTTTTTTTTTTTCCCGTTACAGATTGAAACACCAAAAGTCATTGTTTTCTTCCCCTTCTCCTTCTCCTTCCCCTCCTCTTCCTTTTCCTCCTCTTCCTCACCCTCTACCTTCTTGTTCTCCTACTGCACGATCCTTAGATGACCAAGAAATAAAGTCTACAATTCACCACGACATCTTGACATTCCTGTTAATCTAGCTAGGCTGGTCTTTGGCATAGTGACTTGGGAGCTTGCTCAAGGAGAGGTGCAGGAGACAGGATGGCCTAGAGGAGGCCGTGCAGACTTCTGGATGAGCATACCTGCACTGAAACCCCAGCATGGCCTGCTCTCGCTAAGTTTTCTATGCAAGTCTCTGCACCACTCTGTGATTCATTATGAAACGGGTTCTCTTCAAAGTCCAGAGGAAATCATGTTTGTAAAGCATCCAGAAAAGACCAACTATTTCACCGCACTCCCCCAGAGTTGAAGGGCACTATACAGCTCACATGTTCCAACCTCTGCGTTTTACAGAGGACAAAATCAGGCCCCAGAGAAGCAAAAGGACTTGGCCAAGGTCACACCACGAGGAGGTGACAAGGCCAGCTCCAGTTTCCTTCCCTTCCAGGGCTATGCTCCTCCCGCTCTGCCACACTGACATTTCTGACATTTTTCTTTCCCTTGTTTCAAATGTCCTGGTGCACGTTTCAATTTAACGGGTAATCAGGCATCACTGTCTACCGAGGATCCCGTGAGGACCCTGGCTTCATCCAGCCGCCTGTCAGAGAAGCCCAGGAAGCTTTGCCAGGTAGCAGAGTGGGAGGATTTCCCAGAGGGAGCATCAGACTTAATGGCCCCTCCAACCAGGGTCAAGGCCTCCTGAAGCCGTTAACATAAACATAATGACCACGAATCCCAGAGCAGGAGGGCAGAAGGAGGAGGTCAGCACATACAAGAACAAGTCACAGCCACTGCAAAGAAGGTGGCAGCGAGACCAGAAGGAAAGCATGCAGACCTCCTGAGAATGCCTGTCATTCACTGAGCATTGATCTACATTAGACTTATCCCTACAACTAAAAATCACAAAGTGAAGTTTGGACAGGCGGTTTTTCTACTCTGCTTTCTAACACATCTGCCTCTTTTAGCATACTCCTCCAAATTTTTCCCTTAACAACCTCCAACTTTAACAAGGAAGAGCACAAGATGTCCATTGTACATGAATTACAAGCATGTTTGTGCGTGTGGTTCAGCAAGGCCTGCCCCTCTCTGCATGCAAAGCTCTGGGGAGAAGGGAGCCAATTTGCACAATGTATATGGATGCCTCCTGGGAGAGCTTATTTCAAGACACTTATCCTTTTCTTTCCAAAATTCAGCGTTAAAGAAACTGGTTGTGTGAACTCAGTTACTGCTGACCCAGAGCTGTGGAAATACAAAACAGCCCCTGAAACAAAACTGACATAAGGGAAGAGGGATTTCTGAACGGATGCCCTGCTGCTGTCTGAAGTTAGCACGAGCGATGAGGATGTGAGCTGGAGTCTGGGAAGACTGGGAGCAAAGTATTTGTCTTTTTGCTCAAGCTAGTTTGAATTGGACTTCTGTGGCTCACATCAGGAAGAATTCTGACCAAAGTATTATGAATATCATCTCTTTTGAAAAAATACCAGGGAGTGAAAGGTATCATAAATTATTTCATGGATGAATAAACTAAGGTACAGAAAGCAATGAACTGTCCCACAAAATGTACTGCAAGTCCTACCTCAAATAGAGAACTGCTTTGACCCCATCCTCTTTACTTCAAAAACCTCGTATGCATTGCTGGCTAGACTGCTTTTTCTCCCAGCTTCTAAGCCAAGTATTTTTCCAGAGTCTAGATGAAGGATGCACCTCCTTTCTTATCTTACCACTGAGTTAGCCAGGTCCCACCTGGTCAGAACCCACAGTGTTAAAAACAAATGTACCTGTAAAAACAATGTCTGAATGTGGTCTCATTGAAGATTAGTCCCATAGAATATTAAGAGGTGTTAGACAGAAACAAATTCTGGAATCAATTAGTCTGAGAAATTCTGAGTTAAACAATTAAATGATAAGAGATTTTGGCATCACACCGCACCTGGTTTCAGTCCTTGCTTAGCTATTCAGAGTGATGTGACTTTGTGCACTTTTTAAGCTCTTTGTGACTCGATTTCTTCCTCCATAAAATAGGAATGAGGTTAGTACCTGACTATGTCAGTCCATGTTGGAAGCAAAACAACTAAAACAAAATGTTTCAGGTGTTCTAAGCATAAAAGGATTCAATGTAGGGAATTAGGTGATTACAAAAATCCCTGGAAAGGCTGGAGGAGAAAAATCTAGGCTGGGCCTACAAGAGTGACTCCCGGAAATTAACAAAAAAAAAAGGAAAGTGGAACTGACTTGACGCAGACTCTGCAAGATCTGAAAAGTGAGAAATTGTAAGACCATCACTTGACCCACCATGGTAGCTACAGTTCAGAGACAAGGAAGCCACCAGTGCCATTGCTGCAATGGCCTGGCCATTGAGGTCAGTCACGCTGCTATCCCCACTGCAACTGCTGCTGCACCCAAAGCGGGCATCTAGACATTGACATCCCCACAATCATGCTCACTGGAGAGCAAAAATAGCCAATGCCAAGGGAACACAGCTACAGCCTGACTTCCTCCTTCCCCATCTCACCACAGCACAGCTCACTGGTGGGACACGTTTTGCTAAACTAGAACTCCATATGCAGAATCCCAACCTCTGCATTTCAGGGAGGCACGCAGAAGGAAGGTGGGGTCAGGTGCACTCTGCTCCATGGGCTATTATGATATTAAATGAGATGATGCAGGCAATGGACTTAGAACAGTACCTGGAATGTCAAGAGAATCATAAATGGATGTTATTTATGTTGTATTGTTATCTGCGGCAGGACTTCTCAGAGCCTTTATTCTGCCAACATATACAATTTTTTCCCTGGTAGTAAAATTTGTATAACCTGCTAAGTCTTCTATTTTGTTTTCTCAGCTTAGAGACAAATTTTAGATTCAATTATAGCACTTACAGAGAAATGACTTTCATATTTGTATTATTTTTACCTATCTGAAATTTTCTACTTTTATTTCCACTTAGTCTTTTAAAATTCTTCTTCATGCCTTAGCTTATAGTAAATATGTTCTGGTAAGGTACTTAAAATTCTTTATGGTAGGAAGCCTGGTATAAATAAACACATTTATTAAGTGAGTTAATAAATCAATTGGATATTCAAGGGCATGACTTGTAATGATGGAAATCCAGGGTGAGGGTAGTATTTTTAGATATAATGTCCTTTCCCAGATCCCTCAAATAATACCACATGGTTTACTATGGAGTTAAACCCAGATGAGTTCTGAATTGTCCTCTAAGTGAGGAAGGAAGAACCCGCTGTTCAACTTAGCTTCCCAGTTTTGCCCCTGGGCAACCCCTTTAGATCAGAGCCTCAGTCTCAAGCTTTGTGGGTCATTCTTTTCCTTGTCAGGCAGAGAAAGTCTTTATTTCTGCTTTGACTTTGGCAAAAACCTCAGCATCTTTTCCTGGGCTTGCAAAATGGCAGAGTTCTTGCTTTCAGATGATCAAAACTTGTCCATTGAGACCGAAACGCTAGGCTGCCTGTCATAGCAGAGAGCCGTGGGTTTCGATGTGCTTTGTGGCTCATTTCTTCATCTCCCACCCTCACAGTAGGTGAGAGCAACCTGAAAGCCCCTTAAAGCCCCAGCACTGCCTGTTTCTTCTGCAAGGTGACATTTCCACAGACTCAAGCATGAAGAAGAGCGGGGGGATGGATTCCTGCTTCACCAATGCTCAACTGCATTTCCTGTCCTCTGTTGCCGGCTCCCCCAGGCAGCTCCCTCTTCTCTCTGCCCTGAGCTCCATGTTTGCTTACAATTTAGTGGCACTCATTCACCCCAACTGCGTTTTCTGTACTGTGATATTTTCCTTCTTTACAAACAGCAATCAGATGTAAATAATAATGTAATATTTATTCTGGATATTGTGCCATCGGTAAATTACTAGATCCCAGAGAAGTAGTCCTTTTTCATATGAGGGTCAAATGAAGAAGGCAACAAGGCCAGGAGAACTTGTTAGCCCTCATGACATGCCAAGCACTATGCTAAATGCTTTGGATTTCTTGCCTAACACTCACAAGAATGCTGCAGGCTTTACTATGCTCACGTTAAAGATAAAAACAGTGAGGCTCTCTGACTGTTAAAGAAGGGCCCTGGTGGATCTGGCATCATCATTATTATTATTATTATTATTATTATTATTATTATTTTTTTTTTTTTTGAGACGGAGTCTGGCTCTGTCGCCCAGGCTGGAGTGCAGTGGCCGGATCTCAGCTCACTGCAAGCTCTGCTTCCCGGGTTTACCCCATTCTCCTGCCTCAGCCTCCGGAGTATCTGGGACTACAGGCGCCCACCACCTCGCCCTGCTAGTATTTTGTATTTTTTAGTAGAGACGGGGTTTCACCGTGTTAGCCAGGATGGTCTCGCTCTCCTGACCTCGTGATCCGCCCGTCTCGGCCTCCCAAAGTGCTGGGATTACAGGCGTGAGCCACCGCACCCGGCCGGATCTGGCATTACAGCGCTCTCCAGCACTCCTACCTAGAAGGCCTAGTGTAGGTTGGGGGCAGACATTTTCATCAGGGCCCTATGGAGAAAGGAGGCTTTCCTCAGAACTTTTACAATCCAGGTGAGAGCAGAAGGACAAAGCACACGAAGACCCCAAATAAAGCCTAACAGGAAAAAGCAAGTGGCAGTTGACTGGGGAGGATGCTTCAGCTGAGGAGAGGGCCCCACACAAAGGCATGGCGGCTGGAAGCCAGAAGGGGTTTTCCAGCCAACAAAATGATGAGTTTGTTTCTGCCCACACTTGTGTGTATGGGGTAGCAGATTACACTAGAAAAGTAGGTGGACACCAGACTTTGGGGCTTCAAATGAAACCACAAGGAGTGAGGACTTTATCCTTTTGGACAATGTGGAGTCATGGATGGTCTTTGAATGAACTGAGGCTAATAAAAGTCAGAAGATGTGTTGTGTTCAGATCATCCTGATACAGGTCGAAGGCTGGAAATTAGAGATGAGACCCATTTAACGAAATGCTTCAATTAGCAAAGTCAGTGAAGAAACTGACCAGTGAAGAATCTATTTCCTCTTCAACTACAAACTGCATAATATTTAAAAGGAAATTGTGAGTGAAAATGGTCCCTTATTTGTAGATTTATAACAAAGATAGGCCTCAGGGTGGGATTTGCCTCCACACCACCCTCCCCCAAGGTTAGGTTTCGTTCCCTTTCTCTGGAGTCCTGCAGCTCTTGAAAAAATGAAGCTTAGCTATTTTCTCCAATAATTTGACTAGGAAAATATTATGATGTTATCTTGCATTGGAGATGAGCTATGTGTGTTACCTCTTTGTATCTTCCATTAGGGAAGCAAATTCTCAGGAACCCCCTAAATAATTACATATAATGTTCCCAGAAATCTTTCAGATTCCCCACTCCCCCATCAGTCACATCTTTTTCCTGAAGTGAGTCTTTCCACAACTTCACTTTAAAACAGCATTTCACTCGGGAATTACTTCGTTTCTGTGATAAAAAAGAATATGTATTTAAAGTCACTGAAGAAGCTATCTCCATTTCTCCTGCGTGGTGGAGCTCTAGTTTAGTGGGACAGAGGATGGAGGAGGAAGGCAGGCTGAAGCACCTCCCAAGCCATATAAATAAGCATAAATCGGGCTTCATCTGGGAGCTGTCAGTTTATGGGTTTAATAATTAACAGACACTCTGATGCATCATGCTATGGCTTGGTTTCTATGATCATTCTTGTGCAGTTTTATTCCTCTTGCAGTTTACAGAGAGGTAGACTATAAACTCAGCAAAGATGGGACTTCACCTGGGATTTTCACACCTGTATCCTATGCATGGGGCAGAGCCTGCCATTACAGGATCCTCAACAAACAGATGTCGAGTGAAGGAATGAGAGATGCTCAGCGGGATCAGGAAGGAAGTATTTTCCTCGGTCATGTCTAGCTGTGAGTTTTACTGCTCTTGTTGCGGTTGGGGATGGGAACAGAGTGTGGGGAACAGCAGAAGCCAGCACCAGGACTTCATCATGAGGGCTGTGTGTTGCACGTGCATACACATGTGTGTGTGGACATATACGTGGCTGTCTGCTTAATTCCACAGTTGAACAAACTGCTCCCAGTCCTTTAAATGGAATGGTTTAAAATAAAGAGTCCCACACAGGGCTTGGTGTGGAGTAAAAGCTAAATAAATGCTAGCAAATTAAGTTGAGGAATATGATGAGCTTGATGGCTAAGGTGATTTGATGAATTATTTTGTGTTTTTATATTCCTATATTTAAACATTTCTACAATTTTTCTTAAAAGTTGATGACTAGAGCAAGTAGATTCCTACTGACAATTGCAATCAAGATTCTGGTGCCAAGAAAGGGCAGTCCAGGCCCTTTCCTGACTGTTATGGACTGAATGTTTGTGCCCCCCAACCCTCCCAGGTTCCTGTGTTGAAGCCCAGCCCCCAATGTGGTGGTGTTAAGAAAGTGGGCCTTTGGGAGGTGATTAAGTTTTGCTGACGTCATGTGGATAAAACCCCAAAGATGGTATTAGTGTCTTTATAAGAAGAGGAAGAGATCAGAGCTCTCTCTCTGTGTCCCTATCATGTGAGGATACACTAGGAAGATTCCTGGCTGTCTGAAAGCCAGGAAGCAGGACTTCACCAAACTCCGAATCTGCCAGCACCTTGACCTTGGACTTCCCCATCTTCAGAACTATGAGAGATAACGAATGTTTGTTATAGCTGCCTGAGCTAAGACACTGACCCTGGACTTTATAAATACATGAAAGATGTTTGTTTTTATTAGTCCTCAGAAGATTCAAATGAAGTTTGCAGTACAACATTACAACCCACAGGAATGGCAAGAATAAAAACAACAAAAAGTAGAAAGTACTGAACACAGTCAAGCCCTAGGAGTGGTCATGCGTTGCTGGTGGAAATGCACTGGTCCAACTGCTTGGGAAATCTGTTTGGCAGGATCTAGTAGAGGCAAATATATGCACACCCCATGACCCAGCAGTTTCACTCCTGAATACGGATCTCTCAGAACGGCATACGTATCTTCTCTCAAACAAACATTCAAGCGTTTATAGTAGCACTATTTGTAATAGCCCCAAATGGGAAACAACCAAAATGCCCATCAATATAGAATAAATTGTGGCATTTTTATATAATAGAATACTATTCAGCAATGAGAAGGAGCAACCTACAACCAAACGCAAGTACACTGAAGAATCTCACAAACATAGCATTGAAAAAAAGAAGCCAGCCCCAAGGTTCTGCCTGATTCTGTTTATGTAATGCACACAAGCAGGAAAAGCTAACTCAGGCTGTTAGAAATGGGCAGTGGTGGGGCAATGGTTGGCAGGAGGCCCCAGATAACTTCCTCGTGCTGGTATGTTCAGTTTCTCAATCTGGGTCCTGGTTACCTAGGGATATTCAGGTTGCAAAAATTCATTCAACTTGTAAACTTATGATATATGCATCTTTCTATGTGTATATTTCAATAAAACATTTTTTAAACTCCTGGGACAAAATCATTCTGAGAATGATTATCTCATTCATAATGAGTTGAATGAGACTTCACTGGCCAAGAGAATGGTACATTTCTGTCCCAATCTGGCCACAAACTTGCTGTGTGCCCCCAGCCCATTCATATCACCTCTATGCCTCAGCTTCTTCATGGGAACAAGATCTAAAGATGCCTATAAATGTTCCTTGGAAAAGCCAAAATGATAGTTATTGGAGGAAGAGGAGAAATATTAGGTAGGAGTAACAGTCATGGAGAAAAATACAATTTCAGTTGGAAATATCCTCTCCTGGGGGCTCTCCTGGGGCTAGGGAAATTGAGAAGCCCTTTCTCTCCAAGCAAACCAATTTCCCCTTCCTCACTTCATCCAGTGACCTCTGCTGTTGCCATGTGGGGCTTGTAAAGTATAGTGATATTCTTCTTGGTTCTTTGATCTCCCCCGAGATGCATTCCAAGCCTTTTACTGATGACTGTTCCAACCCTTTAATTATCGTCCTTTCCCCTCAATCCATCCATTAGTTCTCCTGTGAACACTTTCACTCATGCATATTTCTCCCTTCTCATCAGACCTCTGAAGGCTAGAAGTGAATATAGTTCTTCCCAACATTAGCCTCCTGAGGCTTCTAGGACTTCGAGTCAATTAACTCCATGAGGTGTGGTGAGAGTGAAAACTTTGCATCACTCATCCCTGGGAGGTTTGCAGAGCTCAGGAGTGAATCCCAGGAGCTTCTGAATTGCCCTGGCTGTTGGGGCCCGTTCATATTGTTCTCAGTGAATGCGAGTCACCTGGAATTTCAGACTGTCCTTTTTCTCATTGAATTTCATAAGAATGTTGCTTTGTGAATTTTAAAGATATGAATTCAGCTGTCTACTGACTCTGTATATAATAATTATGTGTTGAATAAAATAATGAAAGCAATAGCAAATTATATCAACATCACATATTACAAGTCAGAACCTATGCTATAAATTTAAGATTTCAATAAGTTAAGGCTCCTGACACTCACAGCTGAGCTGTGTTAGTAACAAAACTTTCAGGAAAACAGGTCAGAACTTCCCTCAGCCATCCATGCATCCATCCATCTATCCATCCCCCACACATCTGTAGTGTCTATGATGAGTCATGTGTTGGGATAGACACTGAGGCTCCAGAAATGAATGGGATCCAGCCCCTGGGATAAGGAGCTCATGCTCTGCCAGAGACAGGCATTCACTCCCGTACAGCAAAGTGGTGTGAGCTTCAGCAGCATGTACATGGGCCACAGGGAGCTTAGGAAATGTGCAAACTCTGCTTTGACTTGTTTGGAGTTAAGGCCAGGGCAGGAGATGAAGGCAAGGGGAGTATCACAGGACAAGTGACATTACAACTGGGTGCTAGTGTTTGCAAAAATAGTTGGCTGGCTGGAGAAGGGTAGAAAGGCACCTCAGATGGAGAGGACCCCCTCAGCAAGCTGTGGAAATGCCTCTGTGCATGGGGCTGGCAGGGAACGATGAGCTATCTAATCCCAAGCAATCAAACCTGACTTCGAGGGGGGAACATAGAAAAGGGTGTGTGGCTGGGATCAAGACTGAGGCCCAGTTGCCGAGGGATGGAGTTGCAACTTCAGGCTGAAGCATCGGAACTTCATTCTGAAAGCTGGGGGTTTGAAACAGGAGATGATGTGGTCTCATGTGCCTCATTGACAGTTTGAACAGGCGGCTGTGTGGGCACAGAGTGGATGTAGGAGAGGCTGAAGACTGAGATCTGGATAGAGGATTCTTAGAACTGTCTAGGTCAGGCGCAATAGAGACTTAACATATCAGAGGTAGAGGGGAAGGAAAGGAAGACCACACTGCATCATTGGTTATTTAATTAGGATTAATAACATTCATCATCTTATCAAAATTCTTTATAGTGCCAGACAGTTATGCTTCAAAGGAAACAGAATTGAAGACGGGAAGTTCGCTGGGACTATGTCTTGGAAAAGCACCAACTTTCTCTCACATAAAATAAGGTCATCTGGCAACATTCAAATCTCTGTTTAATTTTTTTTTTTTAATTCTCTAAATGATACTAATTAACAGGAAAGAAAAATGACAGTCTTATTACACAAAGCAGAGCCAAATTTTGGCCTAAGAAGGCCATATGAAGACCCACAGGGAAGAACGCCATGGGAAGACAGGCAGACAGCGGCATGATCCCTGTACAAGCTAAGGAAGGCCAAGGCCTACTGGCAACACCAGAAGCTGGGAAGAGGTAGTGGACAGATTCTTGCTCACAGCCCTCCCGAAGGAACCAGCCTTGCTGACACCTTGATTTTGGATTTCCACAACTATGAGACAATAATCTGCCGTGGTTTTAAGCCACTCAGTTTGTGGCAGTTTGTTTTGGCAACCATAGGAAATGAATGCATGGAAAGCTCATGAACACAAGCTGGGGCTCAGTGGGAGGGAAGTTGGGTGCAGGGAGAGGACTCAGGGAGGCGGAGGCGGGAGGATGCCTAGGTTCCTAGCTTGGACAATAGTGGAGTCATTTCACTCACTAAGATTTACAAAAAAGAAAAGAAAAGAAAAAAATCCTTTGGGGGTTTCTTCTGGAGCAGGAAAAGTTACACTTGGCATTTTGTATGTGGAGTCAAGGTCCCCAGAAGGCCAATGAGGGTATCCTGGGCTCAATGAAGTGTGTGGGAAGGTTGAGGTTACTGTGCTTTCAAAATGATGGATGATGTTTTCTTGCCACCACCTCCCTCAAATCCTTCTTGGAGCAGGACACTTAGCACCTGCCCTAAATCCCAGTAGGGAACGCGGTCAACACCAAGCTAGGCCAACGGAATTGATTCTCTGGGAAGTCGGAGAAAAGAGATAAACTGTCACTGTCATACTGCCAGAGTTACATAATAGTTAGTAGCAGTACGATCAGAAGAAAGCTTCTGTGCCAGGTCAATGTTTTGCTCTGAGGTTGGACCAGCATGGGCCATTTTCCTTTCTCGCCACTGTGACACAAACTAAATTGGTCCCTACTGACTTGCTTTATTCCTGCCTTAGGCGCTCATCTCTGATTTTTAGGTGGGCACAGGCTGCCCAATATTAAGATTACACTTCCCAGGCCCTCTTGCCATGTGGCCAGATGACAAAGTTCTGGCCACAGAGGTGTCCTCTGAAACGTCCCAGAAAGGTCTTCAAAGGAAGAGGGTTGTCCTTCTAGGCCCCTCCTCCTTCCCACTGGCTGAAATGCAAACATTATGGCTGGAGCCCAAGAAGCTTCTCTGAACCATGCAGGTACAAGCCAGGCTCGGCAGAGCAGAGGTCAGATGAGGAACGTGGTCCCTGATGGTCAGGACACTCCGCATGAGCCTCCAGTGTCCACCAAGGGACTCACTCTCATGGGAAAGAAGTGAGCTCCTGTCTCATTGCCCTTGGCTTTCCCATGTTCCACTGAAGCTAGTCCTGCCAAACACACCTTCTTCCTAGGAAGAAACTAAGAGACTTGAATCTCTTCCTTGACTCATCAGCTCCACTGGAAAACTGGAGGAAACTGATTGGTAGAAGCTGAGTGAGAGAATTCAGAAGCAGGATCCTGATGTAGGATGGAGGAATTGAGTGAGAAAAGAGGAAGGGAGAGGGAGATGACTACCAGCAAAGAGCCCCTTCTACCCTCCATGACACGGACAGAGAGGCAGCATGAAGGGAGACATGGGACTCACTGCAGCACCCTGTGGACCTGGACGATCAGCACCCACTGACCACGAACTGATGAGATGCTCCTCTGGCTGCAGAGTGAGCCTTCCTGACCTTCCAAAACTAAGGGCATAGGGGAGAGTTGATATTCACAATTCACAGCTCAGAGGGGAAACCGCTCTGGACAGGGAGCACGTGGTGAGTCCTGCTACCTCTGCTTTGAAACTATAAAGAAGTGACTTGTCCGAGGTCACAGAGGAAGCAAATGGCTGCATGGGGACTGGTCTAGAATAGAGCACAGTCATCTGGTCCTTGGGCACCCATTCCATCTCTGGTCCATGCTGGGCTGCCCTGCCTGTTGCCAGTTCCTTTTGTCACACCTTCCAGCTTTTGCATACACTGTTTCTCTGCCTGGAATTCCCTCCTTCCCTTCTTTCCCTCTAAACTCGACTGCAGGCAATGGGAGCTGAATAACTGATAGGGCAGAAAAGGTGTTGATTCAGATGAGCCAGTAGGATGATTGAGAAAACAGGCTCCAGGCCTGACTTCCAGAAGCAACCCCACAGCAGCCCTGGACCAGTCTGAGAAGAGACCACTCCTTCTACCTCCACAATCTCCTCCTCCATCACCACCATGGCCATAGAAAGAGATTCCCACCCTGTCATCTTGTGTCTCCTGCCATGGAGTGAAAGTCTAGCAAGGAAGGGTTAGATTGGTCACGTCTAGGTCACATGCCTGGGGCTAGACTTCAAAGGAGCCTTGGAAGGTGACCTCTAGTTTTGACCGTGAGAAGGTGAAACTCAAAGTATAGGAATTCTAAAAATATACATTGACTATACCCCTCTCTCTCTCTAGTCTTTCTTCCTGGAGACATGAGTAGTTTCCCAGGACTTGCTTATAAATACCACCTCTTCTGATATTTGTCCTTTTTTTGTCCTTGTTTATGTGGGGCTGTATGCTTGGGTATGACTATCTTAGGTTGGGTTTCACTAAAGCAGTCCCTGAGATGAGGACTTGTGTGCAAGTGATAATTTATGGACGTGATCTCAAGGGAAGAAGAAAGGGAAGGGAAAGGGAGAAATTTCAGGCAAAGCCCTAAGGAAGGTAAATTCTGAATTGTCCCAACATTAGACAAGGGATATGGGCCTTTCTATTCCCAAAGCCATCAGTCACAGACTAAGGACCACTAATCCTTCCAGCCACCTGAGTCTAGGGAGGCAAAGTGGCTCCAATAGCCCAAGGGCTGTTCTCCAAGGAAGAGTGTCAGACTCTGGCTGAGAAAGGGGTGCACAGCGTGGTTTGAAGGGTCTCAGGGCATCTGAGTGAGGGACCAACAGTCTCTGCTACAGTATGCACGAATTAAGACACGTGTTCATTCATTCCTGTGTTAATTAATTCACTCATCAATCTTCTCCACTTGACAGTGGATTCCATAGGAGCAAGCACCATGTCCCTCTCATCTCAGAGACTGCTTTGCAGGTGCCCCATGAACCCCAAAGGACAGGGACAAAAGGCTGATTGCAATGAGGGTCTTGCAGCGCCCCCCCTCCTAGGAATTCCCTCTTTTGCTGAGTCATGTGTTGCAGCCACCAAATTACAATGTGATTACGTTGGAATCTTTAAGCCAAGAGAAAGAGAAAACAATTAATGAATCAACGACTTTAATAGACTTCTAGGCACTCACCCAACTCACTCATTAGTGAGAGAAGCAGACCCTGTAAGCAAAGGTACTATTCCCAGAACCAGCTCCCTGCTGAAAAGGAAAAAGAGGAGCCAGGGGCATTGGCCATGAAGAGGTGGCAGAGGCTGGAAATGGTAGGGCTTTGAAAGCCAAATGGCAGAGGAGATGCCCAGGACAGGACGCCTGCCCTCCAGGAGCTCAGAAAACCAGGAGACTGCATTGCTTCTGCCAGGTGACCCTCAGGGACCTTGTCTGGAAAAGGTTTGCTTCTAGGAGAGGCAGTCAGGAACACAGATTCGAAAGCAGTGGGGAGGAATACAGTGAAGGCAGAAAGCTAGCACAGCCCGGAGCAAGCAGTGTAAAGGCCAGGAGGCCAGGGCTGTGAGCAAACCTCTTTTGTTTTTATTTTTACTGGGGTTGCTATTATTATGAATACTTGTCGCTGTTAAGTCCGAAGTCATTTTAATGACTGAGCCTAGCCTATAAACAGCCAAGTATGGAATAAATGCCTCCCAAGTTTTCACTTCTTTTCTTCATTTCCTTCTCTTTACACAAACAAGCCTTGGGAGCAAGGTATTCATTTCTCCAGCTTTTCTTCTCCTGTGACTGCGTTGATTCCAGTCAGCTACTCACCCTGTCCCATCCTGGGGGGTCTCGCCCGGCCAATGAGAGTGGTCTCACCTCTTTGCTTGCCTCTCAGGAATGCTGCATGCTGTGAGACCCAGATGATAACATAAATAAGGAGACTACTATTTACTGAGCAGGGTATGTGCCACTGAATCTCACCAAATTCCTAAAATCACCCTGAAGGTAGATATTACTATTCTCAAATGAAGAAAATTGCCAGGCCAGGCACAGTGGCTCACACTTGTAATCCCAGCACTTTGGGAGGCCTAGGCAGGAAGATCACTTGAAGTCACGAATTCGAGACCAGCCTCGCCAACATGGCGAAACCCTGTCTCTACTGAAAATACAAAAATTAGCCAGGCATGGTAGCGGGCACGTGTAATCCCAGCTACTCGGCAGGCTGAGGCAAGAGCATCACTTGAGCCCAGGAGGCGGAGGTGGCAGTGAGGTGTGATCGCGCCACTGCCCTCCAGCCTGGGTGACAGAGTAAGACTCAATCTCAAAAAAAAAAAAAAAAAAAAAAAAGAGAAGAGATTTAGAAAATGTCTGAGGCCTCCAGATTCATGGAGATTTTTTTTAAGTGACTCCTTAAAATACCTTCTATATTCCCAGTTGCCTCTAAGATACAGCCACAACCTGTCAGCATGAATCCCAGCCCCTGCAATCAAAATCTAGCTTCTGTCTACCTTCCAATATGTTCAATTCAGACCACCCACTGCTTGCCCCAACCCTATATATCTCATTCCCTGCTCATTGAATTTTTTTCTCTCCCTACACACACTCCTGTACTTTCACACTTCTAGGATACTTTTTAACATTATGTCTCTATCTGGAATGTCTAGTCTGAGTTTTACCTTCTCACTTTTCAAGCCCTGCTGGTCATCAGTTAGAGCAATGCTTCACTCAAGTTAAATACTTGAATTTAGCCCAAGTTAAATACTCGGAATACTCTGTTTCAGTGAAGATTCTGATGTCCTGGTCCTGATTTCATGATCCAGAGTTTCAGAAGTGGGGTTTGGGAATCCACAGTGTGCCCCAGTGATTACAGCACATTATAGACCTAAGTTCAGTAGACTCTAAGTTCCATGAGGACATGTTCACTTTTATACATAGTGTCTGGCAGACAGGCTAGGGAAGAAGACCTGGAACATTTGCAAAGCTATTACACTGAGCTGTCAGCACTCATTAGGCACAAATGTATTTAAGCACAATTGTTGGAGGAAAAGATGGATGAGTTGTGGGTGGATAAATGGATGTAACTAATTGCACAGTACTTCTGCCTCTTCATCCTAGAAAATGTCACTGACCCTCCATGCACAGTTGGCAACACTGACCTTCAATGACCTTCCTCATGCTCCCAACACCTCCTTGATTGGATCATGAGAGCTTTCTGCTTCCTTCAGTGGTCTGTGAGCTCCTTGAGGACAGAGAACTTGTGCCTTATTTTTCTTCTAATCCCAACACTTAACAGAGGTCCTGACTCAGAGTTTATTTTTGAATAAATATTCAGTGAATCAAAGTTGTGATTAATAAACTATTCACTGAACAGATGAACACATAGGTGCATGAGAAGGCATCTGGGTGAAGAGACAGACATGGGGCAGTCAGATGGGAACAGGGATCCTGAGACCTTCAGTGCTGCCTGCATTTGACAAAAGGAAAACACCTCTATTCCTGGCCAGTCCCCAGGGCTGGGCACAGAGGAAGCCTCCATATGGGGAAGTGAAGACAGAATGTCTCTGGGAATAAACAGATTTAAGAAGAAGATGATGTCCCCAGTGTGCTGGCAGAGGAAGGGTGCTGCTGGCAATGCCCAGCTCCACTCCCAGGCCCAGTGGGGAGCTGTACTTTGGAGAAGTGGAATTCAAGGATGTCAGAAGGCAGAAGGCTGTAGTGGAAAAAGAGGGCATGAACTTTGGAATGATACAGACCTGGATGAGAATGCCAGCTGCTCTACCAACCAGCTCTGTGATTTGGAGCCTCTACTTTCTTATATGTAAAAATGAGCTCAAGATGATTTTCCTATGCCCTTCATTCATTGGCCTTTGGTTGGAATGGCTGTGCACCCCAGTTTAGCTCAGGGGAGTCCCAGGGGATGCCTGTTATCCTGGTAAAATTATTAATAGCACCATTTTTCAGCCTCAAAGGCACCCCAACTTGCAGAGTAAATTGATGTGGACAGCCCACCTTTGACCCCCCTCTCCTCCCCTGCATCCTAGCTTCAGGTTTCGAAAGTTAGTAACCACCTTTCTTCTGAGGCTTCTCTTCTTCTAGCCAAGCATCCTCCTGTAGTCAGGAAAGCGATGGTTCTGAGCACAGGCCCACTGTCAATAGATCTGAATCTAGATCCCAGCTCTTCTACTTAGCAACTGAGTCAAGGTTCCCTCAACTGTAAAATGGAGATGATGATTCGCTTTTTCCTCTTACAGTCACTAGAGTCACAAGCAAGTTTAAATAAAAGGGCACAAGTCAGACAGCCGGTACGGTGCCTGGTCACAGAAATTAACGCTCAGCCACTCTCTTTCCCCCACTTTCTCCTTCCTTCCTAATACCCCTGAGGAAGGAGACAAACTAGAGAACCCCTTGAGATACCAAATTGAGTGATGTCATGTCTGCAAAGTCCTGAACATTTTAGAGGAAGTCTTAGCCACAGCTTACAGCAAATTCTAGTACTTTTCCTAAAAGATAGATGCAGTGACAGAAAACAGTTACGCTCTCATAACACACAGTTTCTACCACCAAAACCAGGTCTAACTAAAAAGGAGAGAAAAAGGGAGAGTTAACCTTGAGTTGGTAAGGTCCAAAAACACCTTTACTCTCTTTTCTGCTGGACTTAGAAGTGGAAGGATTTTATCCACTTTGCTCTTCACAGCAGTCTATCTAGAATCGAAGCCAACACAGAGAAGAGGGCAGAACAAACAGATGGAGAAATATGGGCCCTGATAACGTGGCTGGAGATCCTGGATCCAGCCGTGTCTGAAGCCAGCTCTTGTACTTAACTATTATGAGAGCTAATATACTTTCTGTTGGCTTATGGGGTTGGTTTTCTGGTCACTTTTACCAAAAACTCATCCAAATTAATAAGCCAAGTTAAGGGGGTGGTCATTAGAGAGCAGGTACAAGCCACCTTGGGGACTATTCTGAACATGTGGGGCATGTATTTTTCTTGCAAGTGACTTTTTCCTATGGATGGCAGTGGGGAAAAGCCAGATATAATTTAAAGACCAGGGACAACAGACAGCAGCAGATGATATAGGCACATAAAAGACACTGCCTGGGCCATGAAAAATCCAAAAACTATGTTTAAGCATTTCTATAGTTAAACCTTCAGGAGTAAGTCTCAGAAAAGAAATAATCATAAAAGGATCATGCTATTGAATTAGCAGCAGTACTAATATTAATCAAGCTCCAATTTTCAATACAGGCAGAACAAAAGTGAGTCTGAAAGTGATGCTTCTTTCTGGAAACCCCCACCCCGAGGGGAACGTGGCAGAAAACAAAGGGCTGCTGACCAGGGCACCCAGATGAGGTTGCTTTCTGTAATCCTACAAAAACTGGCTTCCTACCTGCACTGCCCAACCTATACCATAAAACCCCCTAAGCAAAGGCCAGTAGCGGGGAAGGGAGGGTGAAAACTGAGCATCCAGGTTCTGGGTCAGACAGACCTTTCTCCAAACCCAACTCTGACACTTACACGTTACATAACCTTAGGCATGTTCGTGAACTCTAAGCCTTGACCTCAACCACTTCAAAATGCAGATATCATCCAATTTATTGGATGAGATTATTTATGTAATATTCTTAAGTCAGTTCCTGGACAGTAGTAAATAATTTATTACTTATTACTTTCACTGTTAAATATAAAGAAACAGATGATAATTGTTAAATTTTAAAAATCAAGATTGGGCCAGGCATAGTGGCTCACACCTGTCATCCCAGCACTTTCGGAGGCTGAGTAAGGTGAATCTTTTGAGGTCAGGAGTTCAAGACCAGCCTGGCCAACATGGTGAAACCCTGTCTCTACTAAAAATACAAAAACATTAGTCAGATGTGGTGACATGTGCCTACAGTCCCAGATATTCAGGAAGCTGAGGCATGAGAATCACTTGAACCCAGAAGGCGGAGGTTGCAGTGAACCAAGATCACTGCACTCTAGCCTGGGTGACAAAGCAAGGCTCTGGCTCAAAAAAAAAAAAAAAAAAAAAAAAAAAAAAATCAAGATTAACATATTTTAGACAGTTTGATTATTGCAATTGAAAACTAGCAAAGAAAACAGGAAAATAAAAGTCTGTGCATTAATAAAGCAACTGGCAATAACAGAGCCTACATAGTAACAATGGTTGTCTTTTGTAGGTAGAATCACAGATGGATTTTTTATGTGTTTCTTTGACACTTTTAAGTTTCAAACATCTTAAGTGATGCTTTTATAATAGATAAAACTGATTTTATTTTAAGAATTGCTATTTTTTCCTCCCTCTTACAGAGATGGGGGCTTGCCTAGGACCTTACTTTTCTATGTAACTCAATATAGCTTCCCGATTGGACAAATATCTTGCTTTTGGATTTCATGCCAGAGTTGTGGGAAGCACCAGTTAATTAATAACGCTACCCCCCATGGCACCTACCCTTCCTAGATCACTCTGATCCCTACAGGGGACTAAGCTGTGTCCAGGCATTGTCTCATTACAGCTTCACAACAGCTATGAGGCAAGGACTATTACTACCTCCACTTCAAAAACAAGGAAACTGAAACACCAGCAGGGTAAGTAATTTGAGAGTATATTGAACTCATCCCACACCTGTAGTTCCCATCTACAGGACAAGAACAGAGAGCAGAGAGGAGCGACAAAGGGAGGCTGAAGACACATTTGAAGAGACTGACACACCTGACAACATGGGCTTGCTGGCCAGGAAGAGAGTTTGCAGATTTTTTTTTTTAATAGCAGAAGAGAGACATGATTATGTTGATATTTTTAAAAGCTCCTTCCTGCTGCTGTTTGGAGCCTGAGCAAGAATGGGAGCAAGGAGCTAGTGAGAAAGAAGCCAGAACCCTGGGAGTAAGAAGGGGGAGAGAAGAAGCCCCCCCAGTGAATGGTATGGCCTTTTGTAAATGTTTGACCCCAAATGGTATACATTTCTACTAGGCTTATGCTCCCCTGGATACCTCTGCCACAAGCCTCTGGTTCAAGGTGAGCTCACTTTAGAGCTTGACTCTTTTACACTGCATAGACCCAAATGGGACATTCGTCTGTGTCCTGAATTTCTACAGTGTGCGTGCTCACAGTTGTACTAATAGCCACACCCAGGTGTGACTATTCTAGAGGTTTGATGGAGATAGAGGAATATGCATCTTAGCAGCCCAAATCCTTCAAAAGTTAACATTCCACATGCTTAATTCTTAAAAAGAAACAAAGGAAGAGAAGAAGAAAAAGAGGAAGAGGAAGAGGAAGAAGAAGAAGAGGAGGAGGAGGAAGAGGAGGAGGAGGAGGAGGGAGGATGGAGGAGGGAGGATGGAGGAGGGAAGAAGGAGAAGGGAGGGGAGAAAAGAGAAGAGAACGGAGTCAGTTCGGAAAGAAGAGGAAGGGAAGGACAGGGAGAGAGGGAGAAATCCCCAAGCCTTCCACACAACTCTAACTTCAGGTTCCTGAAGTGTGGCTCCTTTTCCTCCTTGTCCTTTCTTCCCTTACCATCCTCCATCTTTCTTCCTTTCTCATTTCAAGAGCATAAACCAAATTGTTCCCATTTCCACATGTGAAGCAACCTGTTTCTCTGCAACCCCCAGGTTGGGCTCCCTTTGCACACCTAAGGCAGAGGCTCACAGCCACATAGCCTCCAGCCTCCCAGGAACTGATGGAGGCTAAGTTCTCTCCTCTTGGGGCCTCATGGATGTTTATTTATTTCTCCTCCTTTAATGCTTGCTGCAGATGCTTATCTTTCAGGTATCAAATTAATTATTACCTCCTCAGAGATGCCTCCTCTGGCCAAGGTGGCCAGTGAGGATCCCTCCATCCTCTAATTCTTTATCACCATATTCTATGAGTTTCCTTTATTGTGCTCATCACCGTTTGATATTATGCATTTACTTATTTCTTACCAGTCTTCTCCTTTGGGCCAATGAGTCTCAACCTTGTCTGCACATTGGTATCACTTGGGGAGCTTTAGGCAGCACAGATTCCTGGATACCTTTGCAATAACTTAGATGTTTGTTCTCTCCAAATCTCATGTTGAAATTTGATCACCAATGTTGGAGGTGGGATCTAATGGGAGTTGTTTGTGCCCTGGGGGTAGAGCCCTCAAAAATAGATTAATGCCCTCCCTGGTTGAGGGGAGTTCCCTCAAGAGCAGGCTGTCAAAAAGAGCCTGGCACCTCCACATTCTCTCTCTCTCTTGCTTCCTCACTAACCATATGATCTCTGCACACGGCAGCTCCCTCTCCCCTCCACCAAGGGTGGAAGCAGCCTGAGACCCTCACCAAATGCCCAGTCTTGAACATTCCAGCTAGCAGAATTGTGAGCCAAATTGCGTCTCTTCTTTATAAACTACCCAGCCTGAGGCATTCCTTTAGAGCAACACTAACCAAGCTAACACAACTCTCTCTCATCACAATATGCAGTGAGTCTGGGTATCAGAATATTTAAACCTCCCCAGGTGATTCCAATGCATAGCCAAGAACCACTGGACTTTAAGTTTCATGAATCCAAGGATGAAATATAGTTTATTCTCAGATGTACCTTCAGCATCCAGCCAGCACTTATCACTGAGTTCTAAATAATTATTTTTGAATAAATGAATTAATGGAGGGATCAGCACCCCTCCCCTGTGCTCACATAACATCCTGGGCATCTCTATCACTGTACTTACCCTACAGCAATGTAACACTTTTCACCTCTTTCTCTACCTATAACACCTTGAACTCTGGAAAACAAAAATCTTGACTTTCTTCTCCACATCTGGATGCTTAGAAATGTATCCACTTCAAACTTGGTGCCCATTAAAAAATTTTTACTAGATGGATGAATAATTTTAAATCTCACTTTTTTGTCTATAAAATGAGGGTGTCCTTTGCTTCTCTGCTCACAAGGCAGCTGGTGCTTTGTGAATTTCAGCTCCGTTACACATAAAGGATTATCTACCTGTTGGCAGAAACTTTCGAATTATAAAAGCAGCATGGTGCAAATCAGAAACCATAGCCTGTACCAGAGTAGAGGCAGCAATAAATGATTCCTCCTTCAGTCAGATGTAAAAAACCATTTGTGGGGTCTAATTTTTTTCTCCTGTTCTTCTTTATTGGTATAGCTCTGCTAGCAGCTAAATTTTAAAACACTTGTTTTTCAATCACTTAGCCTCAGCAGGTCATAAAGGAGAAAAACAGGATCATTAAGGTGGTACATGGATCTGCTCTATCACCACAACCCAGTCTTCATAAAGGCAAGGAACCAAAAGAGAAGGGCCAAAAAAGACATGTATCAGCATGTCCACTATCTTTCTATCTTGCCCTCTTTATTTCCTTCAGGTACAGAGCATCTAGTCCAGTTACCATGATGTATCAGACCACTCTTGCATTGCTATAAAGAAATATATGAGGCTGGGTAATTTATAAAGGAAAAAGTTTAACTGGTTCATGGTTCTGCAGCCTGTGTATGAAGCACAGTACCAGCATCTGTTTCTGGTTAGAGCTTCAGGAAGCTTACAATCATGACTAAAGGTGATGGGGGAACAAACACGTCACATGGCAAGAGCAGGAGCGAGAGAAAGACAGCCATACTTTTTTTTTTTATACAACCAGATCTCACATGAACTCAGAGCAAGAACTCACTTATCACCAAGAGAATGGTGCTAAGCCATTCATGAGGGATCTGCCCCCATGTTCCAGTCACCACCCCCCAGCCCCACCTCCAACACTGAGAATCACATTTCAACATGAGATCTGGAGGAAACAAACATCCAAACCATATCATTCCACTCCTAGCCCTCCAAATCTCATGTCTTTTTCACATTTCAAAATACAATCATGCCTTTGCACTAGTCCCCCAAAGTCATAACTTGTTCCAGCCTTAACTCAAAAGTCTCAAGTCCCAAATCCCAGGCCCAACATCTCACCTGGAGATGAATTCCTTCTACCTATGAACCTGTGAGATCAAAACCAAGTTATTTATTCCCAAGATACAATGGTGTGCAGGCATTAGGTAGACATTCCCATCCCCAAAGGGAGAAATTGGCAAAAAGAAAGGGCCAATAGGTCTGAAACCAAGAAGGGAAATAATTAAATAGTAAAGTTCCAAAATAATCTTATTTGATTCAATATTCTGTATCCAGGGCACAGTGGTGCAAGGGGTGGGCTCCCAAGGCCTTGGGCAGCTCCACCCTTGTGGCTTTGCAGGGTGCAGCCCCCATGGCTACTCTCATGGGTTAGAGTTGAGTGCCCGTGGCTTTTCCATGCTCAAGATTCAAGCTTCCAGTGGATCTATCATTCTGGAGTCTGGAGGGTGGCAGTCCCTTCCTAGAGCTCCACTAGGCAGTGCCCTGTTGGAGACTTAGTAAGGGAGCTCTGACCCTATATTTCCCCTCTACACTGCCCTGGTAGAATATCTCTGTGAGGGCAGCACTCCTTTGGAAGTCTTCTACCTGGGCATCCAGGCTTTCTGATACATCTTCTGAAATCCAGGGGGAAGATTCCAAGCTTCCGTCATGCTTGCATTCTTTGTACCTGCAGACTTAACACCAATGGAAACAGCCAAGGTTTATGTCTTTTTGCCCTCCAGAGCAATGACCTGAGCTGTATGGGGCCCCTTGAGCCACATCTGGAGCTGGAGTAGCCAGAATATGGGGAGCAGTGTCCCAAGGCTGAGTAGGGCAATGGGGCCCTTGGCCTGCCCTTGAAATTTTTTAGTCCTGGCCCTCTGGGCCTCTGAGAAGAGAGGTTGTCTCCAAGATCTCTGAAATGTCTTGGAGGCCTTTTCCCATTGGATTTTATACCTTGGCTCCCTTTTAGTCAGGCTAATCTCTCTATCAAGTAGGTGCTTCACAACCTACCTGGTTTCTTTCTCTACCACAGGGCTAGGCTGCAAATTTCCAAACTTTTATGCTCTGCTTCAGTTTTAAATATAAGTTCCAGATTTAAGTCATTCCTTTGTTCCCACATCTGATTGTAGGCTGTTAGAAGCAGCAATACTGATTCTGGAATACTTTGTTCCTTAGAAATTTCTTCCACCAGACACCCTAAGTCATAACTCTTAAGTTCAAACTTCCACAGATCCCGAAGACATGGACACGATACAGCCAAGCTCTTTGATAAGGTGTGACACTGCTGACCTTTACTGCAGTTCCCAGTAACTTTCTCATTTCCATCTTAGACCTTGTCAGCCTGGCCTTTGCTGACTATATTTCTATTAGCATTTTGGTCACAACCACCTAACAAGTCTCTAAGAAGTTCTAAACTTTCCCTTGACTTCTTATCTTCTTCTGAACCCTCCAGACTCTTTCAACCTCTGCCCATTACCCAGTTCCCAAGCTGCTTCCACATCTTCAGGTATCTTTATAGCAATGCTCACTGCTTGGTACCAATTTTCTATGTCAATACGTTTCTGGGTTACTATAAAGAAATACCTGAGGCTGGTTAATTTATTTTAACATATAGGTTTAATTGGCTTGTTACATGAAATAGTGCTAACATCTGCTTCTGGTGAGGGCCTCAGGAAGCTTACAATCATGACAGAAGGTGATGGGGGAGCCAACATATCACACGATGAGAATGGGAGCAAGAGAGAGAGAGAGAGGAGGTGTCAGGATCCTTTAAAAAAAAAAAAAAAAAAAAAGATGTTTCATGAACTCAGAGCAAGAACTCACTTATCATCAAGGGGATCGTACTAAGCTATTCATGAGGGATCTGCTTCCATGATCCAAACAATTCCCACCAGGCTCCACCTCCAACACTGAGAATCCCATTTCAGGATGAGATTTGGAGGGGACAAACATCCAAACCATATCAAGTGGTTATTACAAACGTTGATGTGAATGAAGGGCACTGAGGAATTCTCTGGAAGTGTGTCTATATATTGTAAAATATCCCCAGATGAGTGAATGCCTCTGACATAACCAGTGTATCTCCAAAGAGTAACTGGGTGGAAGAAAACTACATCCACATTCTTCCTTTCATTTTCCTAAGTTTTTTTTTTTTTTTTTTTTTCTAATCAATGTAATACATGTGCATAGCTTAAAAAGTCAAATATTTTTTCTCTTCTTTTTCAAGATGGCTGACTACATTGGATTCCAGTTCTCCTCAGAAAAAAGGATAAAAATTACTCATGCATGGACATGTTCCAAATGGAGAACTGAGGGAAGAGAGTCAGGATCTGCTGGAGTGCCCACAGAAAGAAAAGGAAAGCAGCAAGAGTCTGGCAGAGACAAACCCCTGAGGAACTCAGAGCCCCATGGCAAGGGCAGGTGGGAGTGCTTCTCTGCTCCCTTACCCCTGAGACATTCTGCTGACCACAAAACTGTTTGGGAGCCTTTCTGCCCTCATGACCCAGGGAAACGCTATTGGTGGTCATTTGGAAACTTCTCGGGGAAGAGTAGCGGCTTAAATCCTCCTCACATCAGTGGTCAGGAATGGATGTGGAATAGAGTCATCTCCTACCCTCTCTATACTGTTGTGAAGGCATCAGAGGTTCCCCCCCCGGGAGTCTGTACATGTGCACTTGGAGAAAGTACTTTTTGTGCTTTTAGCAGTGGCTGTACCCCAGCTGAAAGTGAGTCTGTGCTTCTTAGGTTTGCACAAAGGGTGGGGCCCAACTCACCCTCCCTACACATAACAACAATGTGCTGGCAATGAAGGACAGATAAACTGCAAAGTTGTTGGCTCTGAACTGGGGTAAGAGGCTATGCCCTGAGCCCACTTTGGTGATAGCCACCAGGGGGACATATCTGTGGTCTATAGCTGTACTGCAGCTGGGAAACAAAGGTCAAAATCTATTTGAACTTAAGGTCATGAGCCCCACAACAGGAGTATCAGGTGCCATAAGAAAGCCATAAAAACCCATATAGAGACTTAGCGCATTGAAACTACCCAGAAATGAAGCCAAATGATCATGTAACATACACCACAGTCACACACTTGAGAAAAAAATTAAAAATATTTAAAAGTCCCACCCAAATGATAGCAAAATCAAACATAAATGACAGCTCCTTCTTGCAAGGATTTAAGCACACTACTCTTCCCAGAGATGTTTCCAAATGAGAAGGAAGGAAGTAGTGCAAGACCTCTGTCAGTAAAAGCATACAGTGTCTTGACAGCTCCAAACAACTGCATTAGCTCTCTAGCAATGGATCCTAACCAAAATAAAAAATATGAAATGACAGATGAAGAATTCAAAACATGAATTGCAAGAAAATTCACTGAAATCCAATAAAAAGTTGAAAATCAACACAAAGAAATTAGGAAAACAATTTGGGGTATGAAAGACAAGCAAGCTGTATTTAAGAAAAACAGAACTTGTGAAATTGAAAAATGTACTAAACGAATTTCAAAATACATTTTAAAGATTTAATAATAGACTAGACCAAAGAGAAGAAATAATTTCAGGGCTAGAAGACTGATCTTTTCAATTAACCCAGTCAGACAAATAAAGAAGAATTGAAACAAAACAAAACAAAACAAAAAAGCCTTAAAGAAATATGAGGTTATGTAAAGCAACCAAATGAACTTAGTGGCATTCCTGGGAGAAGAAATATTAAGCAACTTGGAAAACATATTTGAAGGAATAAATCTGAAAAATTTTCCTAATTTTGCTAGAGAGGTCAACATCCAAATACAATAAATTCAGAGAACACCTTCAAGATACTATACAAGATGATTATCACTGTGGCATATAGTCATCAGACTACCCAAGGCCAACAAGAAAAAAAAATCTTAAAGACAGCTAGAGAAAAAGGCCAAACTACCTATAAAGGAAATCCCATCAGACTAACTGAGGACTTATCTGCAGAAACCTTATGAACAAGAAGAGATTGAGGCATATTCTTAGCCTTTTTAAAGCAAAAAAGCAAAAAAAAAAAAAAAAAAGCCAGTCAAGCATGTTGTATCTTGCCAAACTTACCTTCATAAACGAAGGAGAAATAAAGGCTTTCACAGACAAGCAAATGCTAAGGGAATTTGTTACCACCAGACTAGTACTAGAAGAAATGCTCAAAGGAGTTCTAAACATGAAAACAAAAGGATGACACTTACTACCATAAAAGCGCACATAAGTACAAAAAATTTTTTTACAGATTCTATAAAGCAATCACGCAATTGGACTAAAAGGCAACTTATACCTTGTACAAGGCAACTACCTAAAACACTATGATGGGAAAAAATCCTCACATATCAATATTAACCTTGAATGTAAATGACTTAAATTCTCCACTTAAAAGACAAGACTGGCAAATTAGATTAAACAAACAAGTAAGACTCAACCATGTGGTTGAGTCTTCAAGAGACCCATCTTATGTGTAATGATACCCACAAACTCAAAGTAAAGGGGTGGAGAAAGATTTACCATGCAAATGGAAAAAATGAGCAAAGGTTGCTATTCATGTATCAGATAAAATAGACTAAACCACTAAAATGAGCAAAAGTTGCTATTCATGTATCAGATAAATAGACTAAACCACTAACAGTAAAATAAGACACAGAGCATTGTGATGAGTGGTTCAAATAATAATGTATTCAACTCAACAAGAAGACTTAACATATATATATATATATATGCACCCAACACCAGAGTACCCAAATTTATAAAATAAATACTACATGACGTGAGAAAATAGACAGCCATACAATAATAGTGGGGGACTTCAACACTCCACTGACAGCACTAGACAGATCAACAAAGCAGAAAACTAACAAAGAAACTCTAGACTTAAACTGTACTTTTGACCAAATGTACTTCATAGACATCTACAGAACATTCTATGCCAAAACTGCAGAATATATCTTTTTCCCATCTGTACATAGAATATTCTCTGAAATTATTCATATGATCTAGCAATTGCACTGTTGGGTATATAACCAAAAGAAAGGAACTCAACATATTAAAGAAATAACTGCGTTCTCATGTTTGTTGCAACACTGTTTACAATACCTAAGATTTGCAGGAAACCTGAGTATCCATCAACAGATGAACCGATAAGGAAAATATGGTACCTATACACAATGAACTACTATTCAGCCATAAAAAATAATGAGAGTCATTCATTTGCAGCAACATGAATGGAACTGGAGGTCCATTCAATGCTAAGTAAAATAAGCCAGGCACAGAAAGACAAACATTGCATGTTCTTACTCATTTGTAGGATCTAAGAATAATAATAATAAGATGATCCCCTGGAGATAGAGAGTAGAAAGATGATTATCAGAAGCTAGGAAGGGTAGTAGGGGGCTGGGGAGGAGGTGGATATGATTAATAAGTACAAAAAAATTGTTAGAATGAATGAATAAGGCCTAGTATTTGATAGCACAGCAGGGTGACTATAGTCAATAATAATCTGATTATACCTTTTAAAATAAGTAAAAGTGTATAATTGGATTGTTTGTAACACAAAGGATAAATGCTTGAGGGGATAAATACTCCCTCATTCATGAAGTGATTATTACACATTGCATGTCTGTATCAAAATGTCTCATGTATCCTATAAATAGGTACACCTACTATGTACCCAAAAAATTAAAAATTAAAAAAAAATAAAACTGATTATATGCTTGGTCATAAAGCAAGTCTCAATAAATTCAAGAAAAATCAAAATTACATCAAGCATCTTCTTGGCCCACAGAGGAATAAAATTAGAAATCAATCCAAGAGGAACTCTCAAAACCACACAAGTACAGGGAAACTAAACAACTTGCTCCTGAATGACTTTGAGGTAAACAACACAATTAATTCAGAAATCAACAAAATTAACAAATGAAAATAAAGACACATACCAAAACCTCTGAGACATAACAAAAGCAGTGTTAATAAGAAAACTTATAGCACTAAATATCCACATCAAAAAGATAGAAAGATCTCAAGTTAACAACCAAATGTTACACCTAAATGAGTTTAAAAAATAAGAACAAACCAAACCCCAAGCTAGCAGGAGAAAAGAAATGACAAACATCAGATCAGAACTACCTGAAATTGAGACCAAAAAACATACAAAGGATCAATGAAACAAAAAGTTAGTTCTTCGAAAAGATAAACAAAATTGATGGACCACTAGCTAAAAAGAAAAAAATAAAATTCAAATTAGCACAATCAGAAATGATAAAGGTGGCATTACAATAAATATTACAGAAATACAAAAGTTCCTCAGAGGCTACTCTGAATATGTCTATACACACAAAAAGGAAAACCTAGAGGAAACTGATAAATTCCTGCAAACATATAACCTCCAAAGATTTAACCAGGAAGAAATTGGAATCCTGAACAAACCAATAATGAGTTAGGAAATCGAAGCAGTAAAAAAAATTCTACCAATCAAAAAAATCCAGGACCAGAAAAAATCACAGCCAAATTCTATACGATGTACAAAGAAGAGCTGGCACTAATCTTTCTGAAGCTATTCCAAATAATTGATGAGGACAGATTCCTCCACAACTCATTCTACAAAACCAGTATCATCTTCAAACCAAAATTTGATAAGGACACAACAAAACAAAGAAGACTACAGGCCAATATCTTTGATGAACATAGACACAAAGATTATCAACAAAATACTAGCTGATAGAATGCAACAGCACATCAAAAAAGATATTCATTGTGATCAAGTAGGTTTTATTCTAGAAATACAATGATTATTGAACAAACACAAATCAAATATGATTCACCATATAAACAGATTTTAAAACAAAAAAACTTACAATCACTTCAATAGACGCAGAAAAAGCATTTGAAAAAAATCCAATATCCCTTTATGATGAAAACTCTCAACAAACTAGAGAACAAAGGTACATACCTCAAAATAAGAGGAGCCATATATAACAAACCCACAGCCAACATCACACAGAATGGAGAAAAGTTGAAAGCCTTCTCCCTAACAATTGAAACAAAACAAAGATGCCCACTCTCACCACTCCTATTCAACATAGTACTGGAAGTCCTAGCCAGAGCAATCAAGCAAGAGAAAGAAATAAAAGGCATCCAGAGAGGAAAAAAAGGCACTCAAAGTCTCTCTGTTTGGTGATGATATGATCTTATACTTAGAAAACCCTAAAGATTTCTCAAAAGACTCTGAGACATGATAAATGACTTCAGTGAAATTTCAGGATACAAAATTAATGCACAAATTCGCTCCTTTTTTATAAACCAATAATGTTTAAGCTGAGAACCAAATAAAGAACATGATCCCATGTATAACTACAATAAAGCAAAAATTAAAAACCTATGAATATTCAGAATAGCCAACACCACCCTAAGCAAAAAGAACAAAACTAGAGAAATCACATTATCTGACTTCAAATTACACTACAGAGCTATAGTAACCAACACAGCATGGTACTTTCATAAAAACAGACACATAGACTAATGGAACAGAATTGAAAACCCAGAAACTAATCCTAATCTATACATCTACAGTGAACTAATTTCCTTCCCTCCTTCCTTCTTTCCTTCCTTCCTTCCTTCCTTCCTCCCTTCCTCCCTTCCTCCCTTCCTTCCTTCCTTGACAGAGTTTTGCTCTTGTTGCCCAGGCTGGAGTGCAATGGCGCAATCTCAGCTCACCGCAACCTCTGCCTCCTGGGTTCAAGTGATTCTCCTGCCTCAGCCTCCTGAGTAGCTGTGATTACAGGCATCTGCCACCACACCCATTTAATTTTGTATTTTTAGTAGAGATGGGGCTTCTCCATGTTTGTCAGGCTGGCCTGGAACTCCCAACCTCAGGTGATCTGCCCACCTCAGCCTCCCAAAGTGCTGAGATTATAGGCATGAGCCACTGCAATTTTCAACAAGGGTGTCAAGAACATACACTAGGGAAAAGACAGTCTCTTCAATAAATGGTGCTGGGAAAACTGGATATCCATATGTAGAAGAATGGCACTAGACCACTATCTCTCATGAAAGACAAAACTCAAATCAAAATGAATTAAAAACTTAAATCTAAGACCTCAAGCTGTGAAACAACTACAGGAAAACACTGGGGACACTCTCCAGAACATTGGCCTGGGCAAAAATTTTTTGAGTAATACCCCACAAGTACAGGCACCAAGGCAAAAATGGACAAATAAGATCACATCAATTTAAAAAGCTTCCACACAACAAAGGATACAATCAACAAAGTGAGCAGAAAATCCACAAAATGGGAGAATACATTTGCAAACTACCCATCTGACAAAGGATTAATAAGCAGATTACATAAGGAACTCAAACAACTCTACAGAAAAAAAAAATCTAATAATCCATTAAAAAACTGGGCAAAAGATTTGAATAAATGTTTATCAAAAGAAGACATACAAATGGCAAACAGGCATATTAAAAGATGCTCAACATCATTTATCATCAGAAGAATGCAAATAAAAACTACAATGAATTTCATCTCACCCCAGTTAATATGGTGTATTTCCAAAGACAGGCAATAATAAACGCTGGCAAAGATGTGGAGAAAAGAGAACTCTTATACACTGTTGGTGGGAATGTAAATTAATACAACTGCTATGGAGAAGAGTTCAGAGGTATCTCAAAAAACTAAAAATTGAGCTACCATATGATCCAGCAGTCCCACTGAGAAGAGAAATCAGTACATCAAAGAGATATCTGCACTCTTAAATTTGTTCCAACACTGTTTACAAGAGCTAAGATTTGGAAGCAACCTGAGGGTCCATCAGCAGATAAATGCATAAAGAAAATGTGGTACATATACACAATGGACTACTATTCAGTCATAAAAACAGTGAAATCCTGTCATTTGCAACAACATGGATAGAACTGGAGGTCATTATGTTAAGTGAAATAAGCCAGGTACAGAAAGAAAAATATTGCATGTTCTCGCTTGTTCGTGGGATCTAAAAATCAAAACAATTGAACTCCTAGACATAGAGAGTAGAAGGATGGTTACTAGAAACTGAGTAGAGTAGTCAGGGGGTAGGAGGATGGTGAGAATGGTTAATGAGTCCCCTCAAAAATGGAAAGAATTGATAAGACCTACTATTTGATAGCACAATAGGGTGATATAGTCAATAATAACTTAACTGTACATTTTTAAATAACTTAAAGAGTGTAACTGGATTGTTTGTAACTCAAAGGATAAATACTTGGGGGATGGATACGCCATTCTCCAGGATGTGCTTATTTCACGTTGCATGCCTGTATCAAAACATCTCATGTACCCCATAAATACATACATCTACTATGTGCCCAACAAAATTAAAAAAATAATAATGATTTTTAATTTAAAAAACCGATGAATACATTCAACAAAGTAGGTGAAAGACATCTATAAGGAGAATTACAAAACACTGATGAAAGAAATCATAGATGATACAAACAAATGGGAAAACATTACATGTTCATGAATAGGCAGAATCAATATTGTTAAAAATGACTGTACAGATCAAAACAATCTACAGATTCAAGGCAATTTCTATCTAATTTGCAATGTCATTTTTCACAGAATTAGAAAAAACAATTCTAAAGCTTATATAGAAGCAAAGAAGAGCCTAAATAGATGAAGCAATCCTAAGCAAAAAGAACAAAACCAGAGACATCAGATTACCAGATTTCAATCTATACTGCAAAGCCAAACCAAAACAGCATGGTACTGGTACAAAAATCAACCATAAGTCAATTAAACAGAACAGAGAATCCAGAAATAAAGCCACACACCTACAACCAATTGATCTTTAACAAAATCAACAAAAATTAATAATGGGGAAAGGACACCCTATTCAATAAATGGTTCTGGGAAAACCAGCTAGCTTTATGCAGAGGAATAAAAGTAGATCCCTGCCTCTCACCATATACAAAAATTAACTCAAGACGGATTAAAGACTTATCTGAAACCATAAAAATTGTAGAAGAAAATGTAGAAGAAACTTTTCTGGACATTGGCCTAGGCAAAGAATTCATGACTAAGACCTGAAAAGTAACTGCAAATAAAACCCCAGAAATAGACAAATCGGGCTTAATTAAAGATCTTCTGCACAGCAAAATAAAAATCAACAGAGTAAACAGACAACCCACCTACAGAATGGAAGAAAACATTTGTAAACAAAGCACCCAAGAAAGGACTAATATTCAGAATCTATAAAGAACCTAAGTTAACAAGGAAAAAAACAAATGGCCCCATTAATAAGTGGGCAAAGGACATGAGCGGAAACTTCTCAAAAAAAACATACAAATGGCAACAAACATGAAAAATGCTCAATATTACTAATTGTCAGAGAAATGTAAATTAAAGCCACAGTGAGATATCCTCTCACACTAGTCCAGTTGGCATTATTAAAAAGTCAATAAATAACATATGTTGGCAAAGATGCAGAGAAAAAAGCAGGCTTATATACAGTTGGTGGGAATGTAAATCAGTTCAACCTCTGTGGAAAACAATATGGAGATTTCTCAAATAATTAAAAACAGAAGTACTATTCAACCCAGAAACCCAACTACTGTCTATCCAAAGGAAATTAACCATTTATCAAAAAGATAGAAGAAGGAAGAAGAAGAAGGAAGAAGGAAGAAGAAGAAGAAGAAGAAGAAGAAGAAGAAGAAGAAGAAGAAGAAGAAGAAGAAGAAGAAGGAGGAGGAGGAGGAGGAG
>NC_045440.1:138659295-138672968 GCF_002776525.5 Piliocolobus tephrosceles | reverse complement strand
AGGAGGAGGAGGAGGAGGAGGAGGGGGGGAGGGGGGGGAGGAAGGGGGGAGGGGGAAGGGGAGGAGAAGGAGGAGCAGGAGAATTTCGGAATACCAGAATAAACTGATGAACCTGTTAAAAAAAAAAAAAAAAAAAAAAAGATACCTGCAGTTGTATGTTTATCACAGCACTATTCACAATAGCAAAGTCATGGAATCAACCTAAGTTGGTCAACAAAGAAAACGTAATATATCTACACCCTGGAATGCTATGCAGTCACAAAAAGAATGAAATTATATCCTTCACAGCAATGTGGATGGAACTGAAGGCCATTTTCCTAAGTGAAATAACTCAGAAACAGAAAATCATATACCTCATGTTCTCACTTATAGGCGAAAGTTAAATAATGGGTACACATGGTCATAAAGATGGAAATAATAGACACCAGGGATCCCAAAAACAGGGAGGGTGGAAGAGGAACAAGGGTTGAAAAGCTACATATTGGGCACTATGTTCACTCTTTGGGTGAAGGGTTCACTAGAAGCTCAGAAAACAAAACAAAACAAAACAAAAACCAGCATTTTGCAATATATCCATGTGACAAACCTGCACATGTACTCCCTAATATTTAATATTAAATAATTAAATAATATTAATATTTTAAAAATTTTAAGTCAAAATTACTAGATTTCAAGCAAGTCATCACTTGACTTCCCCATCTTCTCCTATCCTCAGAAGCAAACAATTTCAGCTTTTAGCTATATGCTCTGCATTTATTCCCATGTTAGATTTTTACATAAAATATTTATAGTCATTTTTGATTTCTTGATTTTAGACATTATCTAAATTTATTACATAAATGTGAGTTAACCCTTTAAAGCTCTCACCACACATACCCTTCACTTTTATTGTTTCTTCTTTCTGATTATAATCTTGTCACAATTTTTGGTAGAGTCAGTATTCAGTGTTTACCTTATTATGATGATATAAGTACATATGTTCATAGCTGAGTCAAGTTACAAAATAATAACAGGGTTTCTTTTTATCTAGCTTTTTAATTTTTTAATTATTTAATTAGATAATTTAACTAATTATCTAGCTTTTTAATTTGCTATAAGTACATATGTTCATAGCTGAGTCAAGTTATGAACCTATAACAAGGTTTCTCATCGAGCTTTCTAATTTTTTCAAGAAGTTAGTAACTGCTTCATTTTTAGTTGGTGTTGGGAATTTGCTTATATCCCAAATTTTCTAAAACATTTTATCTCTAATTTTAATAATACTTTCTTACAAATAAATACTTCATGAATCTCACCAATTAATTCCTTTCTGGAAAACATCTCTCCTGAAGCCCCCACCTACCTACTTTGGCCTGAACTTATTAACCTCTAGGCCCTCAGCACGCTGTCATCTGAGGACTGTCTTTCAGTTCATTTCAGTGTTGGCTCCCCTGTCTCTGGGTTCTGTATCTTCTCTCTTGGTATATTATTCTGATTGAGGACATCCTTCAGTAGCTTCCTCTAAAAAGCTAAATAGAAAAGAAAATGCAGGGCTGGGCACAGTGACTCTGGCCTGTAATACCAGCACTTTGGGAGGCCGAGGCGGGTGGATCACGAGGTCAAGAGATCGAGACCATCCTGGCCAACAGGGTGAAACCCTGTCTCTAGTAAAAATACAAAAAAAAAAAAAAAAAATTAGCTGGGCGTGGTGGCACGTGCCTGTAGTCTCAGCTACTTAGGAGGCTGAGGAAAGAGAATTGCTTGAACTCGGAAGGCGGAGGTTGGAGTGAGCCAATATCGTGCCACTGCACTCCAGCCTGGCGACAGAGCAAGACTCCGTCTCAAAAAAGAAAAACAGAAAAGGAAATGCGAACAAAACCACAACGAGATATTACCGTATCACTGTCACAATGGCTAACATTATAAAGGTAAAAGAGGCTGGGTGCGGTGGCTCACACCTGTAATTCCAACACTTTGGGAGGCTGAGGCGGGGGGATCATGAGGTCAGGAGGTCGAGACCATCCTGGCTAACACGGTGAAACCCCGTCTCTACTAAAAACACAAAAAATTAGCCAGGCGTGGTGGCGGGCGCCTGTAGTCCCAGCTACTCAGGAGGCTGAGACAGGAGAATGGCATGAATCCGAGAGGCGGAGCTTGCAGTCAGCCGAGATCGCGCCACTGCACTCCAGCCTGAGAGACAGAGTGAGACACTGCCTCAAAAAAAAAAAAAAAAAGAAAAGAAAAAAAAAAAAAGATAACTTGTGTTGGTGAAGATGTGGAGAAAAGGGACCCCTTGCACACTGTTGGCAGAAATGTAAATTAGAATAGCCATTTCGGAAAACACTATAGAGGTTCCTCAACAAATTAAAATCCCTGTTCTGGGTGTACATCCAAAATAATTGAAATACGTATGTGAAAGAGATACCTGCCCTCCCAGTTCATTGCAGCACTATTCACAATAGCCAAGATATGAAAGCAACCGAAATGTTCATCAATGGATGAATGGCTAAAGAAAATGTGATATATACATATATATACAATTAAACACTGTTCAGCCATAAAAAAGAAGAAAATTTTGTCATTTGTGACAGCATGGATGAACCTGGAGACATTATGTTAAGTGAAATAAGCCAGGCCCAGAAGGACAAATATTACATGATCTCACTTACATGTGGAATCTAAAAAATGTGAACTCATAAAAGTAGTGAGTATAATGGTAGTTACTCACAGGCAGGTGAAGGGAATAGAGAAAAGGCAGACGTTGGTCAGAGTACAAAATTTCAGTTACACAGGAGGAATAAGTTTTAGTAATCATTATTATAATTGTAACCATAACAAACAATAATGTATTATATATTTCAAAATTGCTAAAAGAGATTTTAAATGTTCTCACCATATACACACAAAAAGATAAGTAGGCGAAGTGATGGTTATGTTAATTAGTTTTATTTACTCTTCCTACAATTTAAACAAATATCAAAATATCACATTGTGTCCCATAAATGTGTACAATTTTTATTTGTCAGTTAAAAATAATTTTCAAAAAGCTAAATGGAAAGTAAAAATGTTGAGCACTTAACATGTCTGAAAATATTTTCACCCTACTCTCATTGTTGATTGGCACATTTCTTCCTCCTCCTTTTCTGTATCACATGTGTACTTCTAGGATCTTTTCTTTCTTTGCTTCATTCTTGAATTTCATGAAAAATTGATGGATCTTGGTGGATACTTGCAGGTTGTAAAACCCCACGTTTTCCTGCCTTGGAAAAAATCTTATGCTAAAATTTTTAAATTAAATATTAAATTTTGTGACAACTGTGGATTCCCATACATTTGTAAAAAAGGCCAATGGGAGAGATCCTGTTTACCCTTTAATCATTTTCCTTCAATGGAAAAACCTTGCAAACCTCTAGTACAATGTCACAGCCAGAATATTGACATGATGCAGTAAAGATCACCACGAAGACCCTTCCTGTTGCCCCTTTATACCACACTCCTTTACAGCTCCCATCTTCTCCGTTTAACCCCTGGTAACCACTAATCTGTTCTCTATATCTAAAATTTTTTTTCAAGAACGTTAAATAAATGAAATCATATATAACCTTTTGGAATTGGCTTTTTCATTCAGTATAATTTTCTGGAGATTCACTCAGGTTATTTCATTTATCAGTATTTGTTTCTTTTTAGTAGTAATTTGCTGAGAAGTAATTCTTGCCACAGTTTATTCAGTGGAGAATTCTGGGTTACTAAGATTCTTTGGGCACTTGAAAAAAAAGCTATGCTTTTTTCTGGTTGCCATGATTTCTGATGAGAAATCCATTGTCATTTGAACTGTTTTTCACTATAGGTAAGGTGTCATTTTCTTTGGCTGGGTTCAAGATATTTTTTGTCTTTAGTTTTTTTTTTTTTTTAATTGACAGATAACATTATATGTTTTCATCCTGTACAACACGACGTTTAGAAGTACACATGCATTGTAAAATAGTTAAGTCTATCTAATTAACAAACATATTGCCTGACATAGTGATCATTTTTGTGGTGAAAGCATATAAAATCTATTGTCTTTATATTTTTCAAGAATACAACATATCATTATTAATTATAGTTATCTTGCTTTACAACAGATCTCTTGAAATTTGTTCTTACTTTCTAACTGTAATTATGTGTGCTCTGATTGACATCTCCTTATGCCCTCTTGTTCAGCCTCTGATAATCACCATTATACTCTCTACTTCTAGAGATCAACTTTTTTAGATTACACATATGAATGAGATTATGTGCTATATTTGTCTTTCTGTGCCTGGCTTATTTCACTTAACATAATGTTCTCCAGGTTAATCAGTGCTGTCACTAACAACAATGTTCCATTCATTTTTATGGCTGAATAGTATTTTATTGTGTATATATACCACATATTATTTATCTACTCATCCACTGATGAGCATTTAGGTTGCCTCCATGTCTTGGTTTTTATGAATAATGCTGTAATGAACACGAGAGTACAGATGTCTCTTTGACATGCTTATTTCAATTCCTTTGGATATGCACCCAGTAGTGATATTGCTGGATTATATGCTAGTGATACTTTTAATTTTTTGAAAAACTTCCATAATATTTTCTATAATGGCTCTATTTATATTCCCATCAACTGCATGCAAGGATTTCCTTATCTTCACATCCTTGCCACATCATCTTTCATCTTTTCTTTATTGGTCATTCAACCTGGGTTGATGTGAAATATTATGCTGGTTCTGACTTGCATTTTCCTAATGATAAGTGATGTTGAGCATTTTTCATATACCTTTTTGGGCATTTATATATCTTCTTTTGAAAAGCATCTATTCATGTCTTTTGCCCTTTTTTCAATCGGGCTATTTGACTTGTTCGTTCTTGTTTTGGAGTTGTTTGAGTTCCTTATATAGTTTGGATATTAACCCTTTGTGTGATATATAGTTTCAAATATTTTCTTTCATTCTTTAACCATTCCATTTATAATAACTACAAAAAAATAACAAAATACATAGGAATAAATTTAACCAAAAAGGTGAAAGATCTCTACATTAAATATTATACAACATGAATGAAAGAAATTTAAGAGGACACAAATACATGGAAAGGTATCCCATGTTAATGGATTTAGAATAATTAATATTGTTAAAATGTCCACACTATCCAAAGTGATCTATAGATTCAATGCAATTTCTGTAAAAATACCAATGATATTCTTCCCAGAAATAGAAAAATAACTCTAAAATTTCCATAGAACCACAAAAAGACCTTGAATAGTCAACAAAATCCTGAATAAAAAGAACAAAGCTGGAGGCATCACACCACCTGACTTCAAAATGTACTACAAAGCAATAGTAACCAAAACAGCATGGTATTGACATAAAAAGATACATAGACAAATGGAACAGAAAAGAGAGCTCAGAAATAAATTCATACATTTACAGCCAACTGATTTTTGGCAAAGGTACCAAAAACACATGATAAATGAAGAATGACCTTTTTTATAGATAGTGTTAGGAAAACCGAATATCCACATGCAAAATAATGACATTAGGCTCTTATTCCTTACCATATAGAAATATCAACTCAAAATGGATTAAAGACTTAAATGGAAGACCTGAAACAATGAAACTACTGGAAGAAAACATAGGGAAAATGTTTCATGACATTGATCTGTGCAAATATTTTTTGGCTAAGACCCCTAAAGCACAGGTAATGAAAGCAAAAATAGACCAAAGAGATTACAGTAAACTAAAAGTTTTCTGCGCAGTAAAGGAAACAATCAGCAGAATGTCTTTAGTGTTTAGAAGTTTAATTATGATGTGTCTTGGTATAGATTTCTTTGAGTTTATCCTATTTGGGGTTCATACCCCTTCTTGAACCTGGAAGTAAATGTCTCTTGCCAAATTTGGGGAGTTTTTAGCAATTATTTCTTCAAGTACTTTTTCAATACCTTTATCTTTTTATTCTCCTTCTCTCTCCTTTAGGGACTTTAGTCTCTCCTTCTGTGAGACTGTGATAACTCGATTGTTACATCTTTTTTATGGTTATATAGGTCGCTGAGACTCTGTTTCTTTTTTTATCAGTATATTTTATCTCTGTTGTTCAGATTAGGTAATTTCCATTATTTCATCTTCCAGGTCACTGAGTCTTTTCTCTGTCCCTTTTACTCTGCTGCTGAGACAGTCCACTGAGCTTTCCATCTTGATTATATCTTTTAAGTTCTAAATTTTCCAAATTTTCATTTGGTTCTTCTTCTACGTATTTGCTGAAACTTTTTTTTTTGTTTGCTGAGGGATTCTGTCTTTTTAGTCATTTCAAGAATCCTTCTAATTGTTTATTGTGGCATATTTTATCATAGCTCCTTTAAAATTTTTGTCAGATAATTAAACATCTCTGTCATCTCATCATCATGTTGCTAGCATATATTTTCTGTTTTCATTCTGTTTGAGATTTTTCTCGTTCTTGATATGATGATTGATTTTTTTATTGAACCCTGGACATTTTCACTTATATTATGAGACTTTGGATCTTATTTAAACCTTCTGTTTTAGCTGGCTTTTTTGGGCACTGCTCCAGCAGGGGAAGGAGGGAACTGCCACCCCATTACTGCCAGCTGGAATTTAAAGTTCAGATTCCTGATTCACCCTCATTGACATCCAAGTTGAGGGCTCTTTGCTACCACTGAATGGGCATGGGGTTCCAGAGTGCCATGTGATCTCAACCAACCTCCTAATGGGGATTGCTTCATTGTTGCTGGGCAATGATGAAAGTCTTAACTTTCTGTAAGTTTCCTCTGGCACCATCCCAGCAGAAAAAGAGAGGAGGGTCTCATTACAGTTGTCTGGGTCCCCCACCTGGTCTCCACTGACATCATGGGGGGCAGGAAGGGGTGAATTTCCAGCTAGAAGGAATGAAAGTCCAGGCTCCTTACTTGGCCTTCTCTGATACCACCTAGCTGGAATGCTGGGGTGTCCCACTATAGCCCCATGAGAGTGGAAGCCCAGGCTCCCAATTTAGTCTTTTTTCGGCATCAGTTGTGTGGCAGGGCCATAGCTTTTTCTGTGGTGTTTCGCTGGGGTGAAGCATTCATTGGCTAAAGGCTTTCTGTCTTTCTAGGCAGACTCTTTCTGATCCTTTGGCTAGAGAGAGAAGACTTTTGTTGGGATTTTTTGTGTGTGTCTGTGCCTGCTGTCATTTCTGGATTACCAGCCTTTCCAACTCTAAGTATGGGGTATATGAAGCAGAAAAAAACTTAAGAACTCACCACAGTGTCTTTGCTTGGGTCCTGAGTCCCAACAATTCCCCTAGCTTGTCTGTCCTTCTCTCTCTGCCTTGCAGATTCTTCTCATGTTTGTTTTACAATATCTAGAGTTTTTAGCTGTCACTGGGAGCAATGGGAAAAAGCATATCTACTCCATCTTCCTGGAAGCAGAAATCTTTACCTCTTTTAAAAATACTTTTGTTTCCTCTTTTCATGACTCTAAATCAGATGCTGGGCTCCTCGGACTGATTCTCCAATTTACTCATGTTTCTTCTTCCATTTTTCCATCTCTATTCCATTTCTGTTGAACTTTATAAATTTCCACTTACTCTTCCAGCTCTTCCTTTGAATAACATCTTTCCACAATAATGTTTTTAATTTAAAATTTCTTTTCCTTGCTTTTAGATTTTTAAAAATGTATAGCTTTCTATTCCTGTTTCATGGATGTACTCTCTTTTTTTGCTCTTTGGGGAAATTAATTATAGTTATTTTGAAGTTTTCTTCTGCTTCTTGTATCATCTCCCCTTTCTCTGAGTTACTTTTCCCCCCTCATTTTTGGTCTCTCTTATTGAAGGTTTTCTTCAAATGCATGAGAATTCTATCTTGTCTGTTTATATTTAAGAGGAAGGCACTACAATGCTTTCAAGTTTCTGGGGGTACAGGCGGGGCATGTTAACAGCTGTGTTTCACTCATTGTAGGATGATTGGACGGACTTTTAGCAGTTTGTTGGGGGAATGAAATATACCAGGGTCTGCAAGCATTTTCTTTGGGGTTATTCAGCCTCTTCTACCTTCTTAGTGTCCAACACTAAAGGAGGTGGGAGAGTTTGGCTCTTTCAATCCCTTCTCTGCATTTCCTGGTGTCCAGCATCTACAGCCACTTCTGCAGAATAAAGCTTTTTCTAAGGGAGGGGAAAATAGTTACCTGATTGTGTGGGGTAGGGGATGGCATCCGAGGAAAAGCTTGCTGCTTCTCCTACAGAATTATGAGTCCTCCATTTTCAGTCTCACTTTTCTCTGTACCTCTTTCCTCCAATCCTGGAGCATGCCTGAGTTTCGTTGCAGGCAATGCAACTATCCTTTATTGCCAGGCTCTTAGTACTTGACTTACTTTGTTTTGCTAACCCTTTCGTCAACTTTTAAGTGTTCAGACATTTGTTGTCACCTCTCACCTTATGTTACACCTCTTGCTTTTTCCTTTTTGTGGATTCATGCATTTTTCTACTTCTTTACTTTCATTTTAAGGGTTTGAGTACAGAGAGGAGGTAGATGCCTATTTTAATCTATTCAAAGAAAGCCTCAGGATTTTTGTTCCCTCCCTGGTCCAAAGGTTGCTGTATTTTGACAGTCTTACAAGTCAGTTTGTTTAATGTGGGCTAACACAAGGTAGTAATTATTTTTATACTCACTTTACAAGATGTGGAATTTCAGGATCAAAGAAGTTTGTGACTTATCCAAGGTCACACAGCTCTTAAGTTTCCCTGACCCCTAAACTTCTGGTCTTCATTGTTCACAAGGTTTTATAGAGGCTACGTTTTCACATCCTGTGACCCCCAAATTATCAAACTACTTCAAAAAACACCAAATGTAAAATTCATTTTCCTGATATTCCAGTAGCTTTCTCCTCTATACAAGGAAGATACTAATCATAGCTCTGCTATCCTTGCACATGGTTGGCAGGACACAAAATAAAAGTGCTTTGGGGTGGCTCTTTGTAAAAATAAGATATGCTACAGTGGCTATGGGATTTTTGTTGTTATTGTTTTCATTGTGATTGTTGCTGTTGAGCAATTTTTCTGATCCAGATTTGGTGAGCTTTGGGTGGTAGTAAGTTACTCGAAAGTGTATACGCTTTTGTTGGACAAATGAGAGGACATCAGCAGAATTTAATGAGGAGAATTTGAGCTCTGAATTCATACAGGCATGGGTCTAGACCCCCAGCGTCACCTATTCCTAGGCATGTAACCTTGCAAAAAATCACATAAACCTCTCTGGGCCTGGGTTTCCTTATCTGCAAATTGGGAAAAGAAATACCTACCTTTCAGAGATGCTAGGAGGATTACAGAAAATCCCACATTCCAAGCACCTTGCAACAGACTGGAAGATGTCTTTCCCTTTCCCTGATTCCTTCAGTGAAGTCTCCTGACACCTCCTCAGGCATATCTTGCGTATTGGAGATGAGAATAAAACCTCAAAGTCCAAAGGGTCATAAGGTCCGGGGGAGAGGACATCTGCATTTTTTAAAAACTATATTTTTTTTCACTAGCTTTTCTAATAAAACCAAAGCCCCAAGAAAAAGTTAAAGAAACTGGCTTTATTTAACCCAACAGAGTGAGGTCTTTGGTGGGTTTCCTAACAGCCATAAGGTGTAGAAAGGAATATTAGATCAAAGATGACCAGCAGCAGTAATATGCATCAAAAATCCACGCACTCAATCACAGCAAAGAAAAAGAAAGAATCTCAGGCAGACCGAAGAAAAAGAAGATTGAGTGCAGGAGTTGTGAGGTAGTGGGTAGGAAGTCACATTATGCTACAGACTGTCCTACCTATCTGTTCTTGGTGTATTCCTACCACTCATTAGTTCACCCCTATCTACCCCTGTCAGGATCCCACATTCCCATCATGCTGAACTTACTACTGTCAGAATTTACAGTGACATTTCATGCTTGCACACCCTTGCACACGCAGCTCTCTCTGTCTGCAGTGCTCCTTTCTTTGCCCTGTCTCTTCTGGGCATGATCTTCCCCATCTTTTAGGCACCCTCTATCACCTCATCTAGTTCTTCAATAATTCCCCGAGGCCCTTAGCTTCCCCCACAGCGCTTCGTACTCCCCTCTATTATAGGACTTACTGCAGTATATTTGACTGCTTGTTTCCCCTACTTGACTGTGGGTTCCCTGGGGGAAAGACCCACATCCTATTCGTTGGTTTTATATTCTCTCAGCATGTTATGCAATTACCTGGTACATAACAGAGACTCAAAACTGCATGTCGAAAGAATAAATGTTTCATGAGTGAAAGAATAAATGAATTCAGCAAACATGGCCATCAAACTCAACAAAGTCATCTTTCTTTTGAATAATTCCTCCAAGACTCTTCTCTCTGGCTTCCTAGATTACAGAAGTTGGGGAGGGGAGAGAATGGAAGGTTTGGTTTAATCATTCAGGTGGGTTATGACCTCCCTTGCAGAGCTTCCCACCATGCCGTGCTCACATTTCCCCATCTGCCATGCAGCCCCAGAAAAACCCAGGAGGTTCCTGCCTCCGCGCCTGCTGACTCTTCTTCCTAGGCAGCTCATTCCCCTCCCCTCTGCCAGGGTGATACCGCATTCTCTATCTAGGTCTTCTTTCCCTAGTGGCCTGAGCACCTCTCACTTCCCTTGTCCACTATTGGCTCAGCCTCCTTGCTCTTCCATTTACTCAAATCAAATTGATCCTTGAACTCGGGAAGGGGAACATCACACACGGGGTCCTATCATGGGGAGGGGGGAGGGGGGAGGGATTGCATTGGGGAGTTATACCTGATATAAATGATGAATTGATGGGTGCTGACGAGTTGATGGGTGCAGCACACCAACATGGCACAGATATACATATGTAACAAACCTGCATGTTATGCACATGTACCCTAGAACTTAAAGTATAATAAAAATAAATAAATAAATTTTTTTAAAAAAATTGATCCTTGAGTGTTCCCAGGTGAAGTTCCTTTTCTAACTAATTCAGCCTTTACTGACTTTTCTCGGAGCACCTTGTTCCTAGCTCTAATCTATCTTCCTTGCATAGAGAACCAAAGAACCCTACAATATTAGAACTGAGGAAGGTTTTCTTTAAGAAAAACCATAGGACTTGAAGCCACAGAGAACAGCACTTAATTACTGGTTGTACCACCCCTGAACTCTGTGCTCCCTCAACTGCAGAACAGGGTGTGCAAGCTCAGATTATTGTTCAGCAGCACCCTTCTCCCACCTGCCTTCATGGAAAGAGAGTATTTCCTGCCCCGTTGATGCGGGGCTGTTCTGCATAGTAACTGGAATGCAGGCAGACATGGTAGTGTGCCAGTCCCAAGATGAGATGTTACAGGATCTCCCAGTGGGTTTCCCTTTGTCCTTCAGGGAACTTCACATTTCCACTTTGGAAGAACATGGCCCAGATAGCCACCACTGACTCAGCATGGCCCAAGAGTGGGACACATAAAGAAAACCATCTTCCCTGGGTATCTACTGGTCCTAGCAGGATGAGAGACATATGGAGAAGACCTGAACACACCTGCAGCCTGAAGCCTGGAGCCCAGTGCCTAGAATCCAGCACAGCCATGTTATGGCCAAGGCACTTTCAGTACACAGTGGATTCCTCTCACTGTGTCATTTTAAAGGCAAATGACCCCATATAAGGCCTCACTTTCAGACATAGGGCTCAGATGTAAGAGACTCTAGACCCAGCTCCCTGACTTCTCTGTTTCTGCTGCTTATCTGTAAAATGTACACATTGAACAGTGTTGTCAAAAGGATAATATGACTTATTACATGTAAAGCACTTAGAATGTACTCTTCACCTTGTGAAATATTAAAAAGTAACAGAAATTATTATAGTATTAGTATGAGGAGTATTTTACAGATGCTGTAGCTATCTATGCTGTCTAACAAATTATCCCAAAGCTTAGTGACTGAAAACAGCATACATTTATTATATCCCAGTTTCTGTGGGCCAAAAATCTAAGAGATGCTTAGCTAGGTGGTTCTGGCCCAGGGCCTTTCACAAGAATGGACTTGAGGTGTGAGCCGTGGCTACAGTCATCTCAAGACTGGGCTGACTCTCCAGGCTCTCACGTGGCTGTTGGCGGGTCGGTTCCTCACTGGCTGTATGAAGCATCCATTACTTTCACATGGGCTTCTCCAATGGGCATCTTGCTTCCTCCAGAACAAAGATCCTAGAGGGGATGCGGGAAGGAAGCAAGCAACCCTGACAGAAGCTACAGTCTCTTTGTAACATAATCTCAGAAGAGACATCCCACCATTTTACAGAATCTCATCTGTCAGAGGACAGTCACTAACTGCAGCCCACACCCAGCAGAAGAACATGAATGCCATGAGGCAGATATCACTGGGGCCATCTTAGAAGCTGCCCACCACATATGATAAGATGCTAACAGTGACTACTACTATCGCTAATAATAATAATAATGGCAAAGAGAAAGAGTACCACTTTGGGTATCAGACAGAATGTGGATTTAAATCCCAACTCTGCCACCTGCCTATCACATGACTTTAGGGCAGGCTACTTCCCCTCTCAAAGGCTTATTTCTCTTTTGTAAACAGAGAGTCATATTGCATATTGCACAGAAACTGAGACATAAGTGAAATAAAGGATATAAAGTGCACATATGGCATTTGGCACAAAGAAAGATGAAAAATAAATGATGGCATCATTATTGTATTTTGTGAGGCTTTTAGCATCAGCTCCATGTAATTGCATTTTCTTGGCATATTTTTTCCTAAAGAATTGGCTTGTCTGAGATAGTGACCAATCTGTTAGATCATGAAACAAATGCTTCATCTGCTCCCAGTTTCTGAGATCTTAGAAGTTTAGATAAAATGCCACTGCCTGTGGTCATGAGTGCTGCAGAAAACCCTGAAGATGTGCCATCCCAGGTTCTGGGCTCAAAAGCCTCCTGGAAGGCTCTAGGCATACACACCCTCACTCCTCCCTCCAGGGAAAGGAGGACTCTATGAGCCCTATGTAGAAACGCAGCCTCCAGCAAGAAGGCTGGGAGGGCAAGGAGGGCTGTTCCCCTGGAATCCTGGCTATTTTAGCTTTAACATTTTAAAAGATACCCTTGCTATATCTTTCATATTTGTGAAGGCACTTCTCATACTCCGGCAGCCTGAGGCCATCGCAAAGTTCGAAGGATGAAGTCAATTTATTGAGTCAGACATTAGGAGGGGCTTTATACTCAGCTCTAAATAAAAATCAAATATTGATTCTTGAGGGGAAAAAAATGAAAAGTATTTTTCTTTTACCAAAGAAAAAAAAAATAGGAGTTTGTATAGAGGTCTCATAACTAGGGGGAGTTTATTTGGCCCCAAGACCTTGGGGTTGGTATTGAGGGGGAACCAGTTCTTGGGATTTTTATCTACTTCCACACCTGCAACAGTAGATGAGCTAGATCCATGTGAAGTGACCACAGGAGCATTAGAAGTTCACCAAATTCAGGCATGGTTGCTCATGTCTGGAGTCCTGGCACCTTGGGACTGAGGTGGGAGGATCACTTGAGCTTGAGGCCAACCTCAGCAACATACCAAGACTCAAAAAAAGGAAGGAAGGGAGAGAGAGAGAAAGTGAGAGGGAGAGAGAGAGAGAAAGAAAAGAAAGAGGAAGAAAGAAAGAAAGAAAGAAAGAAAGAAAGAAAGAAAGAAAGAAAG
>NC_045440.1:138490254-138659285 GCF_002776525.5 Piliocolobus tephrosceles | reverse complement strand
AAGAAAGAAAGAAAGAAAGAAAGAAAGAAAGAAAGAAAGAAAGAAAGAAAGAAAGAAAGAGACTTCCAGAACATTACAGATCTATCTGCCCTGATGTCTGCTTTTCTACCACTTGAGAATCCTTCCTTTGCAGTGACTGAAACGAGAAGCAGAAGGCTAAGTTGTATGTATCGAGCTCAGCTTGTTGGCTGTGCTGCCAGACCTCTCAGAATTGATTTCCTCATCTGGAAAATGGAGTGATAATAATACTCGCATTATAGAACCATTGTGAGGGTTGATGAAAATGTATATGAAAACATTTTGTAAATGGTAAAAAATCTATTCAGCTGTTTATTACCCAGGATTTTTAAATTTTATCTTTGATATCCGCAGCAGTTTGGAAAGAGTAAAGATCCCATTCTTCCCCTTTTACAAAAAAGAAAACTGAGGCTCAGAGAGATCACTAGCTGGCATTTTGTCATCCTGCTAATTTTGGGGGTTGTTTCTGTTGCTAATGTTACTGGATTCAATGGTTACATTTCTAGGAATTACCTGTAGAAATACAAATATCACATTCTAGTTACTCTGGGTTTTTTCAGTCCTTACCTCCTAGCTTAAATTAGATTTTCTCACTCTGTATTAAGAATTGCACCAAGAAAATCATATAAAATCACTTGTACATCTACTATGAAAGTATCATTTAATATATTGTTTAAGTCACTAAATGGCTCTTATATGTAGTATCAAGTAATAAATTCTCCTAAGAATGTCATTCCACGAAATAAGATTGTATTTCTTGAGTAATTGGTATCTTTTCTTTTATCAGATAAGAAGAACATTTCAATTCACCACATTTTCTCTTTCATCTCTACCACTAAAATAAAAAAATAAATAAATCTAAACCAAATTTATTTCTTAAGTAACTCAATACTATTCATTCATTCATTCACTTTTTTATTCATTAAACAAATATTTATCAAGGACCCTCTATGCCAAGCCCTGCTCTAGAGGCTGGGAATACAGTCATGGAAGAAAAACTATATACAAGTTCCTGCTTTCTTAGAGTTTATATTTTTGTGGAAGAAACAGAAAATAAACATATAAATAATAAGCACATATAGTAGGGGAGAAAGGACTAGTGAACTGGAAGACAGGTCAGTAGAACATACTCAGATTATATCATGGAGAAACCAAAGGACAGAAAGCACAAAGAAAGCATAAGATACATTTGGCACATGATCAAAAGATTTAACAACAACATCAACAAAGATTTAACAGTAATTAAAATCCCAGGGAAAGATGAGAAAAACAATCAGTTAAAGTCAGTATTTGAAGAGGTCATGACTGAAGATTTTCCACAACTAACGAGCTAATGAAACATCAAGCCCAAGATTCTTGAGCGAAGACCTGAGATAGCCGAGAAAGGAGACAAGGAAATATCTGGGGAAAAAATGTTCCAGGCACAGAAACAGCGAGTGCAAATGTCCTGAGGCATGGGTTCCAGTGTGACTGGAGATGAGAGAACATGAGGGAAAGCAGTAAATGAAGTCAAACAGATGACAGGGCAGGGTCAAGTCAAATCCTACAGAACCCTTTAACATCTTTGGCTTTTATTTAACATGATACAAGAAGAATGACAAAAGAAATAGAAAAAACAAAAAACCCTGACCTACCTTTGAAAATGAATTAATTACCATGAAAAGAACCAGTGCCTCATTTCTTGCATAGTATTCTATTGTTGCAGAACAACTACACAAAGTTAGTGACTTAAAACAACAAACCTTTATTATTTCACAGTTCTGTAGGTCAGAATTCCAGGCAGGCTTAGTTGGGCACTCTGCTTAGGGTCTCACAGGACTAAAATCAAGGTATGGTCTAGACTGTGCCCTTATCTGGATGCTATGGGGAATCATTTGCTTCCAGGTTTATTTAGTTTGTTGGCTGAATTCAGTTCTTTGTGACTGGAGGACTGAGGCCCTTGTTGGCTGCCATCTGTGACCATGCTAAATTCCTATAGGCCACCCACATTCCTTGGGACATGGTCCCTCTATCTTCACAGCCAGCAATGGCCCATTGAATTGCCCCCTTACTTCAAATCTCTGAATTATTCTTCTGCCATCAGCTGGACAAAACTTTCTGCTTTTAAAGAACTTACCTGATTGGGTAAGGCCCATCCAGTTAATATCTGTATCTTAAGATCAACACTGGTTACATTGGGACATAAATTACACGTGCAAAATCTCTTTACAATACTGCCTAGATTAATGTTTGATTGAATAACCAGGGAACCGTAACTTTGGGGACACAGCTTTAGAATTCTGCCCACATTCCTTCATTGTTATTTTAGAGACAGGGTCTCTCTCTGTCACCCAGGCTGGAGTGCAGTGGTACAACCATAGCTCACTGCAGCTGGAACTCCTGGGTTCAAGTGATCCTCCTGTCTCAGCCTCCCAAAATGCTGGGATTGCAGGTATAAGCCACTGCACCCAGCTGTATTCCTATTTTGCAAATGAGAAAAATGAGACATAGGGAGAGTGTGATCTGTCCAATATCACATTACTAATTATAATTATTATTAATTTGTGTTACTGAGTTCACTGTAGAAAATAGACTAGGTAGGAGAGGAAGGCAGAAAAACAGGAACAGTTAGAATTCTATTACACGAATCCAAGCCAAAGTAACTGTGGCTTAGATAAGGGTAAAAACAGTGGAGACTGTGAGAAGCAGTTTGTTCTGGATATGTTTTGAAGGCAGAGTCAACAAGATTTGCTGATGGATTAGAAGTGGGATCTGAGAGAAGGTGCCAAGTATGACTCCAAGGTTTTTGGTCTGTGTAGCTAGAAGGACTTTTACTGAGAACACATTTACTAAGTTGGGAGGTCTGGAGGATGAGCAGGTTTGTTGGGGGAAGAGCTGGTTTTAGACATGTTAAAATAAGATGTCTGTTAGGCATTCAAATGAGATGTCTAGTAGTATATAAATTTGGAGTTTAGAGGAGGTTGTCAGTGGCGAGATGCTTTTTAAAACTCTGAAACTAGCTGAAATCACAAAAAAGAATATAAGTATAGTTAAAGAAGAAAAGAAGTTCAGAAACTGAGCTCTGGGCACTTAATGTCTAATGTTTAGAGGCAAGAAAAGAGAAGGAATCCAAAAAGATGATCAAAAAGGAGCAGCCATTGAAGTAGGGGGAAATTCAGGAATGTGGTGTCCTGGAAGCTAAGTAAAAAATATATATATATATATATGAGGAAGGAGTGAGAAACCATCCATGCAAAATGATACTGACAGGTGAAGTAATATAATGACTCAGAACTAACCACTGCAGGTATCAACACAGAGTTCATTGGTAACCTTAAAAAACCATTTGTGGTGGAAGGATGAGGACACTGCCTTACTGCCGTAGATCCAAGATGGAGTGGAGAGAGATATTTTGCAGACTGTGAGTACAGATATCTCTTTCCAGGTGTTTTGCTATAAAACAAGCAGAGAACGCAAGCCTAGAATGTAAGCATCTGGAACACAGTGTTTACTTCAGCAAAGCATCACTTCCACCCTAACAACAACAAAAAGCTGAATGAACGGCACCATGATAACTTTTCTTGAACCCATCAGATAGCTCAGAACATAGGGCTATCAAATAGCCTGAAATCCAAGGAAAAACAGACCTTGAAATTTGGTACACCTGTAGCAGATCACTGGGAGAAAGAGATCCGGAGTACCATATAAAAGTGTCTAAAAAATTAACAAATAGGTAAAGGTTGAATGTGGGCTAAAATGAAGGTATAAAATGCTGAGAGACACAAACAAGAGGGAGTTTGCACCCACCATTGGGATTTTCTCCATAGGCCTCCACTGAGCAGCCACAAGAAAGTGTGAAGGAAGGCCGGGCGTGGTGGCTCACGCCTGTAATTCTAACACTTTGGGAGGCCGAGGCAGGTGGATCACCTGAGGTCGGGAGTTTGAGACCAGTCTGGCCAACATGGCGAAACCCTGTCTTTACTAAAAATACAAAATTACCGGGCGTGTTGGCACATGCCTGTAATCCCAGCTACTCAGGGGACTGAGGCAGAAGAATCACTTGAACCCAAAGGCAGAGGTTGCAGTGAGCCAAGATCATGCCACTCCACTCCGACCTGAGCAACAGAGCGAGACTCTGTCTCAAAATAAAAAAAGGTTTGAAGGGAGTGCAGGAGACAGGAAAGAGCCTCCCAACATGGTGCTATCCTGGAGGAAGGGAGCAGCAGTCCCATGGGAAAGGCACAGAACTCCACGCAGACTGTTATCCTCTATGAACGAAATCCTGAGATGCTGGGGGGGTGAGTCCAGGGGGAGCAGCAAACCCTGTGGCCCCAGGGCACAGGTGAACACTCTTTAGGCCCTGGATTCTCTATCAATGCCATTAGACATCACTCATCGCCAGAAAAGAAGCACAAAACTTTATAACACGGGAGAACCACTAAACACGCAAAGCAGAGTTTGGCTGCCATGGAAAAGGAGGGCAGAGCCAATGAGAAAGCATCAACCCTGAAATCCAAGCACACAGGGCCTACGAGTGAGACTGAACCTAAGCAACAGAGAACTCCAAACCACCCCCACTCACCAACGGGCTAAGAAACACTAACAACCAACAGTATATCAGCACCGTGGAAAGGGCAAGAACATGGAAGGAAACTCCCCCTACAGCACAGACATCTGAGGATACAGCAAGAACATTGAGAAAAACCCTCTAGCATCCCAGCTGCCATCCTTAGCGTAAGGTAACACTATTTCAATAGAGAAATTTGAAACCATTTGTGCACTGAAGATAACTATAGCAACAACTTCTGACTAGATTGACTCAAACCCACACACCAATAGCTTAGCGAAAAGAAGCATGCCTATTTCCAGACGTAAATACTATTTACCCCTGTCCCTGCTGTTCTAGACAGACTGCCTAGTGTTCAATCAAAACTTAAGAGACATGTACACAAAAAGCACATAAAAACAACCTATTGTAAGGATACAGGTTAATGAACAAAACTAGACTCAGACATTGTAACTGTCAAACAAAAATGTTAAATTATTTGATTACTACGTCAAGGGCTCTGGGGAAAGCTGGACAATATCCATGATAGATAGAGAATTTCAGCCGCAAGAATTAAGCTATAAGAAAGAATCAAGTTGAAATGCTAGAAGTAAAAAGAAAACACAATAACAAATATGAAGAACGTCTTTTATAGGCTCATTGGCACATTCGACGTAGCTAAGAAAAAAATCAGTGAATGTGAAGATAGGTGAAGAGATATCATGCAAACAGAAAAACAAAGAAAAAAGAAGTACAAACTAAAGGCATGACAGCTTATCCAAGAGCTGTAGGACAATACCAAATCAACTAACTTATATTTAATAAAATTCCTAAAGCACAAGGGTAAGAAAACAAAATATTTAAAATATTTGGAGAGATAACAACTAAGAATTTTTCCAAATTTTCCAAATTCTTCAAAGAGTCTTTCCAGTGAAAGACCTCAAACAACGGATTTAACAAGGTCAGAGAACCCCAAAAGGTAAATCTTTTTTAAAACCACACTGACAATGTTCAAACTGCTGAAAACCAAAGATGAAGGGGGGGAAAAAAAACAAACTACGTAAACAAGAGGAGATATAAATTACAGCAGATTCCTCATCAGAATCCACGCAACCCAGAAGACACTGGAGTAACACCTTTGAAGTACTAAATGAAAACGCAAACAAAAAACTCTCTTAATTTAGAATTAGATACCTAGCAAAAATATTTCTTTCAATAATAAAAGTGAAATAGAAATATTTTTCTTTATAAAAATAAAAGCTAAGAGAATTAATTATCAGAAGATTTGTGTTACATGGCCCAGCACGGTGGCTGACACCTGTAATCCCAGCACTTTGGGAGGCCGAGGTGGGCAGATCACCTGAGGTCTGGAGTTCGAGACCAGCTTGGCCAACATGGCAAAACACCGTCTTTACTAAAAATACACAGAATTAGCCAGGCGTGGTGGTGCATGCCTGTAGTCCCAGCTACTCAGGAGGCTGAGACACGAGAATCGCTTGAACCCAGGAGGCAGAGCTTGCAGCGAGTCAAGATCACGCCACTGCACTGGGTAACTGAGCCAGACTCCATCTCAAAAAAGAAAGAAAGAAAAAAAAAGATTTGTGTTACAATAAATATTAAAGAAAATAAATCAGACAGAGGAATATGGTATCAGATCTAAATCCAGATATGCACAAAGAAATTAAGAGCTTTAGAAATCATTAAAATGTAGGTAAATAAAATGTTTGTTTGTTCTAATTGCTCTAAAAAATGACCGACTCTCTAAAGCAAAATTAGCAACAATGTATTATGTATTTATAACATAAGTGAAAGTGAAATATATGACAAAAATAGCACAAAATATAGGAGGGATAAATTGGAAACATACTGTTTTAAGGTTTTGACATGACATGTGAAACAATATATTATTGGAAGCTTTGCTGTGATAAAGTAAAAATACGTGTTGTAAACACTAGGGCAACTAGTAAAACATTTTTAAAGAGGTTTAAATAATTAGCTCATAGAAGATATAAAATGGAAACACACAAAAACATTCAAGCCATCCAAAGAAAGACAGCAAAAGAATGCAAAGAAACATAAAGAGATGAAACTAATAGAAAACAACTACTAGATTTAAATTCAACCGTAACAATAATTGTATTAAACGTAAATGATCTGACCCTACAAAGTAAAAGACAGATGAGGTCAGGTTGATTCTAAAAGCCAGTCCCAACAGCACGCTACAAAAGTCTATAAGAAATTCAATTAAAAATGAACATGCTAAAAGTAAATGGATGAGAAAAAATATACCACATAAATACAAAGGAAAAATTATCGCATGTCTATATTAATATCAGGCATCAGGCAAATACCAGATGAATATCTGACAAATATCAGATTAACTCAAAATAAGGAATAAACTCAGAGATAAAAAGGGAAATTAATGCTAAATATTAATAGGTGAATCCTAAATGTGTATACACTAACAGAAGTCTTTTCAAAAGCAGGAAAATACGTCAGTAGCTGGAAAATCATATGAGTTTGAGAGAGGTTTGGGTTTTGTTTTTGTTTTTAATGATGACCAAAATTAGAATGTATATACATGCTGTTGGGAGTGATCCAACTGAAAGAGGGAAAATTGGACCACTCCCAGTGGAAAGAGGAGAATTTGTGAAATGATTCCTTGAATCTGTAAGAGGGTATGGTGTCTAGTGAACAGAAGTGGGAGCTAGCCTTACATAAGACTGTTCATAAATAGTTTCTCCACTGTAACAGGAGGGAAAGCAGACAGAAAACTGCTTTAGGATTAGCATGTAGTCTTTTACTTTTACCTTACCCAAGAGTCTCTATTCTATATTTTATTTTAATATTTTTGTGTTAGACGCTTTTAATATTTTGTATTAGAAGCTTTAATTTTAAGCCAATTCAAATACTTGTTTTGGTGGGGGGAAGCTTGGAATAAATAAATATAAATATATATATATATTTTACAATTTAACAACTCTCACTTCAAGTTTTAGAGGGACTGAGCATGGATCAGGTAATTTCGGTGAAGGAAAATGGAGAAGCATAACTCTAAGGCACAGTAAGCTCTCCAGGAGCTGGATTTACTCTGCAGGTGAAGAGGAAGGGTGCATTACAGGGTTCTGGGCAATCAGGAAAGAGTTAAAATCTCAGGGTCCCTATTTGGCTAACAGTCCTTGAGTTCCTACTATTTGCCAAGTGCAGTCAATAAGCACAATCCCTGCCCTGCCCAGTGGGTAAGTAATTGTAACTGCAAAGAGCTGCCCTGAAAGGGGCAACTGTTAGTGGAGGAGAATACCTCTGTTCCTGCTTCTGGCTGAAAAAAAATGGGGCAAAAATACATGCTTTCCTTCCTGACAGTGCCTTATTAAATATTATACGACAACTGTAAATTGCAAAGCCTTGTGCTGAAATGTGATATGTTGTGGGATGAAATGCCAGATAAGGCCCCTCCCAGTCTCGACTTCTAAGTTTCCATGACTGTGTGAGAACTTGACGATTAGAGTGAAAAGAGGGCCATTGTGTCTCTATACAAATATGAGTTCAGGTTGTCTGAGTGGGAGGAAATGGACCAGAATGAAATGGAATGGAATGTCATGACATGAAATGGAATGAGATGATGGGATGGGACAGGATGGAACTGGACAGGACAAGATGGGATGAAATGGGGCAGGATGTAATGGGTGGGATGAGATAAGATAGCATGGGACAATATGGGGTGAGATGGGATGGGCTGGAATGGGACATAGATGGGATGAGATGAAAGATCTCTGCCTCAGGTTTTCTCATGGACTGACTACTACTTCTCATTTATATGTCAACTCAAATACTAAATCCTTAGACTTTTCTGAGTTACACAGTATAAAACATTCTCCACTGTTATCCCATTCATGGGATGTTGTAGCTTCATAAAATTTATCATGATATAAAATAATTTTTATCTGTTTATTCTTTTATTTTTATTTTTATTTTGAGATGGAGTCTTGCTCTGTCACCCAAGCTAGAGTACAGTGGCGCAATCTTGGTTCACTACAACCTCCGCCTCTTGGTTCAAGTGATTTTCCTGCCTCAGCCTCCCAAGTAGCTGGAACTACAGGTGCACACCTCCACGGCAGGCTAATTTTTGTATTTTTAGTAGAGACGGAGTTTCACCATATTGGCCAGGCTGGTCTTGAACTCCTGACCTTGTGACCCACCCACTTCAGCCTCTCAAAGTGCTGGGATTACAGACATGAGCCACCGCGCCCAGCCACTTTGTTTCTTGTTTAACAGCTGTACCCCTCCTATTATAAAGTCCATGTGAGCAGGAAAGTTTTCTGTCTTCCTTACCTCTGTGGGTGAATAGATGAATAAACAAATGAATTAAAAGACAGAGCATAGGCTTTGAGGTCAGACAACCTTGGATTCAAATTGGCTAACTGGGTAACCTGAAGAGAATTACTAAATTCCTCTTTGCCTCAACTTTCTTAGCGTTGAAATGCAAATAGTAATTGCTGCCTTGGGGTTATTGCAAAGATGAAAATAAAAGGCAACCAGGACAGTAAAGTGCCTGCTACTGTCAACAAATATCAGCTCTCACTTCAGTTCAGAGGAGAAATGCACTTGGCCAAAGAAACGGAAAATTAAAACAGGACTTCAACTGTGTCCTCCTACCTGAAAGCAGGTTCTGCAGTGGTGTCGAAGCGTGCACGAGAGTGGGTTAACATAACAGTTCGGATGCAGCCCAGCTGTCTCACCAGTTGCTTGCCCTTTTTCTTCTTTGAATGACTGGGACTCCATCTGCAGTCCTTCCAGCAGTGTGCCGTGTCCTGGGGGCGGTATAAGAAGGGACTTGCCATTTGGGGACATCTGTTTTGAGCTTCTTGCCCAAGCGTCACCCACCCCTGAGAATCAGCACCCCCAGACTGTTTGACCAGCCTCCTTTCCCTCCTTTCCCTCATCTGCTCCCAACTCCCACCAGCTGGCCTTGCTAGGATGCGATGGCATCGCCAGCCAGGCAAGATGATGCCACTGGATTTCTTCAGATTTTTTTCCTGAAGGAACCAGGCCAGGGAGAGAAGGGCAGAGAGCCCCTTCGGTCTTGCTCAATGTCTTTTTCATTGCTCAACAACTTGCCCAATGTAAATGGGGGAGCCACAATTCTAACTCAGGCACAACTCATCCCAAGGCCTCTAGTCCTTGGCCATACTGTGCTGGGTTTGGGAATGGATAAACACATACATTCCTGGCATGCAGTATAGGTGCATGAATGCCTAGTGGCAAGAAAGGGTTAATGATGGTAGAGGAAGAGGATGGTAGAGGAAGAGGAAAAGAGGGAGAGGCAGTGGCAAGTATTCGAGATATTTGGGCCTAAGACGTGAAAAGAATTGAGACCTTACACAAAATCAGGATGCTTCCTCAGGCCTGTGGTGTGGTTGATGGGTCGATGATGGGTGCATCTTGGACAACTGCGTCAGCAGAAGGGGTGGGGAGTCTTCATTTGTAGCTAGCCAGCCACATTTCAGAAATCTCTTTCTCTCCCATCAGTCCTACCTCCTGCACTAAGTGAGGGGCGGCGGGCGGGGGGGCGGGTGGGGGGGCGTTCCATCATTCCCCACAGCTGACACTTCTTTACCTGATGCTCCTCAATCCCCTTCAGTTGCAAGGATGATGCCCCGAGCCCCTACCTGTGGCAGACACTCACTAAATGTGCAGTTTATCCCGGAGGTATTATTCTCTTCTAATGGTTCTTTAGAGGTCCTAATAACTGACCAAAGTTCAAAGTAAGACATGAGGAAGATGCTTTCCCAGAGGTCCTAGGACTCCTAGAGTGTCCCTTAAAGAAATCACTTTCTTTTTTTTTAACTTAAGGTAGAATTAGTAAGAGTATTTTGTTATTGGACTGGCTCTAATTGGTTGTTAACAATAACACACAGAGAAAAATTGAGCTGTACTCTTCCCTGTGCTGCCTTTGCCAGGAGGCCATCTGGAGATAAGGTGAGACTGTGCAGTCCCCAGAGTCCCTGTACCATGCCTGGTCAGGCAGCAATGGCAGACGGAGGAGACAGACAGAGGAAAAGGCAGTCTCATCCTTCACTTGGGGTCTATGGATGAACAGATGTGCCTGGTCTATTCTCTTCGGAATTGCCCCCAGACATCATGCAGAGTCCAAGAGATCATCTCAGAGGTTCCAGAGAAGTAAACAGTGAGACAAAAAGACCACTGGCCCAAGAAGTAGGAGACACAAGTACTCAGTCCTGCATGCCCTGGGTAAATCACTTCTGTAGTCTGAGACTCAGTTTCCATTTAGAAAGTGAAGAGTCTTCTAAGGTTGCTTTCTGCTCTCAAATCCTGTTATGCACTGATTGGTCTTCGAACTATCCTGTGACCATTCCCAATCCTAGGAGGAGGAAGAGTGACAGGGAATACATTGAATCTAGAATCTCTGGCCCAGACATGAGGTCTAGCTCTCCCGAGATCCCTCTGCCCTTGGAGGCTTGGTTCTGTGCCAGGACAGAGGCCAAAAAACCTTATTCAGATAGGGGAATTTCTGGCTCAGTCTAGCTGCCACAAAGATCCTCCAGCAGATGGAAGCTCAAACGCAAAAACTCAGCACCTCTTTAAGGTCTTCTTTGATGTTTCCCCTTTCTGTTTCACCTCCTACTATTTCTGTCTTTCCCTTTACCCTCTAATACTACTGAACTTATAGGAGATACCATGCTCCATGCTTTCTGCCCATCCTCAATTTTGGTCCATTCAAACACCCCTGCCCAAGAACATCTTTCCACTTTCCTGCCATAGCCAATGCCTACTCAGCCATCAAGACTGCTGGCAGGCCACCTCCTTCATGAAGCCTTTCCTTTTACTGTCCCTCAATTCAGGCTAGACTAAGTGCCTCTCTCCATCAGCATTTAGCTATAAGAAACAGAGCCACTCCTACTTGTAAGGAGCCTGGGAAACATAGCTTTTGCTTTCCAGCTTCAGCACCACACAAAGAAACAGCAAGAGAAAATGGAGAGGAGGCTGAGGGTTGGTCCACCATTTCTCATTTCCCATTTCTGGCTGTGTCTGCACACTGCACAGTGCATAGCATTGCAGTTACGAGGCCAGGTTATAAGCGCCCATAGGGTGGGACTGGAGACCGGGGCAGGGTGGGAAAGGAAGGCAACCTCAGAGTGAAATGTCTGAGTCAAGAGGAAGAAGAGCTGAGGGCAACAAAGTCCAGGGTATGGCCTGAAGAGAGAGTTAAGTAGCATGAAGGAGAAGGCCACTGAGACAAGGGATTCCAAGGTGCGGGGAATCAGGATGGTCTTGAACTTTAACATCTTGTTCATAGCAGAAAATGAGACAAAGAGGAAGTCATTGAGTCACTGAGCCAGCTCTTGAATGTTTTAATGATTAGAAGGAGGTGACCAGGAAGTCACTGAATGAGAAGTGAAAGGGAGTGGAATTGCTATCAACACAGGAGGATGAAATCTCCCTTCTCCAACCCGAGGATGGGAGCTGTGGGGAATAGGCAGCCTGTCCCTGAGAGGAACCCTGGAAAGCAGGGTCCTCTGGGACGAGTGAGGTTCTCTGCGGGGCAGGAGACTGGGAAGAAGGGGAGGGCTTATTACCATGGAATTAGGGACCCTGAGGGCACACATAGGGAGGAGAGCCATTCCTTAGACACTGCAGGATTAGGAACTATGTACAAGAAAGAAGAAGAGCCAGGGTGGTGGCTCATGCCTGTAATCTCAGCATTTTGGGTGGCCAAGGCGGGTGGATCACAAGGTCAGGAGATCAAAACCATCCAGACTAACATGGTGAAACCCATCTCTACTAAAAATACAAAAAAATTAGCCAGGCATGGTAGCACACACCTGTAGTCCCAGCTACTCAGGAGGCTAAGGCAGAAGAATCACTTGAACCCAGGAGGGGGAGACTGCAGTGAGCCGAGATCACGCCACTGCACTCCAGCCTGGGTGACAGAGCGAGATTCCATCTCAAAAAAAAAAAAAAAAAGGCGGCTGGGAGGAGGGGAAAGAGAAGGAAGAGGGGAACGACGATAGGGAGAACTTGCTATTCCTTCTGCTACAACACAAAGTCGAGGAAAAGACTCATTCCAAGTGCCATTGCCTTGGCACAAGGCATATCTTTCCCAGAGCTGATGGAGGCCCTGGCAGGTAGCTCAGACAGGCAGTGATGGGTACAGCCTTGGAGGACAGTGAGTATGGGGCAATGGGGGCTTTCCTATGGCACATAGGACCACTGTGCAGGGCACTAAGACAGACTGTTGCAGGTTTTAGGAGCTGTGAGAAGGACACTTTAGGATGTGCAGAGCAGCACCCTGGGCCCTGGATGGTACCCAGAGGCAGGGAGCATGGAGCTGACACTCTCAGTGCACTCTGGCACTGCTCTGAAGGGAAGGAGGTAATAGAAACCCACCACACTGCTTATATCTTCCCAGCCCAGCCGCTAGGAAGGCTTGGAAATCATCACTGAGCCTCCACCGGGGTGTTCCCTCGACTTGACCTTCCGGAAACTGAACCAAAGAGAAGAGGATGCCGCTACCTCCACCTCCACCTCCATCAGCAGCACTTATTGGGAATATTTGCCCTTTAGGAAAGCCTCATGGCAACCCAGAATCTTTTTAGGCCTTAAAGAAGAATACGGTAATGGTAATGTTTCTGAAAATTTGGCAAAGAAATGGAGATATTTTAAAACAAAGAGCTGTTCCTGGAGATTCCTTCCTAGACAACCACTTTCTCCCCCAACTCCTAAAGTCATTTAAAACAAAGAAATAAAAACAAAGATAAAAGAAACAAATCTGATCAAAGACTGCTTTATCAAAATCACTGATACGGCATCCGGGAGAGAGAAAGCATGGCCTCCTGAGGCAGCCCATGCCATTTCTGGACAGCTGTTATGCAGAATAACATCATCAAAATACTGAGCTCCAACCTCTATGAAAGTAAGGTTCTTTCTTGTTCGCCATCATATTCCCAGAACTTAGAATGGCAAGTGTTAAACAATAACTATTCAAAAACTATTTGTTAAATTAACGAATTACAACCCAATGAATAGCCTTTCCATCCATTGGTCCTTGAGGCCACACCAAAACAGGTGCAATCTGTGTTTTATGTCCCATTTGAGAACACCCAGGAATCTCCCCAGCCTATATGCCATATGTAGCACTTTACTGTCCCTCAATTCAGGCTAGATTATGTACCTCTCTCCATCAGAGTGTAGCTATAAGAAACAGAGCCAGTCTTACTTGCAAGGAATCTGGGAAACATAGCAGACAATATTGTCTGAACTCTGGGAATACATCAGAAGCAGAACCTGAACAAATGACTTAATGCATGTAATACATGAGGGATGCCATCATGGAAAACAAATGAGGGATAAGGAGGATGTAGTGGGTTGAGTTACATCCTCCAAAAAGGTGTGTCCTCGCGCCCAGTGCCTGTGAATGTGACCTCTTTTAGAAATAGGGTCTTTGCAGATGTAATTAGTTAAGAATCTCATAAAAAGTCATAAATCTTTATAAAGTGAAATCATAAAGGATTTATGCCAGCCCTAAATCCCATGACTGGTGTCCTTATAAGAGAAAATAGAGAGAGTTGTGGCACACAGAGACAGAGGAGACGTGTGAAGACCTGGGCAGATGGAGGCTGATGTTGGGGTTATGCTGCCACAAGTCAAAGAAGACCAGGAGCTGACAGAAGCTTGGAGATAAAACAGAAGATTCTCTCCTAGAGCCTTCAGAGGGAGTATGGCCCTGCAGATACCTTGACTTCAGACTTCTGGCCTCCAGAACTGTGGGAGAATTAATTTCTGCTGTTTTAAGCCATCAATCTTGTGGTATTTTGTGGCAGCAGTTCTAGGAAACCAATACAGGGCATGAAACTCATTAGGAGGAAAAGCCGATATAAACTGCACCATCAACTGGCTATGACTGAGGCTAACTGGTGCTTGATCACCACCGGCCTCCATTCCCCTTCATCATGGATGGCCCCACGAGGTGTCACACCCCCTGCACTTCTGGGCTGCTCATGTGAGAGCTTTAGCAGGTTACCCTGGGCATCCCAGAGGAATCCTAGAACCGGAAGCAAAAGAGAGGAGACTGAGCCCAAGACAAGATCTTATTAGGTTGCAATGGCTTGAATTGAAGCTGGTGGGAAGTTGTGCAGAGTATTGGCTGCTGGGATAAGAGCAGAGGCAGAGAGGATTAGAAGTCATGCACAGGCTGGATCCAATACACCACAGAACTCCAGAACTGCGGTTTATTTAGGTTCTATGAGAGTTCCCATCGCAGCCACCTTATAAAATGAGCATCTGCCTCTTTCTATCAAGGAGGAACTGGGGCTCAAAGAGGCCAGGTGACTTGCCCTTGATCATGCAGTTTGTAGATAGCACAGCTGAGATTTAAACCCAGTAACTGGGACTGCAAAGCGTGTGCCCTCTCCACTATGCCATGGCTCTGGGATGGAAACAAGTCTGTTCTTCTAATGTGAGGCTCCACCCCTCTTTGCTGGTCACTGGAGCTTCCCTTTTGATCCAGTCCTCTGTAATCAGGCAGAGGTTCAGCATGCAGTCCCAGCTGCAGATCAGGTGGCTGCTCCAATGACCTCATTTCCAGCTGTAGGCATCCCTGTAGGCCCAGGAGAGCCACAGCTTCTCACATTCACATGCTTCAGAGTTTAAAAAAAAAAAAACAGTTTTAAAGACACAAAACCCATATATTGATTGAGTATTCTTGTACACAGCTCTGAGCTAGGAAATAAAAGTGGTGGACAAGGCAGGTACATACAAATCCCTTGTGGAGTTCACAGATGAGGAGGGACAAATAATCAATTAACTCTGCAGTGAGAATCACTCATCTGCTCAGAACTGTCCAGGGGCTACCATCGCACCCTTTCTAAAGCACATCTCTGATGATGGCACTTCCTAGCTCAGGAACTTTCATCATTTCCATTGTCCTAGCAGAGGCTCTCAAAGTGTGCATCAGAATCAGCTGGAGGGCTTAGTATGATGCAGATTGCTGGCCCCACCCCAAGGGATCCTCATGGGTGGACCCAAACCAATCACTTTTAACCAGTCCCCATAGGAGGCTGATGCTGCTGGTCCTGCATCCCTGCTCCAAAAACACTAGCTTCATAAATTAACAAATATGTGAGCCCTTCAAGGTCCTTGGAAAGCAGGGCCCACCCAGCCTCATCACTCACCCTTAACTCTCACCTCCCACCTTCCAAACACACTGAACACACCTCCCCTGCCTGGGCACAACCAGTGCTCCCCTGTCTTCCTGCCTTTTCCCTGTCCCAGCTCTTTCTGGTCTGCTTGGCAAACTCCTGGCAATCATTCAAGATCCAGCTAAATGCTACCTCCTCTGAGAAGCCTCCTCCTCTTCCCAAGCAGAATTAGATACCCTTCCTCTGTATTTTCATAGCACTCCATACTTAACTATAACTCACAGCACACATGATATGCTAAAATAATGTTTGCATTCATCTCCTGTGCTTGACTGTAAGAAGTAGAGTTAACACTTTTTGAGTACTCACAATATGACAAACACTTGACATTCTTAATGTATCTAATGCACACAGAAACCCCAGAGATGGGCATTTTTGTTGTCTCTCTTTTAAAGATGATAAAATGGGCCGGGCGCGGTGGCTCAAGTCCTGTAATCCCAGCACTTTGGGAGGCTGGGACGGGCGGATCACGAGGTCAGCAGATGGAGACCATCCTGGCTAACACGGTGAAACCCCGTCTCTACTAAAAAATACAAAAAACTAGCCGGGCGAGGTGACGGGCGCCTGTAGTCCCAGCTACTTGGGAGGCTGAGGCAGGAGAATGGTGTAAACCCGGGAGGCGGAGCTTGCAGTGAGCTGAGATCCGGCCACTGCACTCCAGCCTGGGCCACAGAGCGAGACTCCGTCTCAAAAAAAAAAAAAAAAAAAAAAAGATGATAAAATGAAGACACAGAAAGGTTAAGTAATTTGCCCAAAACCACCTAGCCAGTGAGTGGTGGATCTGAGATCTACTCCACATAAGTGAGTTCACCCTATGGCCTCCTTAGGCTTATATGGTCCAGTGTAGCAACCACTGGCCACATGTGGCTACTGAGCCCTTGAAATGTGGCTGGTGCAACAGAGGAGCTACATTTTTTTATTTTAATTATTTTAAATATAAATTTAAAAACAAAGACGCAAGTCAGTTATTGGAAAACTTTCAAGAATGTTTGAAACAACCTGGGTTGTTGTGAATGTACTTTTTCTGCTGTCCGTTTTACAAAATTTAAGTACAAATCAAGTAATTTCAATGAGAAGTTAGAGTCCAAATAGAGATGTGTTAAATGCATAAAATATATACCAGATTTCAAAGGCTTCATATAAAAAAGGAACAGAAAGTGTTGCCTATTTTTATATTGACTACATGTTGAAATGATAATATTTTGGATAGTGTGGGTTAAATAATATACATTATTAAAATTAGCTTTCCCCATTTCTTTTACTTTTTTCAGTATGGCTGCTAGAAAAGTTAAAATTATGTCCATGACTTACGTTTCTATTGGACAGTGGTGCTCTCTATTATGAGATCCTGAAAAGCCAGAGCTTGTCTTACAAGCCCAGATTGGTGGGCTGGGGTTGAGAAGGGGCTGCAGGAAGGCTCAGTGGGACTTTCTCCAAGCCCGGAAGTTGCAGGCCAGCTTCTAGCTCCCAGAATCCTCCAGCAGCATTAAATCTTCCCTGGAATAATGCAAGTCCAGGGCTTTGCCAGCCAGCAGCTGACTACCTGGAAGGCACTGCTATTTATAGATGATGCCATCCATGGGAAGTAATAGTCCCTCGGAATTCTCAGAAGAGTTTGCCTTTCGATTAGGGCCCAGCCTAGTTAGGAAAGCAAAGACCAATTTGTGAGTATTTTTAGGCCATTCGCTGTACAGTCGGAAATGCTGAAATTCGAATCTGTTTTCCCCTAGGAAGCTGAGCACAGCTGCAAAGTCAAAAGTGGGCTTTTGCACAAGGAAAAATAATTAGCTTCCCTGTTAACAGGCTCCATGGAGGAAGTTAGTGCGCGAGTCTGTCTAAAGGAGGGAGGGCTGATGAGGGTGCTGGGGACAGATCTCTCAGAAGTTAATATAAGCAGCCTTTTCAAGGGAGCTCAGTGGGAGCTGCTGGAGTGATGAGATTGGATTTCCGGCTCATTCTCTTATTCTCTTGCTGGTCATTTCCGAACATTGCTTAGTGTCAAGTGAGAAAAATTACAAAAATAAAAGCCACTGATAAAGTCCCCCGCCCCTCCCTGCTCCTAAAAAACTTGAAATTCTCTTGGTTCAGAGGCATTGATTTGTAATCCTGTGTCTCCATGCAAAGAATCAGAGATAGGTGGCCTCTGGTATTTTCCTTTTCATGAAAACTGTGTTCAGTATATTTCAGTGAAAGATGCAACTTGATAGGAAGTGACTTGTCTTCCACTATGATCAGTGAAGGGCAGCACTTCCCCCCACGATGGGACTCACTAAGAGCCACAGCCAACAGGAGAGCACCAACTTCCGGTCTGGAGACCCCGGTGCTGATTAGCTATTCTTGGGCACAAGGCCCTGGGTCACCACATCTGGAAAGTGCAACATCTTTTAGAACAGGTGGAACCTCCTGGCATCTCTGAGACAACACCAGGTAGATGTTTCCCCTTCTTGTTTCATCTTTTGGTCCTCATAACAGGCTCACAAGCAGGCGTGGGAAACCACCCAATTGTTCCCAGAACATTGGGACAGATGTTTACAGTCTTTTAAAGTAAACATAGAAATTGACCCTCCCAGTCTTACAGCTTGAAAATTCCATTTGTCTTATCTGAGTTCCTTTCTCAGGAGCCCAACTCTCAGGACCCAGATAGTATCAACGAACTGAAACTCATCAGGTCACCATATCCAGACAATGAGAAGTCAGACCCCTCATCCCTGATGATTTCCTTACTCCCTCCTTCCTGTTTGCCCACGTGTAGTTACATTTCTTCCCTGCTATATGAACCCCCAATTTCAATTGGTCAGGGAGATGGATTTGAGACTGATCTCTCATCTCCTCAGCTGCAGCACCCAAATGAAACCCTGCTCCCTGCTAATACTAATTGTCTCAGTGATTGGCTATCCATGCCCAAGCAACAAGACCCAGAATAAACCCCTGGCATTTTAGTAACACATGCACACCTACACATACCTTATAATATATAAAGTACTTTACAGTCTCTGGCCACTCTGGGTGCTGGCACAGGAACAAGTTCTGTGCAGGGCCTGTGGCCAGACCACGCATGTCACCTCAAGGGGAAGGTGGTGGCACCCAGGTAAAGGTGCTTGAGATCCCAAAGCTCCAGGGCGGGTGTTACAGTGCTCCTTTAGTTCCACCATGTGCAAATAGTGGTGTGTTACCAGCTCAGCTGGCACCTTGCTTCATCACATGGGGCAGCTGTCCTCTGATTGTGAGGGAAAAGGGCCAGTGTGACAACCTTTCTGAGTATCCACACTCAGTGGGTCCTGAGCTCTTGTCCAGTATCCAAGAAGAATGAGGTTACACGGATGGTTGAGGGGTGGTGATGGCAAAGAATTTTATTGAGCAACGAAAACAGCTCTCAGCAGAGGGGAGCTGGAGAGGAGACAGGAAGGGCAGATCATCTCTCCCAAAGTCAGGTTGTCTCTTCCCCAAAGCCAGGCTATCTCCTCCTCTACCAACTGAGTCTGGGGTCTGCATGCTGATTGGTTTGTGAGTATGCATGAAAGGTTAAAGTGAAGACACCACTCAAAGGTGGCCACAACAGTGTAGAAAACCAATTAGGAAAGGGGAGGTGTATGTAAACTAGGTGAAGAGTGAGGACCAATCAGAAGAAAGCCTGCCAAAAAGGAAGATGAGTTCTCAATCTGGTCCAAGGATTTATTAATAACTTGTAGTTTTGCTTTCAGGCTTTAAACTGTCTTTGGCTTGGAGATGGGGTTTCAATGGGTACCCACCCCTATCTGCCTAGGCATTTAGCTGCTTCCTGTTGCTATCAATATGCATCTTTGCCACAGCATTGTTAGGTATCTGCCATGATTATCCCTATTCTCAGATGAAGAAACAGGATCAGAAAGGTTCCTTGCCTTGTATGAGTCACAGAAGGAAAGTGAGTGGCAATCAGGACTAAATGCAGATTATCTATATCCAGGCTTGGGATTTCTCTCATGTATAAAGTTTTTCTTCAGCAGACATTCAACCATCACCCATCAAGTGTCTAGAACGACCAATGACTCTGTGCCTGCCATGTGCTGTGTATTTTCTATATGTTAATTCCCTGAATCCTCAAGCAACTCCATAAAATATGTAAATCTCAGGAAAGTAAAGCAGCTTCCAGTTAACAACAGAGGATTGAAACAAGCCTTTGTCTTCTTTCCATCCTAAAATTCCACTAAAATAATAATGAATGACATTTTTGAAAGATGACTATGAGTCACCTTACCACATATCATATTTTAGTTGATTTACCTGCATTTCCTAATTTAATGCTCACAAAATCCTATAAGGAGAGTCTTATTATTATTCCCATTTTACAAATGAAAAAACTGAGGTAGAGAAATGCTCAATACCTTATCTAAAGATACACAGTTAAAACACAGTAGTATTTTCCAGGCATGTATCTTCAGACCTTATGCTCTTAGTCCTTACTGAAGCAGGATATTTCCCTGACCCCTTTGCAGGATTTGCAACAGGGGTGCCTTGTGTACCCAGCCTACAGTTTTCAGCTCCTCACAGGAGAGAGCATGTGAGGAAACAAGGCAGGAAATGGAGTGCATGAATGCTGGAACCAGCCAGCTGCTCTGGTACCAGCAGGAGTGAACTCCACTCACTTGGACCCACTGCACTCTACCTCTCGTGGGAGGGAGTGTGCAGCTGAGTGGGTGCAGGAGCTGGGGTGAACACTTTTGGGCACCAGTAGGAAAACTTTGTGCAGGCCCCACAGCAGTGTCTGAAGGGGTGCCCGCAACCCCTGAAGCTGCAGAAGCTGCAGAGGGAGTATTACAATGCTTTTTTAGTTCTGCCATCCATGGATAGCTTAAGTGGCCCCTTAACAGCTCAATGGGCCCTCTGCCTTTTTGCATAAGGCAATTATCTTCTGCCGGTGAGGGCAAAGTGTCAGTGTGACGGCCTTTTGTATCTACACTTGTGGCTCCCAAGCTCTTGTCCAGCAACCAGGAAAAATGAGGTCACATGAATGAATTGAAGAATGGTAAATGCGGGGGATTTTATTGCCAACAAAAGTGGCTGTCAGTGGGAAGGGGAGCTGAAAAGGGGACGTGGCAGGAAGGTAATCTTCCCCTAAGTCCAGCCAACTCTGGCCAGATTCTTCTCCGAAATTATATTGTGAAGCTGTCCCTCTAAAGTCGAGCCGCTTCTCTCCAATGTCCAGCTATAGTCTCTGACGTCCAGCTGCTTCTCCTTCCTGCTGACTAAGTCTGGGGTTTTTATAGGCACAGAATGGGAGGCAGGGAAGGGCCATGGGTGGTTTTGGAAAAGGCAATGTCTGAGCAGGAAAACAGGGATGTAAGTTCTCACTCTGGGCCATAGTCTCAAGCTTTTCAACTTAAGAGTGGGGCTTCTCCAGGGAACCACCCCTGTCTGCCCAGAATTTCTCTGTCCCTTGTCCCTATCATTGTGACTGTAAACAGGTAAAAAGTATTTAGACTCACAATGAAGATAGTACCTGTAGAAAATCCATCAGCAGTTGAGGGAGTTCATCCATATTCTGAGAAACAGAGAGAGAATGGCAATTGATGTCACAAAGTAGACAGAGCCCCAGCTTTGTGTGTTAGCATAGTGAGGTGAACATGAAAAAGTCATATCTTGTAACAAAAAACTCTGGAGAAGTCCAGGACTTGGGAATACTCAGTGAGACCAAGAGCAATACCAATATAGGGAACTGGGACCAGGGGAATTTGCTGAAAAACTGAACCTAAAATAGCTTCTCTTCTTCCCTAGCTATATCTCTAGTTGGCCAAGTATATAACCTGCCTCCTTAACCACACACCTCCACTGCAGGCAGAACATCCATCCAAGGTGTTCTTTTTAACTAAAGACATTAAGTTATTTCCTTAAACACATACACACACACACACACACACACACACACACACACACAAGATCCCTAGTTGGGAATTTGGGATTCCCCAAACACAGTAGCTCAAAATATAAAGAGCTAAAAAATATGAAAGAAAAGAGACATAGTGACATGGTCTAATAATTTACTAACATATTGTCACATTTGAAAATACCACCATAAAGAAAAGTTCTTAAAAACTCATAGAGAAACGTTTTCATTTTAAGATGCCAGAGTGAATAAATTTCTGGTACTTTCCCCTTCCAAAAATAACAAGAAAAACTAAAAAAAAAAAAAAAAAAAAAAAAAAAGCTATGTATTTCTTAACACACTCGATAGGAAGATGGATGGCAGAAGGAGGAAAGCAAAGCACTTAGCAGAGAGAATGTTTCAACCCCAAGTGCCTATAAGAAGAGGAAGCCATCCAATTCACCCCTTCAGGAACACAGAACGTTTCTAACTCTCACTGGAAACTGAGAGTACCATGTACCACTGAAGGCAGTAGTAGATGGGTGGAATGAAAAGCCAGACACAGAAGTGTGGTCGAAAAGTTTGAATAACAATTTAGACACCCAGGTCTCCATCCTGACCCAAGTCATCATAGGTGTATTGTCCTGGAGTACTAAGTTGAGTATTGAGTCTGTACACAGGTAAAAGTCTAGATATGTAAATAGGGGAAGGGAATCTTGATTTAAGTATCTTTCTAGAGAACAATAAGCCTGTACCAGGAAAAGACCTACAAATCCCTAATGATTTAGCATCATCTGGCCTCACACTGCTCTGCAGTGGAGCCCACCAGTGCACTCACAGCTTGCTTCCAGTTTTTATCATCTTACTTATTAGTATGAACAGACAATTGAGAAGTACTAAAAATTTGGAGAAATTATCCTACTTGCAGAAGAAACCTGAACAAAGAACAAAGAATACAGAGGCAACAGAATTAATGCAGAAAGCATAAAAAAAACTTCAAAGAAAATGTAATTATTATCCTCAGAGAAATAACAGGAGATGTTATAATCCATAAAACAAGAAAAATGCATTCATTAAAAAGTACATTTATATAGCAAGTGAGAGTTCTTGGAAATTAAAAATATGATGACGCAATTTTTGTAAAAAAAAATTCAAAATAAGTGCATAAAAATAAAGTCAAGAAATTTTCCCTGAAAGTAGAATAAAAAGATAAGCAATGAACAATAGAAGAGGAAAGATGAGAAAATTAGAAGATCAATCCAGGGGGTTGAACATCTTACCAACAACAATTTTCAAAGAGATCAGAGAAAATAAAGGGGAGGACATTTTCACAGAAAAAAATATGCAAGAATATTTCCTAGAATGGAGGTACACAAGTTTTCTCTGAGTAATAAGTAAAAAAGAAATTTAAAAAGTTCAAAGCCTCAAACCAAAGCACACATATCACTGTGAAATTCAGAACAAAAGAAAATCTGAAATGCTTCTGTAGGGGAAATACATATATATGTGAAAATATGAATGGCAGTTGGGCTTTTCAACAGGAACATAGGGAGCTATGAAAATGGTACAATTACTTCAAAATTCTAAGGGAAAATGATTGACACTTTAAACATCTATAGCCATCCAGATTGTAAATCAAGTGTGAGCATACAGCAAACATTTGTTTTAGCATGCTAAGTTTCAAAAATACAATTTCTACTTACTTTACTTCTTCTCAGGAAGCTACTGCAGGAAGTATTTCAACAAAACTGAGGGGCAAACCAAGGAACAGAGAAACCACTGCAGGAGTGGAGTGAAGGGAACACCAAGGATCATGGTTCATGAATGTCTAGGACCACAGCTGAGGAGCATATTTAGAGAGCAGTTAGTCCCATATAGCAACAGGAGAATGGAGGCACCAAGAATTTCTAGGAGAAAATTTAGAATGCATAAAGTATTTGACATGTTTGACCATGTGAAAAGCTGATTCTGTATAATAGAGTTGTTATAGGCTGTGAGAAAACAGTCCAATGATAAGAGCAAACACATAAATAATGCTTACTATTTTCCAGGCCCCGGTTCTTATCAATTTACATATGTAAAACTAAGTAAATAACAAAAACATAGGCAGTTGTTAATTCCAGGAAAAACTAAAAACTTGAGGAAAAAAATTATATTTACTGCATACTACTGGGCTCAGCCATGAAAAATCTGTATATAATCTGTGTATAATTATAATAATAAAACCATTTAACATAAATTTGAATTTAAAATGTGACATTACTCTATTGAGAGGATAAAGTAACTAAGTTGAGAAAAAGCATAATTCCTCCCTTACCACAAGAGGAAATCAGTAGAAAATGCCTAAAATTTGGCCTAATAAATAAACATAAATGTAGAATTATAAAGTTACCTATTAGAAGTAACGACTAAAAGAGTTCAAAGGGATGACCTGTGAAGCTGTGAATGGGTTTTGCCATAAGCTTTGTAGTGCTCTAGTAAATTCCATTGGTTCTTTGCCCAGGTCCCCTTTCCTGAGGGGATGTACCAGTGGCCACTAATGCTCACAATTGCACCCTTTTCCAGAAAATTTTACTCAACCAACAGGATTAGCATTATCTGGAAATATCTAGGAAGCTATGCCTTCTCTCTGAGAATAGCCACAAGGTAATGACAGCCTGATATGGAATTTTCAAAAGCCTATCATCACCTTTTTTCTTCAAGATGGAAAAATTGTGGGGTGCCAGTTATGCTTCAGGGCTGCCTATGTGATAAGACTATGTTTATATTTCAGCTGAGGCCACCTCTTTGCTTTGTTTTCCCCCTTCCCTATCCTGCTTCCTTCACTTCCTAATGGATTTCTCCTGAGTTTGCTACCTTGATGACTCACTTGCACACAAATCCCTGTCTTAGACTTGGTTTCTAAGAAATCCATCCTCAAGCAATTGGTACTGTGGTTCTATGAAGCTAAGGATGGAGGTGGACTACTTTCCAGCTGCTAGCAGAGTGACTCCAATCACTGGTAGTGTTTTGCTAGCAGATGAACTATAAGATTTCCCTTAATCCATAGGGCCTGCAGAAGTGGCCTACCTTCCCTCCCTTTTTAGACAGTGTTCCCACTCGATTGACCACTATACTGAAGTCTCAGCCAAGACCTAGTCATACCTTTCTTCCTGGCCACCAGACAAAGAATAGAGACCAAATCTCAGCTTGGCTTTAGTGGCTGTGTTCTGCCTACTGAGCAAAGCTAGGTATTGTACACCAAAGAAGCTACAGTACCTGTTCATTCACTTACATGGACAGAAAAATAACCAGAGGAAGGATAGACATAAAGCAGGGCTAAATGGTTTGGCTGGTTTGTCAATGACCTGAAAGGATCAAAATTAGAAGACTGGGGACAAGGAGGTGTAGGAACAAGGCACGTAGGTGGATCTAGGCGAGAGAATCTTTGCAGAGCATGTCACAAAGCCTGTCAGAGAACACCCCCACAGAAGAAGCATTACACAACTGTGGGACAGGATGACTTAACCAGGACATGTCCCTGGCCTCTGTCATTGGCTACCCTAGTTCTACACAACAAACATGTGCATAAACAGAGCGGTCATGGTGGAAAGGAGGGGGCATGCATGGGCTTCCTCTCCCCAAGCATTATCCAGCTACTGACACACTGAAAGTCTGACTTCAAACAACATAGACTGATGCTGAGTCCCTGATATGGTACCAACAAGACTTTGGATGGTTGTTTGCATCACAGTCCCCTCTAGTCTGGAAAGGATGGCAATATACGCTGCCTGGGATGGACTCAGGTGTTGATTATGGGTCTGCTGTTCCCACCACACGGCCTTAGCACCACTATCTGAGGACTCATAGGGTGTCTGATCTTCTGACCTGGGATTCCCTGCATAACATTGCCTCAGACCAAGGGACACACTGTGTAGCAGAGGGAGTATAGTGCTAGCATGACGTGGAAGCCACTGGACCTATTATATGCCATATGCCATACCATCCAGAAGCTCCAGGTCTGAATGGCCAAAAGAATGGCCTCTTGAAGGAATAGCTAAGGCACCAGCTTGGAGATGACATCCTGTAGGAATGGGATGATACACTTAAACCAGTGGCCATTGCATGGGCATGTGCCCAAAAGTAGTTAAAATATATGGGTGTGGGAATCCATATATGGGACCAAGTGGAAGAAGTAGGAGTGGCCCATACAGTATCGCTCTCAGTAACCCACTTGAGGAATTTGGACTTCTGATCCTTGCAACTTTGAGCTCTATGAGATGAGAGATCTTGGCTCCCAAAATGGAGGAAGGAGAGGAGGGGATGCATCTAGCTGAGAACAGGGTAAGACACCCCTAATTTAAAGCTGTGGCTGTGGCCCAGTCAGCTTGAGCACCTTATAATAGTAGACCAGTAGACCACTCTGGCCTTACCACACTAGTAGGGGTCATTAGTCCTGACCAGCATGAGGAGGAGGTAGTCCTGCTCCCACAAGATGGTGCCAGAAGGAATACAGATGGCACACAGGTGATCTGCTTGGCAACTCTTGCCTCTCCCATGTCCAGTTTTAACTGTAAATAAGCAAAATATAAACCATGGCCTGATAAGTTATGATGATGACCAGGGATTCAGCCCCCCTTCAGGGATGAAGATCTGGATCGCCCCACCCAGGAAGCCACTTAGCCCAGCAGAAGTGCTATCTGAGTGAGAGGGAATCTAGAATGAGGAGAGGAGGGAGGTGATGAGTAATAGATATGGATCCAGTTGTAACAGGGGGGACTGTCATTCATCCCACTGACCCTCCTCATCTAAATTTCCCCAGAAATTATGACCCATCAGAATCCTGGAAAATCTCTGTGTGGATGAAGTAAATATTTTGTGAAGGCCAATATACCAGGCAGAGGAAAAGGAGACTATAATAAAGGCTGGTGGTGCTCTGCCTAGATCCATGTTACTGGTCAGCATACCTATTCCTCACTGGCTAACAGCTCACAACTGCCTCTATCTAGAGAGAATTGACTTCAGATGGCAAGAATTGTTGCACCTGGTAATACCTGGGAGTTCATTCTCCCCACCCCCACCCCAGCCACACACACATGGGCAGGTACCAGCCAAGGAGTGGGATGCAAAGATACTTGCCTCCAGGAAGGACGGCTCTCTGGGCACTTCTGATCTCTCCATGGGATCAGGCTGAAGCTGGACTTCAGCTGAAACCACCTGCCTCTCTCCTTCCCTCACTTCCTGGAGGGTTTTTCTGGAGGTCACTTTTTCAGTAAATCACCCCCACAAAAATCCCTTTCTCAAGTTGTGCTTCTAGAGAGTTCTACAGAACTTAAAGACTCTTTGACTTTTGAAACTGTCTATAGCAATTCTTCAATTGCAATAATACCTTTCTAAGATAATAAGAGCTTCCAGAAAACTGGGGTGGGGGGGGCGGTGGTGAGGAGGAAGTTCCTGTATTTGTTTAGTTGCCTAGGGCTGCCATACAAAGTACCCCAAACTGGGTGAGTTAAAACAACAGAAATTTATTCTCTCACAGTTCTGGAAGTTAGAAGTCCAAGATCAAGGTGTGGACAGAGCTCTGCTCCCTCCAAAGCCTCTCAGGAAAGATCCGTTTTTACCTCTTTCAGCTTCTTGGCTCCAGGCATTCCCTGGCTTGCAGCAGTACAACTCTAATCACAGCCTCCATCTTCACTCTGTCTGTGTCCAGATTTCCCTCTTTTTGTAAGGACTCCAGTTATATTGGATTAAAGGCTCACCCTATTTCACTATGACCTTATCTTAATTAATTACATCTACAGTGCTTCCATTCCTGAACAAGGTTGCATTCTGAAGAACTAGTGGTAGACACTTCAACATATCTTTTGGAGGCTGCAACTTAACCTGTAATGGTCTTCTGTGAGGAATGATAAGCCAAATGGTGGTGGATGCCTTGCCATGCACACTGAAAGCTAGACCAGGGAGCATATTTTAAATACTGAAGAAAAATCATTTCTAGCCTATACCTAGCTCAATTAGAAAATAACTTCATGTTCAGACATGCAAAGTTCTGAAAATTTCCCTATGTTTGCCTACCTTTTGCTTCTTTGGCAGCAAAGAAGGATGTACTCTAGCAAAATAGAGCAATAGCCCAAGAAAGAAGGGAGTAGAAGGCAGAAAACAGAGGTCCCAGCTAGGTGCAGGTACAAGGGATTTCCAGGATGATGGCCATGCATCCCAGAATGGAAACTGGTTCAACCTGGAAAGGAACTTTAATAAAAAATGCTCTGCAGACTATCTGATTGGCTAGAGCTCTGAGGGGAAAATATGGAGGAAAATTATAAAGAAGATATTGCAATAAGAAAAAAAGAATAATAATCAAAACTTTTACAAAAAGTGAAACGACACAAAAACTGTAGAAGGAAGGAAATAAAATCATAGCATACCACCTGGTTCTAGAGCAAATTTTAAAATACTGAAAACCCTGATAAAAACAAAAGTTAAATAAACATCATGATGTAAATTTGTTGAGAGAATGTGGGGATATTTAAAGGGATATTTATTAAAGGAGTTAAGTTCTAATACAGTACGGCAATATGTCAATAGATATTATCTAAATGTGTAAAGCAAAAAGGGCAATTTAAGCCCATTATTTAAAGAAATGGAGATAACCACCAGAAGAAATAGTTCAAAGAGTTAAAAGTGATTGCTCATAAGAAGCAGGACAGAGAAGGGGAGATCAGAAGAGGCTGCCATTTGCATTATAAAAATGTTTTACTTAATTTTTGTAAAGCCGTGTGACCTATTCAAGTTATTAGAAAAGACTTCAGTAACTCACACACAACTACACAATCAGTAGGTGTCAATACTGGGATTTGACCCCCAAATCCCTTATTTTATGCTTACGCCTGTCCTGTATACTTTGTCCTGCTCTCTCCTGTATATTTTGTTGCCTACTAATTAATAGATGATGTGGCTTACCCTTAAGATGTGGAAGTGAAAAAAAAAAAAAAAAACTGTTCTTACCCTAAATAACTCTTCAACCCCCATGTATGTTGAAGCATGAAGATAAGATACATGTAGAATTAAAATATGTTGCAAGAAAGGCCAAAACAATCCAAAGATATGAATGGAGCATCAGGATTTTAGAAATACTCTTGAATATAACTTTGGAGACTTTCATGGCTTTTCAGAAGAAAATATTGCTCAAATCATGTGGGCAGTTCTGCACGATCAGGCAAATAAACTTCCGTCTACCTAAATTGTTTAGCCCCAAGGGGGCTCTTTGGACATAGATTCAGGTAATTCTGCAGCCTTAGCCTCTCCATAAATGGAAAGACCACAGGTCCAGAGCCTGGAGCACAGTGGAATCTGCGGTGTAGGCTGTGGCCAGGGAAACGGCTTAGCAGTGTCGTGTCCCAAGATGTACTGTGTTGGGTGTTGCTAAGACACAGTGGTAATGTAATGTGTACCATAAAACAAATGGAGGCAAGCTTTCTGCTTCCACCCTGGGTTCTGTTTCTTCAGAAGCAAGTTAAGAAGAAGGGGAGATGGAGCTGTCAACTCTCTGTACATAAATTCAAAAGGATGAGCAAAGGCTGGCAGGATGATGGATAATTCCCTACAATAGATGTACATATTCTTATGCAAGAAAGCAACCATTGCAGCAGAGTAAAATATGGAATATGGAACAGCGGAGAAGAATGTCAGCAAGTAGAATGAGCTCAGTGAAAGATTATAATCCAGCAGAATCAGCACTAGAGTGACAAATTCTAGATTTTACCCTATCCCAAAGCTCACCATTTGGTCTTTTCTATCGGGAACAAAGCCTTAAGAAAGATTTTAAGGTACTCTGAGATTGTCAGGAAAGAACTGCAATTAGCAATACCTGCTGCCGGCTACAAAAGGGAAAATGTTGGCTCATTTGCCTTACATGGTCAACCATGGCTTCTGACATGCTCAGCAAATGAATTCACGCCTCCCCAGGGATGAGGATTTCTAAAGTGTTGAGAAGGGTGTACTTTATTACGAAAACAAGCAACCCTATTCCATTTTTTTTTTTTACATGGCCAAAGTGCACACTTGTGTTACCTTTACAAAATGAATGAAACTTACTGAAGAGATTTTTTCATTAAAGACAAATAAAAACCTCATTGACATTTGGGTCAATTTCCATCCAGCTTTATCTCTATGAATACATTCTCTAATACAGGATTATATCTAGGTTAGAAAACTGTGGAGCCCATAGTTTTCATTCCATGGTTTGGGTTTAATGAATCTCAATCCAGTTTAGGATTTTCTTTTATTTATAACACATTAAATTGTTAAAGATTTATTTAGGAGCTAAATATGAATGTTGAAAGGGTGTGCCTACTGAATGCCCATAGAAGGATGGGCAGTTGATAGGAAGACTGAACTATTCCTAATTCTAAACTTCGAACTAATTAAATATTTCTTGAAACTCTGCCCCGAGACAAAATGAAAACCAATCAACCAAGGTTCTCAAGGAACTAGCTATTGAACCAACCCCTGCCCCCATGCCACAGACGGCCACAGACTGACAAATCACTAAAATCAGTGCTTCTTTGGTTACTCAGAAGATTTGATAATTTACAAAAATGGTCTTTCGGCAAACTGATCCATGTTCAAGCTGAGTTTCAGTAGATGGATTATCATCAAGTTGAATCAGGGCCCCCTTTAAACATTTTGGAGTTGGCAGAGCTCTGGACATCATTTTACAGAAAATAGCCAGACTTTCTGAAGGGAAACACCCAAAAGTCCCATCCCATTTAGAAATGAAAAGTAAAAGAAACCTGTTGTGTTGACATGGGATAGTCCCAGACAGCATCTCCTGACAGGTAAGGATACCGAGGACCCCAGAAAAGGCAGTTACTCCGACGATGAGAGGAGAATGGACTAGGCTAGTGTCCTAGGCAAAGCGCAGGGAGGGGTAAATGGGAGATGTTTGGGACCAGAGTTTAGCTAAACCTGGAAGCCACTCCAGATCCAGTCATCACTGTCAGGCTTGCAAATATTAGCCTCTGGTATACCCCAGTGACTCCCACAGAGATCTGTACCAGCCAGGCAGGCATAACAATGGATGGGCATTTCCACTGGCAGCACCCTCTAGCAGTGACGGAAGCTATTAGAGATTCGTCTTCCAGCTCTGCTTCTATCTGGAGCTCATTGGCCCAGCAAGCCCCACAACTAACTCCAGAGACCTCTAGAGAGAGCTGTGTCCTTTCTCAGAAGTTTGAGGAATCTCATGAGAAATTTGTTTGCATAAATTAGGGTATGTATTTGCACGCCAGCTGGTGGCCCAAGCCAAACCCTTCCCACAAAGAATACAGAATACAGCCTGCATAAAGATTCAAAAGATTCAAACTGCCAGGGTGTGCCGTGCATGACACATGAATAGAAGGTAGATGCCCAATGGACATCTGTTGCTTTGCTTTGGCAACCCGAGTAGAAATGAGGGCCTACACTCTGTTTTTAGGGATTTGGTTTTGGTTTTGGTAGTTTGTTTGTTTGTTGTTGCTGTTGTCATTATTTTGAGGAGAGAAGATGAGATCAGTGAACTAAAGAATAAATAGTACAGTGAGATCTTTGGGCCTTGGAGGAAAAAAGACCCAGTGGCAAAATGATAATTTCCCTGCTGATATTTACCAAACTTTAGTCCTTTGCAAACAACCGTCTCAATTTTTGTCATACCTATATACTACACCATTTATACTATGATTTACTTAATATATTTTAATTGGCTTGCTTTCTATTTACATTTTTTAAAATAGACTTTGTTATTTGGACAGGCTTCGGGTTCACAGTAAAATTGAGTAGAAGATACAGAGATTTCCTATAAACTCCCTGCCCCAATACATGCATAGCCTCCTCCATTATCTGCATTTCCCACCAAAGTGGTACATTTGTTACAATTGGTGAATCTTCATTGGCGTAACATTATAACCTAGAAACCATAATTTACAGTACGATTCACTCTTGGTGGTGGTGGGCATTCTATGGGCTGGAACAAATGTGTGATGCCATACATTCACTCTGCCGTTATAGAAATCCACTGCCCTGAAAATCCCCTGTGCTCCACTCGTTCATCCCCTCTTCCTCCTCAGCCCTGACAACCTCTGATCTTTTGCTGTCTCTGTAGTTTTACCTTTTCCAGAATGTATGTGGCTGGGATCATTTAGTAGGTAGCCTTTTCATATTGGCCTCTTTCACTCAATAGTGTGTATTTAAGATTCCTCCATGTCTTTTCATGGCTTGATAGCTCATTTCTTTTTAACACTGAATAATATTCCATTTTCTAGATGTACTGTGGTTTACCCATTTACCTACCAAAGGACATTTCAATTGCTTTCAAGTTTTGGCAATTACAAATAAAGCTGCTATAAACTTCCATGTTCAGGTTTTGTGTGGACATGTTTTCAGCTTCTTTGGATAAATACCAAAAAGCACAATTGCTAAACCATATATACGGTAAGAGTATGTTTAGTTTTATAAGAAATCACCAATCTGCCTTTAAAAATGGCTATACCATTTTACATCCACCAGCAACAAATGAGAGATCCTGGTCACTCCACATCCTCCCCAGAACTTAGTGTTGTCAGTGTTCTGGATGTTTCGCAGCCTAATAGGTGTGTAGCGGAATCTCACTGTTGTTTTAATTTGCATTTCCCCGATGACGTGTAGGCATCTTTTAACATGCTTATTTGAAAATAAAAAATCTAGGCTGGGTGCGGTGGCTCACGCCTGTAATCCCAGCACTTCGGGAGGTCGAGATGGATGGATCACGAGGTCAAGAGATCGAGACCATCCTGACTAACATGGTGAAACCCAGTCTCTACTAAAAATACAAAAATTAGCAGTGTGTGGTGGTGGGTGCCTGCAGTCCCAGCTACTTAGGAGGCTGAGGCAAAAGAAAGGCGTGAACCCAGGAGGCCGAGCTTGCAGTGAGCCGAGATCGCGCCACTGCACTCCAGCCTGGGCGACAAAGTGAGACTGACTCTGTCTCAAAAAAATAAAAGAAAATAAAAAAGAAAAGAAAAAATCTTTGGTGAGGTGTCCATAAAGGTTTTGGCCCCTTTTTTCATTGGATTATTTGTGTGTTCTTAATCTTTTCTTTTTTATTTTATTTTTTTTTTTTTTTTTGAGACAGTCTTGCTCTGTCGCCCAGGCTGGAGTGCAGTAGGGAGATCTCAGTTCACTGCAAGCTCCGCCTCCCGGGTTCACACCATTCTCCTGCCTCAGCCCGTCACTGCACCCGGCTAATTTTTTTGTATTTTTAGTAGAGATGGGGTTTCACCATGTTAACCAGGATGGACTCGATCTCCTGACCTCGTGATCTGCCCACCTCGGCCTCCCACAGTGGTGGAATTGCAGGTGTGAGCCACTGTGCCCGGCCCTTATGGCTGAATTTTAAGAGTTCTTTGTATATTTTGGATAATAATTCTTTATCTGCTATTCACTTTGCAGATGTTTTCTCATAGTCTGTGACTTATCTTTTTATTCTCTTGACAGTGTGTTTCACGGAGCAGACATTTTTAATTTTAATGAAGTCCAGTTTATCATTTCTTTTAATGGGTCATACCTTTGGTGTTGCATCTAAAAAGTTATCACCAAACCCAAGGTCATCTAGATTTTCTCCAATGTTATCTCCCAGGAGTTTTATAGTTTCACTTGTTACATTTAGGTCTATTATCCATCTTGAGTTAATTTTTCTGAAGCGTGTAAGATCTATGCCCACAATTATGTTTTACATGTAAAATAGATATCCAGTTTCTCTAGCACTATTTGTTGAAAAGACTATCTTTTCTCCATTGCATTGCCTTTGCTCCTTTGCCAAGATCAGTTGACTTTATTTCTGTGGATCTACTTCTGGGCTCCCTATTCTGTTCCACTGCTCTATTTGTCTGTTCTTTCACCAACACCACTTCAATTTTTTTAATAAAAAATTCTACATTATGGGTTTTATGTGGCGGTTATCATTTTTCTAATTGTATTAGTCCATTCTCACACTGCTATAAAGAAATACCTGAGACTGGGTAATTTATAAAGAAAAGAGGTTTCATTGACTCACAGTTCTGCATGGCTGGGGAGACCTCAGGAAACTTACAGTCATAGTGGAAGGCAAAGCAAAAGCAAGCACCTTCTTCACAAGGTGGCAAAAGAGACAGTGAGTGCCAGCAAGGGAAATGCCAGATGCGTACAAAACCATCAGATCTCATAAGAACTTACTAACCATCACGAGAACAGCATGGGGGAAACTGCCCCCATGATCCAATCACTTTCCACCATGTCCCTCCCACGGTGTGTGGGGATTATGGGGATTACAATGCAAGAGAAGATTTGGGTAGGGACACAGCCGAATGATATCACTAATATACATGAAATTTTAAATATCTATTAGTGTAGCACCTAAAATCATCATAAATGCTGTCTTTGGCATGTGTCCCACACAGTGAAAAATACTAGGATGGCACAAAAAAAAAAAAAAAAACACGCTGGGGAACCAGTTAGTGTGCTTACAGACAAGCTGTATGACATTAAAAACTTGACCAGTCCAAAGCTTCATTTCCTCTCCTTCATATTGGGGTGTAACGGCCACCTATTGCCATTTCCCCCTGGCCCTTACTCTGTAAGAATTACTGCATGCCTCTCCCATCCTGCCACTCTCCCACTATGAGGAGTTTACAGCAGTTCTGGTTTTTGTTGTAATGCCTTTTCTCCCCAGCTGCAGATGATTGGACCCTTTCCTGAATATTTTGAATTAGAACAAAGAGAAAGGTCATTTGAGTGTTTGAATTCATGACATGTAAACTCAGGACAGACATGTTGCTACCATGTTTCTTTAGTGAGATTTGGGGCAAGCTTATCTGGACAGAGAGATACTGAGAGAGAAAGAAATAGAAAGAAAGATATGTAGAGAGGAGCAGAGATAGGGGCAGCAGGGAGGAAGGCCACCCAGCTTTGTAGGCTGTGGTTCAAGCACCTCCCTGAAATGTACTGATTCTTGATCTTGGGTTGCATGTCATGACACTCTTTTATTTATTTATTTATTTATTTATTTATTTATTTATTTATTTATTTATTTTGAAATAGAGTCTCACTCTGTCTCCTAGGCTAGAGACCAGTGGCACGATCTCAGCTCACTCCACATCCTGGGTTCAAGCAATTCTCCTGCCTCAGCCTCCTGAGTGAGTCTGGGACTATAGACACACACCACCACGCCCCCCTAATTTTTGCATTTTTAGTAGAGATGAAGTTTCACCATGTTGGCCAGGCTGGTCTCGAACTCTTGACTTCAGGTGATTCACCCACTTCGGCCTCCCAAAGTGCTTGGATTACTGGCATGAGCCACCACCACGCCCAGCCGAGACATTCTTCTATCTTAATAACAAACCCCACACACATTTTCTAGGGTTTAAATTAGGCTGGCCTTATTTCTACTACTTGCATGCACAGGAGATAAAGCTAATGCATGGGATTCATGACTTCCTGAACAGATCCTTTGAGGATTCTATGAGAAGAAACACTTGAAGGGGCTCAGAGTGGGCTCTCAGGAAGGGATCGTTATTATTACCTCTGTGGCATTCCATTACACATCTTCATCCCCTGCAACCCGTTTCCGACTCCCGAGGATCACAAGGGAAATAGCTCTCCGAGGTGAGAGAAGATAGTAACAGAAGAACAGGCTGTGGGTGAGAAACCTGGGACCCTTGTGAAGAGACAGAGAGGAAGTGTGACAAAGCCAGTGACGGAGAAGCTGCTAATGAACCTCACAGTATTATCAGACAGGAGGTGCCAAACCTTCATAACTGCATTTGTCCCCATTTCACTTTCTAGAGGAAGTACAAGGGAAAGTGAGAACACAGCCTTTACAGTCACGTGGAACCTAAGATGAAGTTTGGTTCCAATGCCTATCAGCTTTGCCGCGCCTACCACCTTGGCTTAGTTTGCTCTTTTAATGAACTGTCAAATTCCTACCCAGGTCCAAAGTCATGGTGAACATACATTGAAGAAAAAAATGCATCTCTAAGCAGCAGACACAAAGTAAGCATCCAGCAAAGTTTAATTTCCTTCCTTCCTTCCTTCCTTCCTTCCTTCCTGTTGTGTGTTGCAGAAAATGTCTGAGATTGGGGTGATCACTTACAGAAGAGAGAGGTAACTTGCGGGCTTCCTCTGCTTTCTTGGCTTCACTGAGCAGCTTTCAGAACAGGGTGAAAAAGATGGCCATGTCCTCGCTTCTCCACGGGGCCATCTGGCTTGCTCCTTCTGCTCTGACACTCTGCCCCTAGCTTCTGCATGGATGGCTCTCCTTATCTTTCATGCTGTAGCTCAAACTTAATTTCCTCTGTGACACTCCCCATTCTTGTTCATAGACTGTCTCGTGATTTGTAATTACAGATTGATTTGTTTGCTCGCTTGTTGAATTTGTGCTTCTCCTGCCTCCTGCACATCTGTGTGGACATTTCTCTGATTCCTTCCACCTTCCAGCCCTCAGTGAAGCATTTTCTGCCCTGCTTCCTTTGCCCTGTTGGCTCCAGTGACTGGCTGGCTTCCTCCTACACCCTAACTGGGGCTGGGCCAAGGTCCCAGCATGCCTTGCAGCTGCATCTGACCACTATAACAAAGGTAGAAGAAGCACAGCGGTGGGGCCAGGGGGAAGCTGGATTTCTCCCCAGACTCTGACCACCTTCACTCTGGCATTCACCTCTGGAGTCTCTTCTCAGCACACATTGTCCCATGGCCATACCAAGATCCTAGTCGCTGCAGTGGGTTGCCCCAGAGTAGCCACCTGAGAGCAGAAGGACTTGTCTTAGCCTACAAAAGGTCACAGGACACTTCTCCTCTACTGCTCAGAACTCGCCAATCCTAGGTCAGCGCTTTGGAGGAGAGTGCCGCATGTGAATACTATGGTCCAAAGAGACTACCCAAGAAACCCGTGACGTCCCAGTCAGATGGGAATGAGGCACAGAGGCATGGCCCCTGACCCAGCTCCCTTCCCCTCTGTGGTCTTTCTTCCGTGCCATGTTGCCTGTCACTCAAATTAGGTCTTGAAACAAAATCAAGACACCACGGGTGTGGGGCAGGATACTGGGCCAGCATTAGTAACAGCCTAGGCAGTGAGATTTTAAGGTGTCTTCATTTGGATTTTCCCAGAGGTAGGCCCTGAAAAAAGGATCTGAGGGCAACTAGTTTCTTTGGAAAGTGCAGAAAAAATGCATTGGAGTAAGGAAGTAATTTGGGAGGAAGACAAGGCAGCCAATACATGGTGCATTATTAACAAAGTAGGTGACTCTAGTAGCTCTTGGGATGGGCATGGGATGGGGCCTTAATCCTTCCAGGAATGTCAGGGAAATGGTATGAATTACATACTCGGAAGAATTCCACCTGAGTGAGGGGCAAGAGAGCTGGGGTATTTACAGGCAAGACTGATGCTGTTCCTTGGGAGCACTGATGCCCTGGCATTTTTTGGCCTTTTAGGCAGAGGAGCTTCTTATGGTTCCTGAAACAAATATCTCTCAGGCCTGAAGATGAGGTCCTAGTGCTAGACGTTGGCAGGAGTGCATGGCTTAAGGGATACGAGGAGGCACTGACAGGATCATTTACACTGGTCAACTCAAAATTAGAGGTGCTGCCCCTTAAAATATACATTGCCTGTTGCTGATGCCTGGTATTCCCCCACTAGAACTCAAACCCTTTGACATCCAAATAATGGTAGCTGGTATTAGTGCAGTATCAGTTTACTGCTCATAAATCTCTCCCATGGGGCACTGCCGCCTGGGTTCCTTGCAACTAACAAAATCCTGAGAGATATCACAATACCAATGCATTGGTTTTCTATGCTGCTGTGACAAATTACCAAAATCTTGGTGGCTTGAAATAAAACACATTATTATTCTTCAGTTCTGGAAGTCAAAAGTTCAGAATGTGTCTCAGTGGGCTAAAATCAGAATGTCAGCAGGGCTGTGTTCCTGCTGGAGGCTCCAAGGAAGAATGTGCTCCTGCTTTTTCCAGCTCCTGGAAGTTGCCTTTATTCCTTAGCTGAAGACCTCTGCCTCCTTCTCCAAGGCCAGCAGTGTAGCATCTTCAGATCTCTCTCTCTCTCTCTCTCTGATCTTTGTTTCTGTGATTACATCTCCTTCTCTAACCCTGACTTTCCTGCCTCCTTATAAAGACCCTGTGATTAGTTACTCCTTGAGATCCATGGGGATTGGTCTTAGGACCCCCTCAGACACTAAAATCCACAGATGCTCATGTCCCCTAAATAAAATGGTATAACATTTGTATATAATCTATACACATCCTCCCATGTACTTTAAATTATCCCTAGGTTCTTTACAATACCCAATACAATTAAACATTATATAGATTGTTGTTACACTGTAGTATTTTTATTTGTATTATTTTTTATTGTTATATTTTTCCCAGATATTGGGCAGGTGCAGAATCTGCAGATACAGAGGGCCAACTGTACATTGAGCCCACTCCAATCACCTGAGATAATCCTCCCATCTCAGGATCCTTAACTTTATCACATCTGCAGAGTCCCTTTTGCCATGTAAGATCATATATTCACAGGTTCTGGCACTTATGATTTGGACAACTGTGGGGGAGCATTCTACTGCCTACCACACCCAATTTATAGGTAAGAAAAGAGATACTTGGCCGTAACCTCACAACTCACGTCTAGATAGGTCTAGAATCCATGTGTTTCCATTCTGCATCTATACTCTTATTATGGAGTGGCTGCTTCCTAGAGTTCACAGAACATATTTCTTACTGTAACTCTACAAACCACTGTAGGAGGAACAAACGTGAACCACATCCAGTCATTTATTCACACTGCAGTATGAGGTGGCTTTGAATCCATCTCAAAGTATACTTTTCCTTTAGGCTCCTGTTGAGGGAAAATGGGCTGAAGGGAGCATGAAATAACTTTGTAAAGGAATACAAGGAAGTGCCATTGAACTGGGGACCTCTGAAGCCAGCTGAGGTTAGGGGTACCTACCCACCTTTATCCTTTTCTATCTCATCTTCTAAGAAGTATTTGCTGAGCGCTTAAAACATTGCAGTCCCTGCATGGTGAGCCAGCCCCTGTGCCAGGGCATACGAGAAAAATTCAAGTTCAGAACATCTCAAGCTCAGATAGAAACTCAATAAAGATCTGTGTGATGAATTAATGAATTTACTAATTTTCTACTATAGTCTAAGAACTTTCTGTACCAAGGCCCCAGTTTCCTAAGACTGAGTAGCCCCACGCTCATTTCCAGAAAGCCTCTCCAGTTTCCCACAAGCAACTGAGTATGCACATTGCATAGCTCTGACTAGAAGCTAAAAGCAATTTTTATGGTTTTTTTAACAGATCATTTTCTGCTGGTGCACAGATGTCTGCAGAAAGGAAAAAGTCAGGAAGATATTCTTAACTCAGAGACAAAAGTGACTGGTCCCCTCCCCGCTCCTCAATCATTTCCCCACTTACCCTTTCACTTGCTTTACTTCACCTGCAAATGGAGAAAATACTCTCCCTTGAAAACCATCCTGCCTCTAAAAATGTCATCCCGCGCCTTTCCTTTTTCTCCCAGCTAGCTCCTTTTAGTCCAGCACCTGAGTATCAGGAGAAAGGAAATCTTCTGGATGATTCTAGGGAAACACTGAGACAGGCGTAGGTGAAGATAAACAGTGCTGCACCGGGAGCGCATGTCCACGAACACGTAAATCTCTGAGGTCGAAGGCAAAGCGGGGGAATTCAAAAGGTGTAGGAAGCAGTAAAGTTCAGACACTGACTGACTAAAAGTTTGTCATAACACTCAGCCAAATGTTAGCTCCGGGCGTAACTAGTAATAGGATCATTGTTGTTGCTATTGTTACCATTTTATTATTATCTTCCAGGTGCGTATGCATTTCAAAATGTTTTCACCAAATATGTGCATTTTATCCATCATAACTACCTTACGGGTTTGGCCGTGGCCACGTGACTGTTCCCATTTGTACTTACAAAGGGCCAGAAGCCCAGAGGGCTGAGAAACAGACAGTGAGTGACCAGAGGGGACCTCTAGGCTCGAGGGTCTCCAGACTCCTTAACTGGGGCTCTTGCCACCATTCCACACCACACCTCTTTTTGTACAGAACTCCCAGGAGAGGACACTTTGGAAGCTGGGATTCCTGATGAGTGATTCTTCACCAAGCCTTTCAATGGCTATGAGTGATCAATTAGTTCCAGGTCTGTGCCAAGCCACCTACCAACTCTCCTCTGGAATCATGAGTTCTCAAGCATGGTGCACAACTGACCACTTATAAGAGGCAAGGACCTTGCAGGCAGAGAAGCATCCAGTCCGATGCCCTCAAGGGAGAAACCATATGCGTTTCCTGGCAAAGCACAACAACAGTGTAAAATTGACAACATTCGACCCTATTGTTTAGACTCGCAAAAGGAAGATTGTCGTACTCTGTTTCTCCTCCTTCCCCTTTCTCTGTGTGTATGTGTTCTTATGTCTATCTCTGTCTTTTCTCTGACACACACACACATACACACACAAGAGAGAGAGAATCATTGAGCAATTTCTCTCAGATACTATTCACCTTTTAAAGTAGAGGTAGATGCCCACAGTCAACTGAGAGGACTAAGACATGCAAGAAATGACATCATATTTTCCAGCATCCAATTACCAAAATCACCACTTGGATGGAGAGGGCTGAAGGGGGCAAGCCTCAGTCATGAGCAGGCAGGGAATCAATCAACTACTGTTGGCCAAATGCCTTCTGCACTCCAGGGCTTTTGTTACTACTTTCTCATGTATCCACAGAGCAGTCATAAAGATAGACATCATCAGCCCCATTTTACAGCTAAGGAAACTGAGGCTCAAATATGCTGAATTAATTCAAGGCTCCGTAGCTTTTAAGACAGAGTAGGATTCAAAGTCATGCTGGTCTGATTCCCAAGTCTATGGTCTCCCCACCACAATCCTTATCAGATGTGGAAGACGTAAGATAAACATTTACCCACCAACCTTCCCAAGGCCCAAAGGAAGAACTTAAGCCATCTTCTTCATTCCACAAATAAGTATGGAGCTTTTTTTCTGTGCTCAGGCCACAAAGGTAAGAAGGATATGTTCTTTAAGATCAAATTAGTGGAGGAAAAAACAGATCTGTAAAGAGATCTAGCAAGTAATGCTGGCTGCCCAAAGGGCGAGGGTGGAAGGGGTCTGTTGGGCACAGAGGAGAGGCTCATCACAGGAGCGTTGATACATTGTATCTTGAAGGATGGACAGAAATGTGTCCAATGGTCAAGGAGAGATATTGCATATTGGAGGGGACACATCTTGGGTAAAGTGAGGGTGGCAGAGGAATATGGCAAGTTCTGGAAGCTGCATGTGGATTGGTATCAAGGGAGAGTGATGTGTGACAAAGATAGTTGAATTCATCATTGTAGCTAACTCCACAGCAAACCTTTTATCCCAGGAGGTCAATCCAAACAAGTTCTCAAATGAGCCTCCGAATTCCCACTTAATAGCCCTGCAGATTTGGGTGGGATGCCACACCCATAAATTTTGATTCCATAGTTCTTGGCTGGAGTCTGAGAATCTGAATTTCTGATCAGCTCCCAGGTGATGATGACACTGCTGCTCCACTGACTGACCTTCCAGGACTGGCCCCAGCCTCCTTGCTCATCCTGATGTTTGCCAATAATAGGTCCAGGGATAAACATATGACCTAATTCTGACCACTGAGAAATGAGAGGGCTTTTTGGGAGGATATCTGGGAGAATTTTCTTCCTTCATAGGGGAGAGTCACAAGGAACATTTTTTCTTCCTCTAAATAATCTGTTGTTGGGATGTGACACACGAAACGTCTGCAAGCCACCTTACTCCTAATGTGAGCATGATGCCAGCAACCAGGAACAGCAGGCAGGGAGATGCTGAATACCTGGGTCTTTGAAGGAATCTTTGACATGGTTTGAATGTTTTGTCTTCACATCTTATGTTGAATGTTGACCTCCAATATTGAAGGTGAGTCTAATGGGAGGTGTTTGGGTCATGGAGGTGGATTCCTCATGAATGCTTGGTACTGCCTTCCTTGTTACCTATGGGTTCACATGCAATCCAGTTGTTTAAAAGAGACTGGCAGCTCCTCCTCTCCTTCTGCCTCCCTCACCATGTGATATGCCTGCTCATCCTTCACCTTCTACCACGATTGTAAGCTTCCTGAGGCCCTCGCCAGAAGTAGATGTTGGCACCACACTTCCTGTACAGGCTGCAGAACCATAAGCCCAAAGAAACCTCTTTTATTTATAAATTAGGCAGTTTCCGGTATTCCTTTATAGCAGCACAGATGGACTAAAACAATCATCAAGTCACTAAATCATCCGGAAGAGCCCACCTTAATGGGAGAGGATTCCTTCTGACTAGTCAGGAAGGAGAGAGGATAGCATTTCAACCATGAATGGAGACACAGAGTTAGTCTGGTGGGCCCCTGGGACAGAGAAGAGGTAGGCTTGCTTTCCTGGAGCAGAAAAGTGGGAAAAACAAGGTGACTAGCAAGGAAGCTGGCTGATCACAGAGCTCCCTCAAAGCCTCCTTGAGAAGAAGGTTCTGACAAGCAAAGAAGTAGATGCCATCCAAGGTTCTGGATTGGGCAAAGGACATGGTAAAATGACTGTCAAGGATAGTTACTTGCCAGAATTGTTGTCTCCTGTGGGGGAAAAGGTAGAGAAATAACTAATAATGATTATCATAATATTTGCAAGCCCCTTTGGGTGTCAGGCAATATGCTGCAAGTTCCAACTCATTATCATCCACCTGGTGACTCACCTGGTGACAGGGGAGATAGGAAGGATAATCTGTGCCATGAAGGGTGGATGGGCTGTGTCAGAAGAAGAAGGAGGCCCGGAAGGAATACCATGACAGGTCATGACCCCATGAGGGGTCAGTTCCACTGTGGTGGGAGGAAGCATGAGAAAAGGAAAAGGGTAGCCACTTGAGTAGCTGGGATTAGTAGAATCAGTAGATAAGCAGAAGAGGGTAACTTGCCCTGAATCTTGAAAGATAGGTAGGGGTTAGTCTGGTAAGATAGCGTAAGAAATTGGGAGGCCACTCCTGGCAGAGGGTACTGCCTAAGAAAACGTTTGGAGGTAGGAATAGCTTGATGTCTTGAACCACCAGAAGCTCCAGACGGGGTGAGAGTAGGAGTAGGAGGCAGACAAAGAGGCCAGGTGAGCCCTGCCGTCAAGTATGTGCTTTCTCCCCTGGACTGGGAGAGCCACCAGATGGCATTAAGGTTAGACGTGAAAGGACTCCATGTGTGTCTTAGAAAGATTGTGCTGGCAGAGTGTGGAGGGCAGAATGAGGGTGTGGAAGTGGAGTGAGGAAGGCATTTGAAATTACGAAAACTTTAGATAAGAAATTGGCACTGTGTGGCCTCTGGGCTTCATGTCATCTGATTGCTTCTCTATGGATGTCCCTGGACGGATTATAAATGCTTGAGGAGCAGGAAGTGGGCCTGCTTATTCACAGTTATACGCCTAACACTTATTAAGTGCTCCATAAATATTTTGTGTATTAATGAAGAGACAGCCATCCCAGAAGATGTCTCATTCACTCATCAAACTTTTATTGAGTTCCTACTGCATGTTAGTCCCTATGCCTGGTGCCAGAGCACAGAGTTGGCCCTGAGCAAAGATTCCTAATCTTTTTGTTCCATCAACCTCTTTGGCCATCTATGGAATTCTACAGACCCTTTCTCAGAACAATACTTTTAAAAAAGAAATTGAAGCTTACAGAGGAAATCAATTTCATTAAAATGTAGCTATCAAAATATTAAAAATGGAAGTGGTAGTATAGTAATATATGTGCATCTTTATTTAACTAATTAAATAATGAATTGAGGAGGCTGTCTCATAACAACTATAATTTCAACATAATGAATGTGAATATTTTGAGCTATTTGTAACAACTATAATGTGATAAGAAAACATGTACAATTTCTGGCCAGACGCAGTGGCTCATACCTATAATCCCAGCAATTTGGGAGGCCCTGGCAAGCCAATCACTTGAGGCCAGGAGTTCGAGACCAGCCTGCAACATGGCGAAACCCTGTCTCTACTAAAAATTGTAAAAATTAACTGGGTGTGGGGGCACACACCTGTAGTCGTAGCTACTCAAGCGGTGGAGGCACAAGAATGGCTTGAACTCGTGAAGTGGAGGTGCAGTGAGCCAAGATCACGCCACTGCACTCCAGCCTGGGAAACAGAGCAAGAATCTGTTTCAAAAAAAAAAAAAAAGAAATACAATTTCTGGTTGTGGTAAAATCACAGGTACTACTAATAATATTGCACTGTGGGTTGGGAGCAGTGGCTGACACCTGTAATCCCAACACTTTGGGAGGCCAAGGCGGGTGGATCATTTGAGGTCAGGAGTTCAAGACCAGCCTGGCCAATGTGGTGAAACCCCGTCTCTACTAGAAATACAAAAATTAGCCAGGCAGTAGTGGCATGTGACTGTAATCCCAGCTACTCAGGAGGCTGAGGCAGGAGAATCCCTTCAGCCTGGGAAACGGAGGTTGCAATGAGCCGAGATCAAGCCACGGCACTCCAGCCTGGGCAACAGAGTGAGACATTGTCTCAAAAAAAGAAAATATTGCAGTGTAGTGCTCCATTTATAATAGTAGTGTATAAAATTTGGGGCGGAGTCCTCAGACTGTGATCCCAACATCAGTACCATCTAGGAACCATTCTAAATGCAAGTTCTCGAACCTCACCTCAGACTAAATCAGAGACTCTGGGATTAGAGGTAGGGTGACCAACTCATCCTCATCAGCCTGGAATGTTCCTGATTTTAGCACTGAAAATCCCACATCCTAGGAACACGTTAGACCTAGGCAAACCAGGATGGTTATTCACCCTAGTGGAGACCCACCAGTGTGTGTTTGAGGGAGGTTTTGATGTAATTCTGAGCATTTGAGAACCACTGACATACAAGTGGTTATTAAAATAAAGATGTAAGTTTCCCATCCAAGTTAATAAAAGCCCTGAATTCAAAAGATTCAAGATAAGAACCTCAATTTAGACAATATCTCCAGTCCTCAAGGAGCACACTTTTCAGAAGAGGAGGAAACAACTAGGCAGACAGTTGAAATTCAGTGTGAAAAGAGCCTATAAACATAAGCCCAGGGAGTTCTGGGAGCTTGGGACAAGTGTACCTTTCCAATAACATGCCTATGTCTAGGGAGTAGAGAGGTATGGTGTAGGATGATGCAATGGTGATGATGAGAAAGAGGAAGAGGAGGAGGAGGAGGTGGAGGAGGAAGAGAAAATAAGCTAACATATATTCAGTGTTTAACCCTGTTCCAGGTTCTATTCTTAGTGCTTTATGCCTTTAATTAATTCTCACAACTCTAGAAGGCAAGAACCATATTATCCACATGTAATAGATGACCAAACTGAGGCACAGAGCAGTTAAGAAACTTGCCCAAGGTCACACAGCTATTGAGAGAAATAACAAGCATTTGAAGTCAAGAAAGCTGACTCTAATCTCATACTTTTAACTGTCATGTGATTGCGATGGTTATTTGGGTATTTGATCATAGTAAGTTTATAAAGGCCACAGAGGATTCCTCTTCCTCTTCTCTGAAAATAAGCTTTATCTTGGTTGAGATTCAAAGGATGCAGCTTATTCAAAGGATGCAGAGCTCAAGAAGTCATTGCATAATTTCAGTTTGGGCATCTAGGGCCACTTGGGATCTGTGGATGTAGCTGCAGTGCCAGCTTCCCAGGGCTGCTTTTCTTCTTTGTTTGCTGCTTGGGGTCAAGGTCGAGAAAAGGAAAGAGAGGGAAAGAAACCTAAAAATGAGCACAGGGTTCTGATTGAATGATTGATTGATTTAGAGACAGAATCTTGCTCTGTCGCCCAGGCTGGAGTACAGTGACATGATCGCAGCTCACTGCAACCTCTGCCTCCCGGGTTCGAGCAATTTTTGTGCCTCGGCCTCCCAAGTAGCTGGGATTACAGGTGCGTGCCACCATGCCCAGCTAATTTTTGTATTTTTAGTAGAGATGAGGTTTCACCATGTTGGCCAGCTGGTCTCGAACTCCTGGCCTCAAGTGATCCACCTGCCTGGGCCTCCCAAAGTGTTAGGATTACAGGCGTGAGTCACCATGCCCAGCCCTGATTTATTTTTAAGACAGGATAGAGAAATGTCAAGCCTTGACTTAATTTGACCCTTCCAGAGAAGGAGGAATTATCAGATATTGAGAAGGGGATTATCAGACCAGCTTGCATACAAATCTTTTCTTGGCAACTGGAAAATCTGGTGATTCTCCAGTTTATCTTTGGCCACTTTATTCAACATTTCACTTTGGCCCTCAATATTCTGATCTGTTCAATGGGGATAACAATATTCACATTATCATTATTCTCATAGTAACAAAAGACCTTGGCCATGGTAGGTCATCAATACATGCACCCCTTCCCTTTCCGGCCAGTTAATTGTAAATGACATCCCCACTCCAAGGCAGACACTGAGCCAGGACTACGGACCCAAAGGTGGCTAAGGCAGGGTTCTTCATCCTTATTTTTTTCATTAGCCTCTTGGCAGTCTAGGGAAGCCAGTGGATCTCTTCTCAGTGCTATTATTCTTCCTGGCTCCAGCCTTGGAAGCGCATCACGCATGTCAAGAAAGAAACTCCCCCTAGGGATTTTCTCATATGCCCAGGACCTCACTCAAATGTTCACACCCAAACATTGTTAGGACCCATCACAGCTGCTTGACAAAAGTTGTCTTATTATCCCCATAAAATGTCATCCACCTGTCGGCAGACGGACCTTCCTTTCCTCCACCAATGCCTACCTGCCTTTGAAGGAGGCAGGGACCAGGTGGCAGAATCTATAGACTCTCTCTTTGGGTGAGATGATTTTTGTGTGTGTACTAAGAACTTAGAAGCAGTTGGATATTCCCACACAGCAGAAAAAAATAGATTGAGAGTGAAGGCAAAATTGTAGGGGAGGATGAGGGACTATAGGCAAAGGGAACAGGGGAAAGGACCTCAAGGTGAATGAATGATAAATAAATTTTACATTATTAAGGCGATGTCTGTGCAGATCCTGTGTTAGTCACCTGAAATTCACATATCTTTAACAGAGCTCAAATCCATAGTAATAACCCCGTCAGTAGTGTTCTATGGTGTTCAGGATGCAGTGGCCCAAAAGAAGCCATGTGTGGGAGCCACTGCCAGCCTCTGCAGCAGTGTCCCCAAGCAGATCCACTTGTACCCTCTCACTGTAGAGTCCAGGCTCACGTAACTCTTTGCAAGTCCCTGTCAGTGCCACCCTGTCTCCAGGCTTCCTTGGAGTACCCTCTGCCCTCTGTTTGGATAGCCTTTAATCCTTCCACCCTTTGCTATCACCTTACACCTACACACATGCTCTTTGCTTGGCCAGAATCTTCCCAATTTCCAGGTCAACTTAAACACCACTTCCTCCAGGAAGTCTTCCATAACACCCTAAGATAGGTCCAGGCACCTCTCCTTTACTTGCCCAAAGCCGTCTTGTCTTTTCTTTGCCCATCACTGGCTGTGCCTCACTGCATTGGATTTACCACTACACTCATCTGACCCCACCACCAAGCCATGAGCTCCTCGAGGGCAGTGTCTGGGTGTTTCCTGGGGCCATCGTAACATAGCTGAGAATAAAACAGCCTGAGGCAAACACACAGGTGCAGGTAGTTTGCTTAGGAGGTGATTCTGGAAAAGAGGAGTGTGGATCAGGGCAAATGAGATAAGTACAAAGGAAAAGCCAGTATCAAGATGCATTTCAAGGTTGTGGCTGTGGCAAACAGGAGCTCCATTCAATGTGTCAGATGCTTTCCAGAGCTGTCCTCTGTAGGAGAGGGGTGGGGTGGGAGTTTTAACCCACCAGTATTTTTTGTACCATTGGTGGCAGAACCCTCACCTGGGGTGTTAATGTCCTGAGCTTCCAGGCTGTCAAAACAAGGTAAGTCTGAGAGCCCAGAACTGTCCACCACCACTGACGCTAAAGCAAGAGGTAGAAAAGGAGCCATGTGCAGGACACCCAGTTTGTCTGGATAGGACTGTAACCCAAACTCCCAGCACAGGGCCATGCAGTCAATATCGAATCCAGCCCTCACAGTCACTCTGCAGAGCGGGGGCTGTTAGCAACCCCACTGCAGAAAAGAAAAAATTGAAGGTCAAAGAAGTCAAGGGACTGACTTTGTGAAAGGGCTGTGGCTCAGCCCAGATCTGGTAAACTCGCTGTTCATGTTTATTCCTCTATGTTCCAGCTGTTCCATGACCAACTTACTCGTGCCAGAATGAAGGTCTTTCCAAAGGGAAACGGTTTAAACAGGAGCCGCCCGGGAGTGGTGCTCATGAATGACCTGACCAGACAGCCCTCAGGAAGGTTCCCAAAGGTCAAAGTCCCTGAAGCCTCTGCACAAGAAACTAGAGCTTATTCATCTATTAAATGGATTCAGTGGCTTCCCTGCTGCCCTCAGGTCCTCAGAGCACAGTGGATGACACCCTCTGGAAGACAGGGCCTGGAAAAAGAAAAGCTGCCTGACTTCTTCATGGATGCTCACAAAAGAAGCTCCCACTTCCCTGGAGTCAGAGGAAGTCACTTTTTAGCATGTTTGGGCCCAGAGCCAAGTGAGTTGGGTGACTCTAGCCACAGGCTCAGATGCTTGCAGAGGATTAGACCCGCGGTTAGCAAGTACCTGGAAAAGGGGAAAGTTTATGGTATTGAAGAACTATTTTCTCCTTTACCTTTTATCACTTCGGTTTTAATCCTATCTGCCTATAGCCACATCTGTCTATTCATGCATCTCATATATCGGTTTCTCAAGAATCAGGGTTTGTGGTGTAGGCTACAGAACAAGAATCATCACTTGAGACAGGAGACAGAGGAAGCAGGATCGGGCAGAAGGAGGAGCCAGGCTGTGATGCCAGCTGGTCAAAGTCTTGCCAATCATGGGGGGAGTTCTAGAGTATGGCTCACCCAAAACACGCTGCATCAAGCCAAACTGGCCGGACCGTTATACCCCTGCCTCATGCAGCCACAGATGCGGGCACTCCCAGGAAGGACAGGACCTTGGGTGAGGCAGCTCTCTGCAGCTGAGACAGATCCTGTAGGGGCTGTCGGCTGGAGGCTGCCTGCTGACCTCATTGACCCAGCGGGGCATCGAATCCTCCTCTCTCGAAGGAGGATCTGGGGTCATTTCCATGTCTGCCCCAGTCCCCTCCTTGCACCTCTCAGGTCCACTTCTCCATGTGGAGCATCCTTCTCAGGCACTACAGCCACTTTGTTCATATTGCCATCCTCCCAGGCTGGGGTGACAATGACAGAGACAGGCCAGTGTCAAGTGGGGGGATCATTGTGTCTCCTTGTTGTTTGATGGTGTGTGCTCTCCGATGGGCATTAGACTGCAAGACAGAGATCTTCAAAGATTGAGCCCACTTCAAAGATACCCACCCACCTGCCTCCCCGTGAGACTCTGTTGCTCTGGTTTTCTGATTGCTCTCCTTCCAGACTTCCACCCAGGCCATTTGCCATTGCCCATAAATCTCTATACATCTAATCTGATATGGTTTGGCTGTGTCCGCCCCCCCCCCCCATCTCATCTGGAATTGTAGCTCCAGTAATTCCCATGTGTTGTGGGAGGGGCCAGGTGGGAGATCATTGAATCATGGGGGCGGGTGCCCCCATACTGTTCTCATGGTTGTGAATAAGTCTCACGAGATCTGATGGTTTTATAAGGGGTTTCCCCTTTTGCTTGGCTCTCATTCTCTCTTGTCTGCCACCGTGTAAGATGTGCCCTTCACCTTCTGCCATGATTGTGAGGCCTCCCAGCCATGGGGAACTGTGAATTCATCAAACCTCTTTTTCTTTATAAATCACCAGTCTCAGGTATGTTTTTATCAGCAGCATGAAGAAAGACTAATACATAGCCTCAGGCCACTTCTCCTCCCATGCAATGTGGATGACCAGCGGCTCTACCTGAACTTCAGCCCATTGGAGTAATTTTCTCTCACCATTGTCTTTCAAGGCCACCCCTGAGTGAGGCTATCAATTCCAGTTTGCAGTCACATCTAAGGAGGTGATCTAAGGAGTCACAACTGATACCAAAACCAATCTCAGGCTTTTTCCTCTTCCTTCAACTGGTTATAGGGCATTGTCCCAAACAGTCAGGGGCATGGGCTGAGTGGAGGGTTGCTGATGGCAAGACAGGGCTGTGGGTTTCCTCACGACCCACTCATGTTCCTTACCTGTCCTTCTGCCTCTACTCAGGCCCGGTCCCAGATGGACCAATTCTAGCTCACTGCAGAGTAAAGCTGGGTGTACCCAATGCTATAACTCAGTGAGTCACCTAGGACCTGGCTCGTGATACCCAGTTCTGGTTATCTGGCAGCTTGATGTCTCATGGGGAGATGTTTTATCTCTCACAGGGCCCAGAAGCACAACAGACATCGTTTTCATAAAGTGAAGCATTCCCTGCTGGGGATGGCCTGGCCTTTCTCCCCATTTCCAGGCTGCACTATGATTCTCCCTTTGGCGCTTGACATAAATGCTACATGGTGTCTGTTCCCATCACTGATACCCCCACCATCTGTAATTAAGGTTAAGACCTTGAGATGCAGAGACTGTCCTGGGTTTTCCCAGTAACTAATTGAATTGCATGAGTCCTTACATGTGGAAAACAAAGGCAAGAGAGTCAGAGGCACGCAGAGGTGAAAGAAGAGGCTGGAGAGATTTTCATGTGTGAGAAGGACTCCAACTGCTGCTGCTGGCCTTGAAGGTGGGGGAAGAGGATTATGGGCAAAATAAAAATTTGAGGGCTTCTGTAAGCCAAGAACAGCCCTCAGTTTACAACCTATAGGAAAAGGGAAACCTTGGTCCTACAACCACAAGGAACTGAATTTTGCTAACAACCTGTATGAAAAGGAAATAGATTCTCCCTAAAAGCTCTAGAAAGGAAGGCAACCTGCTGACACCTTGGTTTAGCCCAAGGTCCAGAGACCCACACTGCACTTATGACCTACAGAAACTGTGAGATAGCAAGGTTGTGTTGTTTTAAGCTGCAGTTTGTGACAACAGGGATGGGAAGTGGATATACTGTCTGTGCTCTGCCACTGCCAGCAATGGGGTTCACACAGTCAGCTGGGAAGTGAATGACACAGCTCCAAAGCCCCATCTTAGCTCCTGTTCTCTTGAACCACTGTTCCAGATTCAGTACTGCAGAAACAAGTGCTGAGATGGAGATTGGGGTGTGAGATATTTAGTGGGAATTTGCACTGTGAAAGGAAAGGGAGGAAGCAAGACTAGGCAAAAGGAGAAGGTGAACTGCAAGATGAACTTGACAAAGCCTCTGCCAAGCCAGCACAGAGCTCTGAAACAAGCTGCCCACTAGAGCTGTCCAGTGTCAGGCCCAAGTGACCAGGACTTTACATCATGCCTCAATTACTGCCCCCGCTGGAGGATGTGACTTAGAATGAAGCTGATCCTGAATGAGCTGACAGCTGGAGGCTGTCTTCTTACTGTAATCTGGCCAACTTCTGATCACACTCTGGCCCTCAGTAGCCAGTCTTGCCTTGAAGGAGGATCCGCATGGCACCCCTCCATGTCTGTTATAGTCCCTTCATGCTAGAGGTCATAAAGATGAATCTGAGAGACTCAACTATTAGCTCAGTATCACACAGAAAATAATGGGCAGAGTTGAGTGGGCCAAGCTTCCTGAAGCTTTTCCTAATATCACGGTTTTGACTAATAACACAGTTCTGCCTTTGAAGAACGTAATGGGGCTTCTAGATGATGTGCCAGAAGCTAACATAATCATTGAACTCCAGTCAAGAGGGACTTTAAGGGGCCTTCAGTATAACCCCTGGCCCAAGACAGAGGTACCCTGTAAACCATCCCTCATACTTCCGGCCTGGGTCCCAAACTTGCCCACCTTCCATTGAAAATGTTCTGATCCTTTCTGACTATAATTCCTTGTAATTTACTAATCAGTAAGGCCATATATGTGAAACACATTGAAATTTGCAAAGCATAGTACCTCAGTCTCTAAAGTGTTCAGTGCCATTCCTATTTAAGACGATGCCTCTATCTGCATCTGGGCAAGACTGGGCTTTGATTTTCATTTTAGGCCTGTGGCTCTGTACAACCCATTCCTTTACTATTCCCCTGGTTCTTTCCTCCTCTCACTTTTGGTGGCACTGCCTGGCCTCTTGTTCATCCTGCTCATTTCCTCCAGCATGTCTGCATTGCCCAGCAGCACCACACTGCAGGAAGTGGGACATGAGTGTGTATAATGTAATATAATTCCTGGGCATATTGTATTCATAACAAGAGGGCTAATGTCACCCAGATGAGGTCACATCTGGATATTAGGTCCAGAAATGTGTGAACATGTAGGATCATATGACCAGAGGGTGCTCTGATATGATACTGATAAAATACATGAATACTATATTCCATGATATGATACTAATACATGATAAAATACTATATTCCATGCCATAGAAACTATAACATGTGCATCAACCTACATAATTTACCAAATACTTACATAACAACCTCCTCACTTGGCTCTTCCTATAACCCTGTGGGAAGTAAGAGATCTATTTTATTCTCCTGGAGCTTCCATTTCCTCACCCAGAGCTCCAAGCTACCTTTGTGATAAGAAATGACTGAAGGGAACAAAGAGGCTAAGCGTAGATAGAACCATGTTTCCACATTTGAAGACCTATTGTCTGGAAGATATATTGGAACTTGGAGGACGCTGAATCTTTGGCCCTAGTTTTCACCATCAGCACGACACACACGGCCTCATCTTGCATGGCCTCACTGTGGGAAAAGTGTACTCCCTGCCTCTTGACTTTGAGCTTCACCATATAACTTGATGTGGTCAATTGCAAATATGACAAAACCACTGTCTTGAGCCTAAGCCCCAGGAGGCCTCACATGTTGCTGCTTGCCTTCTTGTAGTTTTACCATTTGCCATGAGAGGGGCATGTACCAGCTAGACTAGCTAGGTGCTGGGGCAAGATGGGAGACCCATGAGGCAGAGCTTTCCGGCCACTGCAGGCTGAAGCAGAGCTGCCCTACGCAACATGGAGAACTTCTACTGTTCATAGGACCATGGATGCAAAGAGAAATTGTCTTAGTCCTTGGTGGAGCTGAGTCCAGTAGAGAGGTATGGCACCATCAGCCACTGAGCTCACAAAGCTTGTGGTCCATGTAGAGCCTTCCCTCTCTCTCCTGCACCTCCTAGTAGATTGTTTCTTTGTTCCAAATATTTGCTGTGCTTCTCTAAGATGAAATTACACTTCCTGTCACATTAATGCCAGGCTTGGCCACATGACTTTTTTTTTGGCCAATGGTGTATGAGTGGAGGTGACATGTGCCACTTCTAAACAGAAGCCATTCAAGGGCTGTTGCATAATATTGTTATTTCTCTCTGTCACAAGCCTAAGACAGGGCTTCAACTTCAGCTCCAGTGACAGAGGGAAGACCATGTGGATCAGAGATGCAGTTGACGCATACAAGCAGTCAAAAAGCATATGGAAAACACGCTCATTACCACTGATCATTAGAGAAATGCAAATCAAAACCACAATGAGATACCATCTCACACCAGTCATACTGGCTATTATTAAAGTCAAAAAGCAGCATGTTGGCAGGGCTATGAAGAAAAGAGAACACTTATTACACTGTTGATGGAAGTGAAAATTAGTTCAGCCACTGTGGAGAGCAGTTTGGGGATTTCTTAAAGAACTAAGAATGGAATTACCATTTGACCCAGTAATTTCATTACTAGGTATCTACCAAAAGGAAAACAAACCATTCTTCCAAAAACACACATACACCCGTATGTTCCTCACAGCATTATTCATGACAGCAAACACATGGAACCAACCTAGGTGCCCATCAACAATGGATTGTATAAAGAAAATGTGGTACATATATACTGTGGAGTAGTATGCAACCATAAAAAGAATGAAATCATGTTCTTTGCAGCAACATGGATGCAGCTGAAGGCCGTTATCCTAAGCAAACTAATGTAGAAAAAGAAAACAAAAATACCCCATATTCTAAATGGGAACTAAACAATAAGTACATATGGGCATAAAGATGGGAACTGCAGATAATGCAGACTCTGAAAGCAGAAAGGCAGAGAGAGGGCAAGGGCTGAAAATCTACCTGTTGAGTACTATGCTCATTTTCTGGATGACAGGTTCAATTGGACCCCAAACTTCAGCATCACACAGTATACCCATGTAACAAACCTGCATATGTACCTCCGAATCCATAATAGAAGTTGAAAAAAATATCACAAGCCTAATGATGTCATCCCTGGCTTAAAATGCAAGCCTGGGCACGGTGGCTCATGCCTGTAATCCCAGCACTTTGGGAGGCTGAGGCGGACAGATCACTTGAGCCTGAGAATTCAAGGCCAGCCTGGGCAACAGAGTGAAACCCTGTCTCTCTAAAAACAAAAAAAATTAAAAACGAAACAAAAACATAACCTGGCCATGAGGGTACACGCCTGTAGTCCCAGCTACCGGGGAGGCTGAGGTGGAAGAATGGCTTAAATCTGAGAGGTGTAGGTTGCAGTGAGCCAAGATGGGGCCACTGCACTCCAGCCTGGGCAACAAAGCAAGACTGCATCTCGAAAACAAAAAATAAAATGCATCTGAAACCTATTGCTTTCAGAAAGCCTTCAACTCTGGCTGAACACAGGAGGCTGTTCCTGATGCAGTCTCCAGCTCCCACTTACCCCTTCCTCTGACCACGGCTCACGCCAGAGTCTGCCCTTGGTCACCCAGAGCTGCCCGCCTTTCCTCTGGTGTGTCCCACACTCCTCTGACCCTTCGTCCAAGAAAGCCCTTCACATAGATAGCCTCATTATCCTCCTCCCCTCTGCCAAAGACCAGCCGAAGCTCTGCCTTTCCTAAGAATCATTCCCACATCCCTCAGCCCAATATTGTCCTCTCAATCTTTGCTGCAAAACAAAATCTTGTGGGGAGCTTTAAAAAAAAAATACTGACACTCAGGTCCCACCACCAGAGATACTGAATTAATTGGTCTGGGACGGGACCTGGACAACAGTAGCTTTTTAAATCTCTCCAGGTGATTTTAATATGCAGCCCGGGCTGAGGACTATTTGCATTCTTCTATTTTAATTGCATTTCCCCTGAGCACCCGCACTCCCTGTGTTCCCCTCCTTATTACTCTATATTGTAATTTTCTGTTCACTTCTCTGACTCCCTAACTCATCTAAAGGCTCTTCAAGGGCTACGCTCAACTCACATCTTTTCCATCTCCTATCCTCCAGGGCTTAGTTCACAACACATGTGTGTTGACAGCTTCAGTTCCCCAAGTCAGGAAACTTCTCCCTGCACCCCACCCTGCCTGCCTGTGCCCCATGAAGCCTCATGTTCCAGCCACCTCACACTGCAGTGCTTGACTCAGTGACTCTGAAACGACTGAATTGCTCAGCTGCATCTTTCTCCAGCACTTTTTCTTCTGTCTCTGCTCTCTTGGGCTTTGACACTTGGGTTCTCCAGTGCTTACTGTATCAGTGTGAACAGCTGCTGCTTTGCCTAAAAGCACTTCAGTGAAGTGCTAGAAAATCCCTGGAAATTGCTCTCCCCAATCTTCCGCCAAGCCAAGCTCACTGCATTGAAGAGGAAAGGACTCCAGGGGAGAAGGTGCTGCTGTGTCTCCTCTGAGCAGAGACTCTGCCAACCTCAGGGCCAAGGGCCCCCACCCTCCTTCCAAACACATCCAAATCTCTGCATCCATCTCACTCCACCATTCTAAGGCATGGCTCACTTCTGCTTCCACATCTGATTTAATTTTAAGGGAGAGGGGATTATCATTCTCACTTTACAGGTGAGATAATAAAGGTCAGTCAGAGACCCTCCCGTTGCAGCTTGGCCTCTTCATTGCTCCATGACCTTAGCTTACTTAACCTCCCAGGTTAGAAGACAAAAGGGGCAGGGCAGAGCACCCAGGAGTCAGGCTGGTTTACGGGGCCCGCCCATCTCTCTCCCATCTTCTGAGTCACTGTTTTGCTGAAGCAACCTTGCTTTTAAAGTCACCGACAGTGGGGCAGTTCGAATTAGCCACAAGACCCTCTTTCCTCCCCCTGAATGGTAGGGCACCAGCTTTGGAGTCAGACCAGAATGCAAATCTGGGCTGTGTTTCTCAATACCTGTGTCACCTTGGGTGTGCTTTTTACCCTTCCTAAAGTCCCCTTTTCTCTTCTGCCAAAACGGAATGCTACAATTTGACCTCCCAGAGGAATGGTAAATAAACAGGGAGCTGGGCCTATGTGAGGGGCCCCCTCAAACCTCAAAGGCTGACTCCCAGCCCTGGAGATGGAACAAGTCTCCAAGGCAATTGCTGCAGGATGGACCCTGCCCCCACCCAGAGTTCTCCCCTGACATCTCCATATTTGCTTCCCCGTGGCTGATGCTGCCCCAGAAGTGAGCACCTCTGATTCACGGCCCAGCCATGAGCCCTTCCCTGTCCCAGAGATACCAGCAACTTCTAGCAACCTCCCCCCAGTCTTGCTTTGTCCTCAGCTCTGACCAAGGTGCTGCCGGCTGAGAAAGCTGCTGTGTAGAGCAGGTTCCAGTTACCATCAATTTCCCCATCAGTGGTAACTGCTGCATTCCTCCTGGACATGAGATCAAGACCCTGCAAGCTCACAGCAACTGAAGGCTGCATAGTTGTAGCCCATCGCAGGGGGGTGCCTGGGTGCCCACTCAGAGTGGACCCCTTTCTTTTCTCCATTTGCTCTAAGAGTTTATGGACTGATCTCTGGCTCAACACTTTGGAATCATTCTGATGTCCTGTGTCAAAACAAAGTTCTCTTTTGAGCCTGGGGGAAGGGGTGGCTTTTCCCTGGGCGCTGTCTGCTCCTCTGCCTTCTCACCGTGTGTACAACAGAGCATGGGAGTCGTTCCTGTCTTCAAGACTCAGCTTCACCACTTCCTTGCTGTGTCTCTTTGGGCAAGTTACTTAACCTTTCTGGGCTTTTGTCCTCCTCCATTATGTGAAGATTTGGATTGTCAGACTGTTCTTGCAAGCTTGTGTGAAGATCAAGTGAACTGCTGCAGATGAATGTCCAGCCTGGCGGGTGGCATCAGAGGTGCCCGCTAGGAGGGTGTAACTGTGGCCAAGAGAGCCAGCCTCAGCAGGGCACATGTAGAAGGCAGCTTTGTTCTTCCCACCTCTGCCTTTTGTCCCTGTGGGGTTGACTCACTCCTCGGTTTTGGGGGAGGAAAGGACTCTGACTCTCAGACAATCCTTAGGTACTAACAAATCATTTCATGTTGTAGCTTTTAAAATGTCCTGTCCAGTCTAACATCAAAGCCTGAAAGCCTCATCCTATTTAAAACATCTCTTCCCAAATATCCACCTGTCCTCGGCTGAGACACCATTTCTGTGGAAAGAGCAGTGCCAGCTCTGTCACTCTCTCTCCTGTCTTACTCCTGTACCCTGGTGGCTGCTGGATCCTCCAGGCCTGAATGGGAAGAGGGAGGGAGACTACTGGGAGGAGAGATAAGGGGCATAAAATGTCTTTTTCAACTCTAGTTACCATCCAGCATGGACGTGTTATGGGTGGGACAGGTGTCTAAATGCTCACCCCTTCCCTCCTGGAGCTCTTTTGTGAGCCACTTGGAGATGCATACAATGGGGACCCCTGACTGCAGCGCCATAGCTTGGGTGATGCCGCTTCTGGCTCATGGTTTCTGATGTCCTCATCCCCTGGCTTCCAGGGGACCATCCCAGGACATGCCTGGGCCCATAGCTGGCTCCCTTGCCCTGCATCCTCCACATGTCCCTCATTCTATTCCCAGGCACCACGCCTACCTCCAAGTGCCAGAGGCAGGGCTCTCCACAGGGTGCTCAGGAAATCCTTCCTCCCAATGTGGGGGAAAGCCTGCCTGCCTGCCCCATGGGGAGGACACAGGAATCCCCAGCACATGACATTCTCCCTAAAGAGAGTCCTCACCTTCCTCCCCCTACCGATCAACTTCCCGGTGACTCTGTCCTACCCTTGAGGGAAGTGATGAGTTAGGGCTTTTGGACTGATTTGGGGGCCACACCTTAGTAAGTTCATAAATTATCCATCATCATTCTTTAGGATCTGCAGCCACTTAATACCATTTGTTCTCAACCCTGGAGGTTTGGCCACAATTTAGGTAAACAAAAAGCCACCATTTACCTTCTCATTAGGTTGGTTGTAACTGTCGTTATTCCTGAGCAGAATTAGTCCCCAGACTCGAGCTCCCAGGGCCCTCACCATCCTGTCCCTTCCCTAATCCCATCCCAGTGCATCCTATTTTGTGCTGCATGTTTATCTTCTCACCAGACTGTGAGCTGCTGGAGGGCAAGCCTGTGTCTCCTTCCCCTCTGGGTCCTCAGCACCCGGGATATCACAGTCATCAACCAGTGTACTTTTCTTCAATGAATGGATGAGCATCTTAAATGACACTGGTATCATCTAACAGCCAGATACCAGGTCTCGCCTACATGGAAGGAGCAGCCTATGGGTGCTGCGAAGTGTAACAATAAATGGATGTGATGCTAATCAGAAAACTCCGTAGCAACAGCAGGAATAATTACTCCAGTAACTAGTGCTTGCTGAGTCAGACGAGCTGCTATAGCTGGCACACCTATAATCAGTCCTCACAGGTGGCAAGGGCATTATTAGTTTCCCATCTTACAGATGAGGAAACTAAGGTATATAGGGCTTAAATATGAGCTAAGGATTCTAGGATTATAACACCAAAAGTTGAGCAGATTTCAAAGAAGAGTTCAGAGCTGTGAGGGATCTCCCCTCTTGAAAATGTTCAGAAAAGTCTTCATGGAGTAGATAGTGTGGTGGTTCCTCCAAGAACTAAAAACAGGACTACCATTCAACCTGGCAATCCCATCACTGGGTAAATACCCAGAGGAATATAACTTCTATTATAAAGACACATGCACACATACGTTCTTGGCAGCACTATCCACAATAGCTAAGACATGGAATCAACCTAAATGCCACTGGATAAAGGAAATGTGATACGTATACATCATGGAATACTATGCAGCCATAAAAAAGAATGAGATCATGTCTTTTGTGGGAACATGGATAGAGCTAGAGGCTATTATCCTTAGCAAACTAACACAGGAACAGAAAACCAAATACCACATGTTCTCACTCATAAATGGGAGCAAAATGATGAGAAATAAGAACACGTAGACACGTAGAGGGGAACAACACATACTGGGGCCTACCAGAGGGTAGAGGGTGGGAAGGGGCAAGAGGATGAGGAAAAATAACTCATGGGTATGAGGCTTAATACCTGGGTGATAAAATAATCTGTACACCAAACCCCCAGGACATGAGTTTACCTATATAACAATCCTGCACATGTACCCCTGATCCCAACATTAAAGTTAAAAAACTGTGGGTCCAAGTTGCACGAGCAGACAGGGAAAGAAGCCTGCCAGGTGGATAAACTGCGGCCTAGAGAGGCAAACGCTCATCGACCAAGAAGAACCCACGACATGGCACATGCTCTGGGGCCAAGCGAGAATTCCATGTTGTTCGGGATGTGATGGATTTGAGATCCAAAGGGGTGCGGGAGTTTGAATTTTGTCACAGGCAATGGGAAACCACTGAGGATTCTGAGTGAATCAGAGCTGTTTTCTAGAAGATTAATCTGACAGCTCATGTTTTCTGAAGTGACAGACAGAGACAGAGTAGAGAAGGCAACTAATTAGGATATACTTTAATTATGCAGCAGCAGAGACTCACTGAATAGAAAGGGCTAGAAGAAAACTTAGAAATCATTGTTTGTAACTTTGCTTTGCACACTAGACTGAGTTCTCTCAGGGCAGATGAGTGTTACGTTCAACTACGTTTTTCAAAGCTGAACACGATGCTTGGTAGTAAGGCGGTAAGTACGCTCATCCTGAATAAGTGAAGGAATAGGTGAATGAACGAATGAATGAGTGTACCTTCCTTGAGCGAGTCACACCTGAGGATCAGCACTGATTGAGAGGAGCAGGTGGGAGCAGGGGATGATTTGACAAAACTGAAGGGTGCTCAGTTGTACGCAGAGAAGAAAGAGGGCACTCGGCAGTGAGCTTTTGCCTCCCCGGGGCCTCAGTTTCTCCACTTGTCCATCAGTGAGTGGCAGAGAAGGGTGGGCAAGATGATCTCCAAGTCCGTCCTAGATCCTCTATTCTGGAATTTGATGAGAACTCAAACTCCTTGCTCTCTGCCCCTGCTGCTTCCCTTCAATGCTAAAAAGACCCAGGAGGAATGGAGTCTCTGCTGGAAGAAAGAGCTGGGGGCACAGCCTTGCCGGTCCAAAGCCAACTTCTTCACCTGCTTCCAAAGGCAGCTTTGCCCGGGTTATTCTGGGCCAGTGTCATGACACCAAGCTCCTTTTCTTCTCTCCATACCAGGCTTTTATGAAAGTCCCTAATGAGCCTTGTGCTATTATACATTTTAGAAATTTCATCTAATAGGGCTCATGAAGTATAAATTAACCCCAAGGAGCGGAATTGCATTAATCCCTGTGGTGATTATGCATTAGCCAAAGAATTTCTTTGCCTATTTTAAGCAGCTGAACCCAGACTGTCTGGGGTGCTTTTCTACTTTGTCTCTGTTGCTAGCCATTCATTTAGATCATCCCATGGCACATGTCCTCTACACTCCCTCCCCCACCCATCCACCCATGCCAGCTGCAGAGGCTGTGTGATGCAGTGGAAAGGGCACAGGCCTTGCGTCCAGCAGAACCTGGCTCTCAGGCCAATCCATCACTGTCCACATGATCTTAGTCAAGTCACCTCACGGCCCTGAGTTCTGGCTACCCGACTTGAATCAGTGATATGAAAAGCAACTTTCTGGGGTGTCTGAGAGTCTAAAAAGCATTAATAGAGCACCACGTGCATAGTAGGCCCTTGACCCCAGTGAGTCCTTTTTCCTCCTGTTGTCATTGCCTTGCTGTGTTAATAGCACCCAAGCTGAGGATGGCTGATAAAGAAAGTTGCTTGCAGTGGGAAACAGCCAGAAAAGTTTCAGCTTCAGGTTCATGCTCCGCAGCTGAAAATAGAATTAATTAATATTCTGAATGCATTAATGAGGTCTTCGAAATCAGGTAAAGAAAAAAACTACTGTACATTCATCAAAGGTGTGTTGCACCTAGCTGAGGACTTTCTGGGAAAGAAACTAAGGTGTGCCAACCCATATCACCCGCCGCTTTAAGCTTGCGTTATTTTACTTTCTAAATCAAAAACTATAATTATAGACTTGTCTTGCAAGCAGCCAGAGCTTTTCTCCTGAGAAGTTCAGAAACACTGCTATTCCAGGGACATCAGCTCATGAGGAACAGTCTCACCAGGGTCCTCAGTCACTCAGGAAATGGACCCCCATCTACCATCGCAAACATGAGAAAACAGAGGCACAAAAGACATTGAGTGTGGCCTGACCCCCTCACCCAGCACCTGATGTGAAGACAACTTATACCTCATGGTGCTTTACCCGTCACAAAACCCTCTTGTAGATTTTATCTCCTGTGAAAATCCCAGCAACTCTGAGGGCCAGGCTGAGGGAAGAAAGGAACATCATGCCCCCTTGACAATTAAGAAATCACAAAGCCAAAGACGGAATCAGAACTCAGTCCTGTGTTTTCTGCATCACCTTGGACAGCCGTGGGCAAATGTGGCCTTTTATCATCCTCAAATGTTGTCAGCTCTGAATAGTGAGTGCAGCTCCCTGATTAGCCTGGATGCTCCTCAAAGACCTGGGTCTTTGGCTCCATGTTGAACAGAGAAGAGCCTTGAGTACAGAACCCATGCTTAATACTTGTTATTGCTAATTGCATATCAATAAATACGTTATTGTAAAATGGTCTCATTCTGTACTTTCTCCTTGCAATGAACCTGTGAGGTAAGCACATTTTTATCCCCATTTTATAAATGAGAAAACTGAGTCACAGGAAGGGTAAGTGACTTGAACCCAGGACTCAGATATTAAGCAGCAACCCTGAGAGTCAATGCTAGGTGTGACTCCAGCTCTTTCCATTCAATGTGCTTGTTTATTTACGCATTCACTCTACAAACACTTGGATGCCACACCCAAAGCAACACCACAGTGGGCAGACATGCTGTTGTGGGACTGCTGTGCCCCGTCCAGCTGTCACTCATCTGATCCAAACATCCTTGGGCAGGTGCAGCCACATGAAACAAAACAAATGAATCTTACTAGTGCAGCAAGTACATTGATGCCCATATTGACTTGGTTTTGGGTCTTTGTATTTCTTTTCTTTGTTCTTGGTTCCTGTTTAGTGGAAAGCGTGTCCCAGCACCTTCACAGGCAGCTTCTCTGGAGATGGGACCCCACTCTCTAAGGAGGTTCCACATGGGACAAGGGGAAAAGCAGCAAGCTGGAATTCATCACCAGGGTACTGTTCTCATGGTCCCACCTAGCATGTACGTCCTTAGGCCAGTCATTTGGTTTCTTCGTTTTTACATCCTAATTTTTAAAATGAAAAGTTGAATTAATAAGTCTATTTTATAAGACCGAATACACAAATCCTCTTGAAAAACCAAAATTCAGTTTTTTAATTTAGTTTTTATTGTAGTAATGTGCATATAACATAAAATTTAACTATTTTAACCATTTCTAAGTATACAATTTGGTGGCATCAAGTACTTTTACAATGTTATGCAACTATCATCACCACATATTTTCATAGCATTTTCATCTTCTCAGACTGAAGTTCTGTTCCCTTTAAACACTCATTTCCCATTTCCCCTACCCCCATCACCTGGTAACCACAATTCTATTTTCTGTCACTATGAATTTGACTATTGTATTCGGTTATTCTTTCATTGCTATAAAGGCATACCTGAGACTATGTAATTTATCAAGAAAAGAGGTTTCATTGGCTTACAGTTCTGCAGACTTTACAGGAAGCATGGTGCTGGCATTTGCTTGGCTTCTGGTGAAGCCTCAGGGAGATTTCAATCATGGCAAAAGGCAAAGGGGGAACAGGCACATCATGTAGCAAAAGCAAGACCGAGAGAGAGTGGGGAGGGGGAGCTGCCAAACACTTTTAAATAATCAGATATCACGAGAACTCACTATCACAAAAAGCACCAAGCCTTGAGGGATCAGTCCCCATGGCCCAAACACCTCCCACCAGGCTCTACCTCCAGCATTAGAGATTACAATTCAACATGAGATTTGGGTAGGGCCAAATATCCAAACTAGATCAACTATTCTAGGAGCCTTATATAAGTGGAATCATATGCACCCAGTATGTATTCTTTTAAATCCTTTTTTTTTTTTTTTTTTTTGAGATGGAGTATTGTTCTGTGGCCCAGGCTGGAGTACAGTGGCATGACCTGGGCTCACTACAACCTCTGTCTCTCGAGTTCATACAATTACCCTGCCTCAGACTCCTGAGTAGCTGGGACTACATGTGTGTACCACCATGCCCAGGTAATTTTTGTATTTTTAGTAGCGACGGAGTTTCACCATGTTGACCAGGCTGGTCTCGAACTCCTAGCCTCAAGTGATCTGCCTGCCTTGACCTCCCAAAGTTCTGAGATTGCAAGTGTGAGCCACTGCACCTGGCCTCAATGTGTATTCATTTATGTCGGGCTTATTTCACTTAGCATAACCAAGAATCACTATTGAATACAAAGATCAACCCATCATGCCAACCCCACAGCTGGGAATAGAGCTGTAGAGATTGTAAGAGTTTCACATGCCTTACCTCCTGAATGCCTCACCACAACTGTGACATGATCTCCACTTAACCAATAAGGAAAATGACATGAAGTTCAAGTGATTTGGTCAAAGCCACCCAAAGAGTGGCAGAGACAAATCTGTCCACAGAACTTCTAACCATCTTCAAGGATCTTTCTAAATTTACTCCTGAGACTTCAAACAGCAAGAAAACCTCAGCGTATTAGGCCGTTCTTGTGTTGCTATAAAGAAATACATGAGACTGGATAATTCACAAAGAGGTTTAATTGGCTCACGGTTCCACAGGCTGTACAAGAAACACGAAGAGGGCATCAGCTTAGCTTCTAAGGAGGAGTCAATCATGTACAATCATGGTGGAAGGTGAAGGGGAAGGTAGCACTTCACATGGCTGGAGCAGGAGGAGGGGAGACAGAGGTGGGGAGACGTGCTACACATTTTTAAACAACCAGATCTCATGATAACTCACTCACTCACTATCACAAGAACAGCACCAAGGAGATGGTGCTAACTCTTTTTTGTAGGGGCAGTCCTGGGTATCCTAGGATATTTAGCAGCATCCCTGACCTCTACCCACTAGATGTCAGCATCGCCCCCAACGTTCTGGCACCAAAGATGTCTCCAGACACAGCTTAGTGTCTCCTGGGTGCACAATTGCCCCAAGTTGAAAACCACTGGTTTAACCCATGCCAGCTACTGGGAAATAGAGATGAATGGAACAAAGCTTTTCCTCCGGGAGATCCCAGTCTAAGGCTCAGACATGAGGACCAATACTTACCTCAGGCAGGTATGAGAGCAGGAAAACAGTTGGCAAGTGGGAATCTGATGTTAGAGTGCTTTGACTGCAGTGAGATGTGTGGGCTGGAGGGGGCAGTGGGTGGGGAATGCAGTTAGGAGGCAACCACGACGAGGTGGGGAACGAACAGGAACGGGGTGACAAGCTGGGGGGTCTGGACAGACCCCGGAGATTAGCCCAGCAGGATCCCAACACAGGCACAGAGTGGAGGGGAAGGTTGTGGCTGTAATTAACGCAACGTGGATAGGGTCTGAATAGGGCCAGATTCTCTCCTCTGTGAATCAGGGGCCCATGTGATCTCCCAGGTCCCTTGCTGCTCTGATCCTGCAACTTGAACATTCCAGAGGCAGGAGCCCAGGGACTGACAGGCAGCTCCTCTTCCTCCCACTGTCTCACTCCTTCCTCTCCCTTCCCTTGCTCCACACGTCTCTACAAAGCAGAAAACAGAAAGCCAACATTCCTCCTGGATCCCAGGAGGCTTAGGCCTAGGGCTTTCCTGTTCCCAGTCCTCCCGCTGGGAAGGCTCACAGAGCCTCCTCCAGCTCCAGGATGTGGGGGCCGCTGAGCAGGACATGGGTGACTCACACTGAGCAGATAATGAGCTCTGGTGACAAGGGACCCAGCATTAAAGGGAGAAATGGTACCTCTCCCAGGGCTAGGGCTTGGGCCCATAGGGCTCCATGGGATGGAGGCTGAGTAAGTTTGACAGGTTCCCAGGTATCATCCTGTCGTTCCTCCCCCAGTCCTACCACCCCCACAGGGAACTGCCAGGAAGTCTTGCTCTTTTAAATGGTGCATTTTGCAGTTAAAACAGGAGGCCCCTTGAGGCTAGAAACTGGAGGCTCCATCCTTGACTTGAGCTATCTAGCTTTTCCTCTCAGCATAAGCTTTAGCCCTGTCTCAATGCTTAAAATATCAAAATGTGTGTTTTCTCTGCCCATCTGGCCAGTGATCCTCTCAGCTCAGTCAACCCCCTCAGTCCACAGACCTTAGCTGACCGTTAGAAGTCAGCCGTGAATAACTGCACATGTTCCAGCCATTATCGCAAGGTGACTAGCATATTCTCTACACGTGGTAGCCTTCTAGCTGTGTCAAGTACCCTGTTGTTAAGACTGCAATGTTGTAGTCTACAGCATTGTTAAGATCACAATGAAAGGATGATAGACTGATAAGAAAGCAAGACCCCGAGACAAAGAGAATGTAGGCAAAGGATGGCACATTTTTTAACCTGCCACAAAATAACCCTGACTACATCAGGAAGGCATCAGTCATGCCCAGAAACAGTGGCACATGCATGCTGGATGTGCGACAGTGTAATCCTGGAACCATGTGCAGGAAGGAAACCAACAGGAAATAGTGCAGAACCCATAGGCTGGCAAAAGCAGGGAGCAGTTATCACCCTCATATCCAAAGAAGCAAAGGGGTGAAGGGAGAAGTTACCAGAATCCACAGATAGTAGCTGCATGGAGAATGCCTCCCAACAGGAGCTGGGGTCTTTGGTAAGGAAGTGCTGCTGACAGAGAGGGTACCAAGAGAGAAAATTCCCCAACCCCACTCCTCTCCTTCTCTGTGTTTCCTCCCTGAACTCCCTACTAGCCAAAGGCAACTTTAAGTCAAAGCACAGATGAATCTATTGAGGCAGTTCCTACAGCCAGCATCCCCCAGCTTCCCTTAAAGTGTATGGCCTGGGCCTCACTGTCAGTCCTTCACTTCAGACAGATGGGGAAGGAAAAAAGGGGATGGGCAATGGAGACAAAAGGCAGTGAGTCCTCCCCTCCATACCCTGACTAGGTACTTAGAGATGAGGAAATACTTTTAGCATCTTCAGTAGAGACTTCCTGTTGGTCTCTTCAGCATCTCTTCAGTAGTTTCCCCCTACCCTTTCATGACAGCTCCTATGAAGCTGACCCCAGCTCCAGGTGTGGGAGATGCAGGTTTCACTAAGCCAATCAGAACATTCCATTCCCCTGAATGATAAGATGGGCATTTGATATAATCCAGTCCAATTTGACTATACAACTTTTCCTTGGAATTCTGGAAAATGACAGTCCAGGTTTTCTGCTGGATGTAAATAAGGAAGAATGGGAGAGCCCTAGGAGGTGGGGCAGACAGCTTGGGGCCACACAAAAAAGTCAACATCAGGATGAGGTAAAGACCATCAGAGGCAGAGCAGAGACATAGATTGAGAGCAGGGACTTGGTGGCATCACTAGCTATTGAACAAGCCTCTCAGACAGAAGCCCTGCCTTCCTGCTTTTCAGCTAAATGTCAATAAATTCCCAGTGTGAGCTGGATCTTCTTGTACTTGAAAGAAAAAATGCTTCAGCTGAGACATCTTCCAAGAGTTAAGCAAAGTAACCAAATACATAATCAAAAGAGACAATGTATCTATCAGGCCCCTGAGGAAACATGGATTGAAGGGATTCGGGTCAGCAATGTTTGAGCATCTTACTTCCGCATGGAAAATGGGAACGAAGGCTATCTTCAGCTGGTCCAGACGGAGATATCATCTACTGGGGATAAGACCAGTTTTGTCACCAGAGAGGCCTGAACTATATGAGCTTGGGCAAGTGGGCTTTAAAGCAATTCTAAGAATTAACAAGAACCAAGAACTCTTCGTTCTCAGTTCCATTGCACCTGTGTACTGCTGATGGGGCCCATCTACGGAAGAATCTGCAAGGGCTTTTAGATGATGAGGGCACATCCCAGAATGTAAAAAGCCACAAGCTCACAGGCAGAGGACATTCGTGTTTTTCACTGAAAAGAAATGACCCTCTTTGTAAATGAGTGTTTGGGTATTTGGTTTGATATATACAGGTGTGTGTTTGTCTGTGTTTGGCTCATGTCATCCATCGTTGCAAGTTTCTTATATTATGCTCAGAAATTCCTGTTCAAGAACCTGTAGAAGCTCTTGGAGTCAAATCCATGACAGCAATGCCCCTCATGAGGCTTTCTGACAAGCGACCACTCAGCCTCCTCCTGGCACTCTCACCCCACTGCCTTGCTGCCTTCTCCCCCGGACTGAGCAACATGAGGAACCAATCTAACTAGGGGCAGGGGAATGGGTGAAAAGATAAAGGCTTAGGGTTGAAAATACAGGATTATCAACCCATGTATTCTGAAACTTTGAGAAGGGAGGCTCCATAAATCAACCGGGTGCCCCTGGCTTGATGTCATGGAGGTGTTACCTCCAGACATCAACAATTACCGTCCTTAGGGCAGGCTGCAACAGCTCAATGCCTTGATAGCTAGTGGCGCTCTCAGCCCATCTCAGCACTGGAACTGCTAGGCCAGGCAGGAAGAAGTAAAAGGGGATATGGGAGGGCCTGAACCTTGGGCAGAAGCAGAAAGGACTATAAGGATTCTGAGACTTTTCATTTATTTATTTAACAAACATTTATTTTTGTGCATCTTTTATATGCAAGAATTGTACCAGGTAAATAATTAGTCATTGCTTCATTCAATAAACACTTATGGAACAAACACTTGCCAGGTACTATGTGAGATAAACACGAACAAGTCAGGATCTAGACCATTCCATTGTGCCCATGGTAGAGTGTTCCTAATTCTATGGGATTTGTCCTAAGTGGACACACGTGGTTTTAGATTTTAAATGCTACATGAAGAATCATTCTTTATGCACAGATAGGGCATTAAATATCTGAATTATAAAGTATGAAAGTCATTCATTTTTTCATGCTTTTCCAAACATTTTGATTACTTTGAGAATAAAGGCTCAGTCTCGTGTCATGTAGCAGTAACATCTTATTAAAACTTGCCAATTTTCCTTTCTGAGAGAGAGACAGACTGAGAGAGAGAGAGAGAAAATTTGCCTTAGGTCCAGAGCTTTTAATAACAAAATCTAAAAAAAAATGTAGTTTTTTTTCCACATACACTTATGTTTCATGAGAATTGGTTACATGATACTTGACTTTTTGTCATTTTTTTATTGACATGTAATATTTGTTAGGTGAAATAAGCCAGGCACAGAAAGACAAATATTTCATGTTCCCACTTAGATGTGGGAGCATACAAAGTAGATTTCAGGGAGGTAGAGAGTAGAATGCCAGTAGAAGGCTGGGAAGGGCGTGAGGGTGAGCGGGGAATAAAGAGAGATTGGCTAGTGGGCACAAAGGTAAAGTTAGGTAGAAGAAATCAGCTGTAATGTTCAATAGAGGAGTAGGGTGAATATAGGTAACGACAGTGTATTGTGTATTTCAAAAGAGCTAAAAGAGAAGACTTGAAATGTTCCCAAGAAACATAAATAATAAATGCTCAGGGTAATAGATACCCTAAACACCCTAACGTGATCATTACACATTCTATGCATGTAACAAAATATCACATGTACTCCAGGGAGGATCTAATACTATTGTTTTGTTATTCCCAGTTTTTACTTTTATGGTGACTTCTTTAAGTAATAATACTGTGTTTTAAAGAAAAATTACAAATAAGTCAGCTGGCACATAAGTATGGTAAAATTGTAAGGGTGGGGCACAAATGATTGAATTTTAGGAAAATAACAACACTGTATTATGCTATTCTTTACCAAATTTTTAGTAAATTCTTCACCCTATGGGAGAATTATACAGACCTACCTTGATTAACTCAGGAGTGGTCTTGTGACTTATTGGCCAATGAAATGTGGGTAGAAGTAGCATATGTCATTTTCAGGAAGAAACTTTAAGAGCCATTATGTAGTTTACTGTGCCCCCTTTCTTTCTTCCATGGGACAAGCCATGTTATGAGAGAACCTGCCCCATCAGTCTGGATTCTGGATTGAAGATGACATCGAATAGAGACAACCAAGCCATCACGAACACGAAGCATGAGTGTGAAATAAACTTTGGTTGTTGTAAGCCACTGAGGCATAGTTCATTCTGACTGATACAAAGAGCCACCGCAGGATCTGATAAAAAGATGCAACAGCCCAGAACAGTCCAGCCCCACTCCTGGAAAACAAAACTTTAATCACCTTTAGTTACCTGTTCCTAACTGTCCTTCCCACCAAACTACTCACCCAGTAACTCTGGCTCATATCCTTGCTCTCTTTAAAACAGCCAATCCGAATTAGCTTAGACTGTGCGGTCCAACCCTACCCAATAGGGGAACAACACAGCAGTAGGGGCTACCTGTGTCAGGAATAAAAACCTCTTCCTCTCCCTTGATCAGGTGTGCTCTCGCCATTACTCCATTCACCAGTCACACCCCTCTATAGAAGTAAAAATCAACTTGCTGAGAAAATTAAAGTTATGCTTGAGTGCTATTTCTTTGTGGCACCGAAAATTTATTTACACCAGAAGCAAAGTGCCATGCACTTTGTACATTTTCTCTCACCAGATCTTCTGAGGACTGATCTATCTCCCATTTTATAGATGAAAATACTAAGGCTCATTCCACAAAGTCAGCCAGCCAGTAACTGATGGAGCCAGGACTCAAATCCAAAGCTCTTGAGCTAAATCTAGTAACTTCCTGTTGTTGTTTCTGTGTAAGATACTGGAAACACAAGGCTGGAAAAATGCCACCAGCTACATGCATTTTCATCATACCTGCCTTGATATTTATTGTAAATGTGGAATATAAAGGCTATGGCTAATGAAATTAGATTCACCCCCACATTCATCATCTTTTCTGCATCTGCAACATCCAAATTGAATCTGGGATGGAGATGGCAGAATTCATCAGGACTGAGATAATTCAATGAATGCTGCAGTGGTGTTTCTCAACAACCCATGCAGGCTGAGTGTCACAGTGATTGGAGAATATACAATCATCTTTCTAAAGCCTGGAATTAGAATCTTTTTAACCATGACTAAACGGCCTAACACTTGGCTAAACCCAGTGACATAATACTCAAACAGTTGTTAATCATAAGCAATGCTCCAAAACCTCTCCTTCCTTTTCTTCTCTTTTTCCCTCCTTTCTTGCTTCCCTGGTTCACAGCCTCCATTCTTAACCTGGGAGTAAGTGTAGTGGTCAATCCATTCTCTGTTGAGTGGCTGAAATAAGCAAAGAGGAAGGATGAAGAAAAGGTGGATGGAGAGGAAGAAATGATGAAGAAAATGTGGAGAAGGAAATGGAGGTAAATTGACCACCTGCTTTATGTTATGCACCATTGTAGACATGAGTTTAAGTACATTCTGCTGTATCACTTTCAGGGCACTCTGGAGAGATGGCCTCAATACCATCACCAACTAGTGAAGTTCCTTCTGCAACTGCTAGGGTAAGGAAAAGATAAATGCACTTTAAGGGAGTTAACAGATTCAATCTCTTGGTTACTTAGCTCAAAATGGCCAAGAAAAAAAGTTGTGTTCGTGGCCCAAACTGTCAAACAGAATCTCTCTGAAGGCAAAGTAGGCTTTCCCAGTCCTACTCTCAGTCCTACACCCTGCACACGCTGTTTTAAAAGTGTAGTTCTCCTACCCATGCTTAAACGCCCTTAATATTCTTCAGTTTAGTTTATTCATTTACTCAATATTTTTTCAAAAAGTAGTTATTGAGTGCCTGCTATGTGCCAGGCACTATTGCAGGTGTTAGGAATATAGCAATGTACAAAAAAAAAAAAAGACAAAAAAATCTTGTCCTGCTGGACCTTGCCTTCGGGTAAATGGAGACAAACATTAAGCAAAATATCAAGTAAAATATATAATATTTTGGAAAGTGTTAAAAGTATGGATAAAAGTAAAGTAATTCAGATAAGTCAGGAGTGTTGGAGGGAAGTGGGATGTAATTTTAAATAGAACACTCAGGAAAGGACTCACTGGAAATACATTTGAACAATGACTTAAAGAAAGTGAAGGAGCCAGTTATACAGATGCCTGAAGGAGCAGCACTTCGGGTAGAGGGAACAGGATGTGCAAAAGGCCCTGAGGCATGAGGATGCCAGTGTGTTCCAGAACAACATGGAGATCAGCGGAACAAAGAGCAGTCAGCGGGAGAGGGGCAGCGATGGGAGATTGCATCAAAAGGAAAACAAGAGGATAGATCGTGTTGGCCTCACAGGACTCTCTCAGCTTCCACTTCAAAGACTGTCAGCAGTGGATGAGTTTTGTACACAAGAATGGCATAATATGACCTGCATTTTAACCAAATATTTCTTACTGTTGTGTTAAAGATAAGACAGGTGGAAGCAAGGGCATAGGTCAGGGGCTATTCTATTAATCCCAGCAAGTTGCTCAAGAGATTAGGAAACTGGCTATGCTACTCCCACAAAGTTCTGGAAATTTGTTTCTTCTTTCTACTCTCCACTGTCTCCATCATAGTGCAAGTTCCTATTGGCACTAGCATTTCGAGTACATTGGCTTCTTCACTGGTCTGTCTCTAGTCTTGTCTCCTAAGATAGTCAGGATAGGAGACGCTGTGTTGCAGTCACAGATAAATCCCAGAACCTCAGGGACTTGGTACAAGAAAGGAGTATTCTTATTTATGCCACCATGTGATGTGAGTCTGGCTAGCTTCTTCCACCTTTTGTCTGTACTCTTTGAAGCATGTGGCCTCCAAGCTCTTCACAGAAGAGGAAGAAAGAAATGAAAGATCTTAGTAAGAAAAGACTTAGAAATAGCTTACAATTCTCTGCCCACCCTCTGTTTCGCCAGAACTCCATAATATGGTTCCAACCTGCTGTCCCAGAAAGCTGGGAATGTAGAGGAGTTCCTAAGTGTTGGATGTGCATTAGCATTCTCCACCACACATCCTTCTAGTCCTTGTGCTATTTCTAAAGCAGAAATACCTCCATGTCCCTGTCATGCTCCTAACTTGGTGATGTATCTCTACCCCACCACAGTTTAACATGATATTATCAGTGGGTCTTTCCTTAGCTTTTCCCCCTCTTCCTGATGCTTTCCACTTTATAAATAGATACTCTTGCCTAACCCTTCCTTACTATCCTTTCTCCTGTTTTTAAGACAGAGTCTCACTCTGTCATCCAGGCTGGAGTACAGTGGCATGATCTCAGCTCACTGCAACCTCCGCTTCCCAGGTTCAAGCGATTCTCCTGCCTCAGCCTCCCGAGTAGCTGGGATTACAGGCACCCACCACCATGCCCGGCTAATTTTTGTATTTTTAGTAGACACAGGGTTTCACCATGTTGGCCAGGCTGGTCTCAAACTCCTGACCTCAGGCAATCTGCCTGCCTCAGCCTCCCAAAGTGCTGGGATTATAGGCATGAGCCACCACACCCAGCCATCTCCTTTAACTAGTAAAACCATGACCACAACAAGATGTAGTTCTTAAGTTTCAATGTATTCTGAGGAACACTATTGTTTTTTTTTTTAATTAGTTCTAGGATATTGCCCAGGAATCTGGATTTTTAAAACAAATAGATAGTAGTTCATTGGCCACATGTTTAAAGAACTGATAAAAGACAACCAATAGTGCCTTCGGAGTCCAGAATGAAGGCTCAGAAAACTAAGATGGTGGGTGGGTACCAAAGTCAAGGTTCAAATTCAGAGTTGTTTTTCTCAAAAACCAGTGCTTATTTAAATAAATTCATGAATGATGTTATAACCCAGCATGGGAATGGGGATTTAAGAACAATAATGGTTTTTATGATTGCCTTCAAGTTCTTCCATTCTCCTTTTCATGGCTTTCCAGCCTGTGGAGGATTCTGTCAGGTCCAAAATCCCAGACCTCACTGATATCCCTGTGACAGAATGAGAGCAGCTACATATAGCAAAGAGTGAAAAGAGTGAGGTTGAACAACTGTCCACTCCTAGTTTCACTAAGAGAAAGATTCTTACAAAGATTCAGGTGCAACACTTCTGTCAAGTGTCCCTTTTAATCATCCATTTATGCATCTGTCTTCCCTGGTAGACACTCCTTCATGGCAAGAGTTAGGTCTTATGTATCTCTGCATTTAAGGGATAACTGTATTTGGAATAAGTGTGCACCTGCCTTATAAAGGGCCTACAGCAGAAAGAATGGAAAGGAACTGCTGTTCCAAGGATTGCTAAGACTTGTCCAAGGTTCTAACCCTGAGAGCTGGCCCTATAGCCCATGGCTTCATTCAATACTCCGAATGTCTACACTGTGCAAAGCACCATGCTAGGCTAGAAGATGTAATGATAAGTGAACTACTTTCCTTCTCTCAAAGGGCTCATGGTTGGGCCCAGCAGTGGTGTGAATGGTCAGTAGGATGCCAACAACTCCATATTCCTTCCCTCCATGCCTTCATACCCAGGCCTTTACGTATATACCTGGATCACAAAGTCTATGTCCATAGAAACTCAAATATAACCACTGTAAGTACAAGCCTTTGCAGGGAACCTAGGGTTCTCCACTCCAGTGTTACTTTCCATAGCCTACTGCCATAACCTTAGTTTCTCCAAGTGTTAAAAAATAATGTTGAGCCAAAGAAAAATCTGAGGCTTCTCTGAGCTCCAAAATTCTATTCAGACCTCTAGAATTGGATGTCATGCAGAGGCCACCTTGTTAATTCAAACCTAGAGAAGAAATTTTCCTAAGTATAGAATCATTTACCACTTGCAGGAAGAACTGAACAGAACTCAAGCTGTTCAAGCTTCTTTCTCCTTGGCCAAGCACGATTTCATTGCAAAACTCTTGGGTGGGATTTTTTTAAGTTTCCAAAGAGGCTCTAAAGACTTTTTGGACATTCATCTGTACTTGTATACCATATGGTTTGAATTTAGTAGGAAGAAGTCAAGAACAGACAGAACAAGCCTCTTGTGCCAAGCACCCAGTAATTTAGAAAGTTTCAAGAAAATGGATAGTTCAAAAATGTTATACAAAAAAAATTGGGGCAGAATGGACATATATAATTAAACAGAGGAGAATGAATGTTCTGGAAGTCTGAGGTATCAGATTTTCTGCAAAATAAATGACCCCAAAATTTAATGTCTTAAGTCAACAACTACTTACTTAGCTGACTCTTTTGTAGGCCAGTGGTTTGGGTCATGGTCCTGGTTTTTCTGGTCTTGGCTGGACTATCATGTCCAGGGGTTTGGCTGCAATAGCTCATCCCGGCTTCATGGGGCCCATTGTGAGCACAGGATTGTTCACATGTACGTAGTAAGAGTGCTAAGAGAGTAGATGTTACTCAAGTCTACGGGTTGCTGCTGTCCCATTGGGGCCAAACAAATCCCATGGCTGCTCCAGATTCTAAGGGTAGAGAAAATTCCCAGTTCTTGATGGGAGGAGCTTAAAAAGTTATGTAAATTTGAAGATACAGACAGCGGAAGGGTTTGTGCTCAGTTTTATAATCTACTACAGTTAGAAACGTGGGAATTGGATTAAATTTGATGAGATTTTACCTTGAAAAGTGAAGACTCGAGGTGAGAGGATGTTGGAAGAAATAGGTTAGCAAAATGTAAGCATTGTTTTCAAATTTCTAAAGAGATATCGTGGGTAAGAAGAATGGCATATGTTCTGAACGCATTTAGACAGAAGTATTATGGTTTAATGGGTACAAGCTACATGAGACCAAAGAGAGAGCGCTTGAACCATCAGAGCTGCCTGTAATACATAAGGAGAAGGGTGCAGACATTTATTGAGCACCTACCATGAATCAGATAATATGACATTTTCTCATTTAATGCACTCAATAATACATTATCTCCCATATTTTAGAAATGAGTCTCAAAGGGGTGAGGTGACTTTGATCAAGCTCACAGAACTAAGAAGTGACAGCTCTGGGATTTGAACCCAAATCTCTTCAATACCAAAATCCATGCTCTTTTAACAATATAATACTGCTTTAAAGCTCCTGAAAGGAACAGAGGCACTCAGGTTCAATGTGGAAATAGATGTTTGTAGTGAGGGTATATGGGGCAGTGCAGCCGTGTGGGGAAATGTCTCAGCAGCTCCTCACGTCCCTGCACCCATCTCCTGCCTCTATTTCCAGCCCCCTGTCTGACTCCCTTTGCCCTTCCACCCCCAGAAATCAGGGACGTGAATCTCCACTAAGAGTTACTGCTTTACAGCTTGTTAATTACATTCAAGTTCAGCTACAAGGCTGGGCCTTTCTCTGAATGGTTTGTAATTTAAAGAATCCACATTATGAATTTCCAAGATGTGATAATGAGTGCTACCATTTTCTTAGTACTTTGTATACCATCCCTTGTCCTCACCAAAACCCACTAGATCACTACAATTATCATTTTACAGATTTTTTTTTTTTTTTTTTTTTTTTTTTGAGACAGAGTCTCATTCTGTCACCTGGGTTGGAGTGCAATAGCATGATCTTGGCTCACTGCAACCTCCATCTTCCGGGTTCAAGCAATTCTCTGGCCTCAGCCTCCTGAGTAGCTGGGATTACAGGCACCCACCACCATGCCTGGCTAATTTGTTTTTTTGAATTTTTAGTAAAGACAGGGTTTTGCCATGTTGGCCAGGCTGGTCTTGAACTCCTGACCTCAGGTGATCCACCCACCTCAGCCTCCCAAAGTGCTGGTATTACAAGCATGAGCCGCCACACCTGGCCCATTTTACAGATTTTAACAATTGAAAAACAAAAACAAACAAAACAACAACAACAAAAAAACTAAAACTCAGGATTCAAGTTTATCTTGAAAAAAAAAAAAAAAAAAGAAAGATCAATACTTTTCCCACAATACTATACCCCTTCTTAAAGAAGTAGATGTTGGGAGCCTCCCAGGCTGTATGAAAGTGAATAGTAGAGATAGCTTTTTATCGAGCAGATGTTCCTTGAATTATACCACATAATACCATAGCTGATGCATCAGAAATTCTGGTACATAAATGAATTAGATCTGATCATTCTTGTCATTAACTTTAATGACAGCAGATTATTAAAACTTTCTTTATCACAGAAAATTTCAAACACATATAAAAGTAAAGCAAATAGCATGATTAACCCCCTTTTACCCATCATCTGGCTTCAGTCATGTTTAACATATGGTCAATTTGGTTTCTTGGCAGATTTTTAAGAGGTAATTCCCAAACCTATGATTGATAATGTGCTGCTTCTGCTTCTCCAAATTAATAGTCAAGGAGTGTTGGAGCAGGAAGGCCCTTCCCAGCATCATCTTAGATGAATTTTTCATTTTCAAAGAAGAAGTCTGGGGCCCAGAGACAGAACTGGCTTTTCTCAAGGTCACACAGGAAGGTAATGGAAAAGGAAGGCTTAGCACCTGGGCTTCTGACTCCCTGAACCAGCCACTTCTGAGGAATCGGGGTGCCTGCTCTGATTCCAGGGTACCCACACCCTAAGCAACCAGAGCCACCTCCAGAGGAGAAATGAGGTCAGAGTGGATTGGAATTGGCCTCCATCCAGAAGGCTCAATGGACTTTGTCAACCAGGCCATCCTCTGACCTCCCTACTGTTTCAAGGGTAATTAACCAGCCAAATGGGTTGCCTCTGCTGAGACTTGGTGCCCAAATAATTACACACACCCCCAACTACTGGTGACCAGATCACCCCTAAGAGGTCCCACTTGGCCCTCCAATGTCACATTCTTCATTAACTCAGCTTTCCTGATTTGAAAATGTGATGCTTCTCAAAACTGGCAGCTCCTGAAAAGACTTTGCCAGTTGGTGCTAGTGGCATATTACCAGGTACAAAATGACCTTCTCCCCTGGGTGAATAGGCTCCCCTGGGTGTCAGGGCTTAGATAGTGCGGAGACATGGCATGCAATGGTCCTTCTCAAATTGGAAACCTAAAGAGATACCTGGTACCTTGCAGAGGGATTCTGGAAGCCATGAGATACACATCTTCTGGACGAGAAATCTACTTTCACAGCAACCACCAGATCTAGGGTTGGTAGAGGTAGAACCACATGATAGGTGCTATGCTAACTGTAAAGAATTACCTGCATTGATTCGTTTAATTTCCACAAAAACCCAATGAGGTAGGTACTATGGTTATCCCCCTCATAAGGAAACTGAGGCACAGAGAGATTAAGTAACTTCTTGAAAGCTGCAGAGCTGTTAAGTAGCAGGGAGTATTAATTAGAATAATAGGGCTTAAAATGCTATATACATTTTAGAGGAGAATTATCACATGTGCAAGGTTATTATTAAAGCCAAAACTATGAAAGTTAAGCAGAGATGGGTAAGAGACAGGGTGTATTTGTGTGTATTCAAGTCCTTGACTCTGTGGTCCAGATGTATATTAGTCCATTTTCACACTGCTGATAAAGACATACCTGAGACTGGAAAGAAAAAGAGGTTTAATGGTCTTATAGTTCCACATGGCTGGGGAGGCCTCACAGTCATGGCAGAAGGCAAGAAGGAACATGTCACATCTTACATGGATGGTAGCAGGCAAAGAGAGCTTGTCCAGGGGAACTCCTCTTTATAAAAACATCGGATCTCATGAGACTTGCTCACTATCATGAGAACAGCATGGGAAAGGCCCATCCTCATAATTCAATTACCTCCCACCAGGTCCCTCCCACGACACATGGGAATTGTTGGAGTTACCATTTAAGATGAGATTTGGGTGGGGACACAGCCAAACCATATCATTCTGTCCCTGGTCCCTCCCAAATCTCATGTCTTCACATTTCAAAACCAATCATGCCTTCCTAACAGTCCCCAAAAGTCTTAACTCATTTCAGCATTAACTTAAAAGTCCACAGTACAAAGTCTCATCTAAGACAAGGCAAGTCCCTTCGACCTACGAGCCTGTAAAATCAAAAGCATGCTAGTTACTTTTTAGATACAATGGGCGTACAGGTATTGAGTAAATACAGCCTTTCCAAATGAGATAAATTGACTAAAACAAAGGACCTAGAGGGTCCATTCAAGTCTGAAATCTAGCCAGGCAGTCAAATCTTAAAGCTCCAAAATGATCTCCTTTGACTCCATGTCTCACATCCAGGTCACACTGATGCAAGAGGTGGGTTCCCATGGTCTTGGGCAGCTCTGTCCCTTTGGCTTTGCAGGGTACAGCCTCCCTCCTGGCTGCTTTCACAGATTGGCATTGTGTGTCTATGGCTTTTCCAGGCACACAGTGCAAGCTGCTGGTGGATCTACTATTTGGGGGTTTGGAAGATGGTGGCCCTCTTCTCAATAGCTTCACTAGGCAGTGCCCCAGTAGGAACTCTGTGTGGGGGCTCTGACCCCACATTTCCCTTTTGCAGTACCCTAGCAGAGGTTCTCCATGAGGGACCCACCCTTATGTATGTATGTGTTTCCATACATCCTCTGAAATCCTAGGCAGAGGTTTCCAAACCTCAACTCTTGATTTTGTGGGCTCACAGGCTCAACACCATGTGGAAGCTACCAGGGCTTGGGTCTTGCACCCTTTGAAGCCACAGCCTGAGCTCTACGTTGGCCCTTTTCAGCCATGGCTGGAGTGACTGGGACAGAGTATGCCAAATCCCTTGACTGGACCTAGTAGAGGGACCCTGGACCTGGCCCACAAAACCATTTTTTCCTCCTAGGCCTCCAGGCCTGAGATGGCAGGGGCTGCCACAAAGGTCTCTGACATGCCCTGGAGACATTTTCCCTGTTGTCTTGGTGATTAACATTCAGCTCCTCCTCCCTTATGTAAATTTCTGCAGCTGGCTTGAATTTCTTCTCAGAAAATGGGATTTTCTTTTCTATTGCATTGCCAGGCTGCACATTTGCTGAACTTGAATGCTCTGTTTCCCTTATAAAACTGAATGCCTTTAACAGTCACCTCTTGAATGCTTTGCCATTTAGAAATTTCTTCTATCAGATACCCTAAATCATCTCTCTCAAGTTCAAAGCTTCACAAATTGCTAGGGCAGGGGCAAAATGTTACCAGTCTCTTTGCTAAAACATAATAGGAGTCACCTTTGCTCCAGTTCCCAACAAGTTTCTCATCTGCATCTGAGACCACCTCAGCCTGGATTTCATTGTCCATATCATTATCAGCATTTTGGTCAAAGCCATTCAACAAGTGTCTAGAGAGTTCCAAACTTTCCCACATTTCCCTGTCTTCTTCTGAGCCCTCCAAACTGTTCCAACCTCTACCTGTTACCCAGTTCCACAATAGCTTCCACATTTTTGTGTATCTTTCCATTAGCACCGCATTCCTGGTACCAATTTACTGTATTAGTCCATTTTCACGCTACTGATGAAGAAATACTCAAGACTGGGTAGAAAAAGAGGTTTAATGGAATTACAGTTCCACACGGTTGGGGAGGCCTCACAATCATGACAGAAGGCAAGAAGGAGCAAGTCACATCTTACATGGATGGTAACAGGCAAAGAGAGCTTGTGCAGGGGAACTCCTCTTTATAAAACCATCAGATCTCATGAGACTTATTCACTAGCATGAGAAAGACTTGCCCCTGTGATTTAATTACCTCCAACTGGGTCCTTCCCATGGCATGTGGGAATTGTGAGCGTTATAATTCAAGATGAAATTTGGGCAGGGACATGGCCAAACCATATCATTACGGAAAATGCCAAAGGAATTTAGAAAAGTAAAAAGAGCAATAAAACTTGTGGAAGAGGGCTTCAGGGTGGGACATAATATTTGGAGAGAAACTACACTTACACAATCTTTTCTCAGCTCCTGTCACTTAATCTTGAGAATATATTTTAATGTGGGGATAAATATATAGACCATTTTATAGATAAAGAATGCAAAACTCACTGGTGATAAGTGACTTGCCAAGTACCTAAGTAGGCATTAGGTCTGACTCCAAATCCAGAGTATTTTCTAACCCATCCCAGCAGAGCTGATTTTAAATGAGATATGCCCTTGTTTCTCAAGAGGGTATTACAGTTACAGCCCCATGGAAGCCCACAGTGAATAGGGTGATCCTAATTCCTGCCTTGTCCGGGACAGTCCTAGTTTATACTTGTCCTAACATAATCCATAACAATACTCTTTTTCACTTTTAAAGGTATTCCTGCTTGAAGGAAAGATTATAAAGCCACCTGAAGCCTGAGCACTGCTTTCTCAGATACAGATTTTTGCAGTTACAGATAACTGCAAAATGGAACGATGAGTCCCTGCAACTGTCCTCCCTCTCAGGAACGTTGTTGGAGAGCCCTTAATGAGGAATAAGAGCTACAGATGCGACTAAATTTAGGACAACATGTGTAGAGAAACTTTCTAGTTTATTCCACCCACTCTCACCTCCAGCCCCAACTAACTGTGGTAGAAGTGATTGTTTTCTGGTGGAAGGTTCAGGAAGAAGCAATCTAAGAAACAAGGGTAAGAGAGAAACAGTACTGGCTGTTTCCCCTTCCCTGGCTAGATACTTGAATTCATTAAACATTTGGGAATTATAAGAACCTTGCAGCAAATCACCTAGCCCCTTCTCTATTACTAAGGTGACCCAGATTCCTTCAACTGTCAGATCATTTTACAAGTCATTGCCAACATTATTCTGCAAACCAATGGCAACTTTTCTGAAATGCCTTTCCCACCACCCATCCATTTCTCAGGAAGACAGTGTTAAGAGAGCAAACCAAGATGACTTTGATGCCCCAGGGCAGCCATTTCTCAGAGTGCAGGCTGACAAAAGTCCAGTGCAATAGAGTTAGAAGACCAAAGGCGTAGAGCCAGGCAGACCTAGGGGTAAATTCCAGCTCCATGCCAAGCCAGCTGTGGGCTCCAGCATTATTTTTTCCGCCCAAGGGAAGAAAATCAAATTGCACCTGATGAGATTGGAAACTGTGGCTCTAAGAAGTCTCACATTGGAGTCTAGCACTATACCTTATCAGAAGCTCAGACGGTCACTTAGTTCACCATAGTAACTTCATTAAGAATGAGCAGTGATTAATAAACATCTTCCTACACATTACTTGTAGAAATGTTAATTTCTACACGTGTTAATTATTAATCTGTAGAAAGCATTACAGATTCAAAGTTCTCAGGTCCTATGAACAGAATTCAGACAACTGCTCCTTACCTGTTTATAGGAGAAGATAGGAATATGTACTTTTCTCCCTTCCTTCTTTGAGATACACTGGGTGAGGCCCAAAACCCACCCAAGACATGTTTAGAGAGGCATAATGATGCAAAACTTTGGAACAAGGCCAATTAATGTTCCAGTAGGTGGCTGTGGACCTTCAGCTAATCATTTTAAGCTCTCTTTGCCTCAGTATCCCTATCTATAAAATGGAAACAATGCTATTATATACCTGCATTGTAAAACTTAGGTAATATGATTGTAACATGACTTAGGCAATAAAAGATGTGGGCAGAGCACACGCAGGTGCTACCCAGTGAAACGCTCATCAGTCATCCACTCTTTGTACCCTGTCATCTTCTTCTCTGAGTGCTCAGGGAAACAATGAAATCCCCCAGCTTCAGTTTCTGACTATCTACATGCTGCAGGGAGTTCTACTAATTGAATGTCACATGAGAAAAATGTTAAGTGTTCACTGTGTTAAACCACTGAGGTTTGGAAGTTTATTTACAATAGTATATGATCAGTTAGCTATTTCTATGAAAACAACTTCTAGACTTAGTGGCTTCTACAAACTAAATGTTTATGTCCCTCCCTTCAGTTTATATGTTGAAACCCTAATCCCCAATATAGTGCTATTTGGAGGTGAGGTCTTTGGGAGATAATTAGGTTATGAGAGTAGAGTCCTCATTATGAGATTAATGCCCTTATAGGAAGGGACACCAGAGAGTTTGCTTTCTGTTTCTGCTCTCCACCACCCTGAGGATACAGCAAGAAGGAAGCAAACCAGGAAGAGAGCTGTCACCAGAACTTAACACTGCTGACATCCTGATCTTGGACTTCTAAAACTTCTAGCTTCTAAAACTATAAGAAAATAATAATCCCTATTGTTTAAGCCACCAGTCTATAGTTTCTTGTTAAAGAAACCTGGAATGACTAGGACAGTGGCTTAAAACGACCACCATTGATTATAGCTCACAAATCAATGGGTCATATGGGCAGTTTTGCTTATCCTGGCTTGGCATTATTTGACTTCAGCTGGGCTCATTCATCTGAGGTCAACTGCTAGGTTGGCAGTGGGATAGCTGGTCTAGAATGGCTTGGCTGAGGGTTATTTCACTTCATTCCATGTGGTCTCTCATACTCCAGCAGGTTAACTCAGATTGGTTCTCATGGCAGTGGCAAGAGCACACATGGCCTCTTGATGGCTAGGCTTGGAATTGACCAGTGTCACTCCTGCCACATTTTATTCACCAGACCACGTCACAAGGCCAACCAAATTCATGGAGTGAAGAAATAGTATTCCATTCTCTTCACTGGAGAAGCAGCCAGATCACATTGAGAGAGGCTGAGAATTGGGATCATCTTTGCAATCAACCTGCTACATAGCAGCTAGTGTCACCTTAACTACTATTGTCACACACAGCTGGTGATGACAGAGACAGGATTCAGTTCCAGGCCTGGCTCACGTCGAAATTGGAGCCCTTTTTTGGAGTACTATTTTAGTACCTCAAGGAAAACAAAACAGATTTAATAAAATCAATAAAAACATCTTTATGCAAATGTCCTGAAGCTGCACACGGATGGAAAATTTTCCCTCTCCCCTCTCATTCTCCAAGGCATTTTCAAGGCTGCTGAAGAGGTGGAAGCAGCTTTATTTTGCTACTTTCCAGGTTTAGTTCTTCAAACATGCAGTCACCTCCCTAATTAGTTTTAATTAGATGCATGGTTCATATTAGGTCACAAAAAAACCAAAAGTTGAGTAATTTTAATAGGATCCACGAGTCAGTTCCAATAAAGCTGGCTTTGTGGTTACCTGGGTGATGGCTGTTCCCTCTCTACCTGTTGTTTCAGGTAGCTGACTGAATTTCAAATGTGGGATGATCTGAACAGAAAGGTGGAAAACCTCATGCATTCTGTGGACCGTAGGCCTCTTCGTGGTGAGGGTTATCACTTCCTCCACTTTCTGGGAGTAGGTGGCCCAGGTTGGCTGTAAAAGAACCAGGTTTTTCCACTTCTCTAACCAGACAACCCTTTTCTGAAGCTTCAGGCATCTCTTGGAGCTCCCATCTTTGTCCTTTTCAAAGACTCACCATCAGAGAACAGCTAACTTAGAAGCACCTGATAAATCATTGTCAAGTTCCACTATTTCATAGAAGGGAAGATTGAAGTCCCAAGAAGAAAGGTACTTATCCAACTTCAGCAGTGCTCAGACCAGTCTGGATGAAGGTACCATGGTATAACAGAGAAGGCATGGTCCTTAGATTGAGCCAGATCTATAAATTCCGGCCAAAGCTCTCCCAGTCACCTCTGTGTGACCTGAGGCAAGTACCCAACCTCTCTGTGCCTTAGTTTTCCCTTTAAAAAAGTCAAGAAAGGTTTATCTTTCTTGCAGGATCATTGTGGTATTTTAAGTGAGATAGCATGAAAGCCTCTACTAGATTTCCTGAGACACAGTAGGTGCTCAACAGGAGATAACTCATATTATTCCCACAGCCAGAGTGAGAATGGAGGTAGTGGTGCAAAGAAAGCAAGAGCTATGGATATTTCCTAAGGAGCAATGGACAAGAATGTCTTTTCCTGTAATCCATAAGTGCCTTCAACACAATCCAGATTTCTTAAAGAGCAGGAACGTGATCTGTTTTATTTGCCGCTATATTCTCACAGGCTGAATAAAGAGGACAATAACCATTTGCAGTATGAATGGAGAGATTACTCTTAGGTCACCGGTAAAATGTATTATGCACGTGTGGTTCTCTTCTTTCTAGAGGGTAGGTTAGAAATTCAAAAGAGATGCTATCCATAAAACTCACTTTCCCACCTTCATCAAATTAACACATAAAGGAGGCAGACAGTGCAACTGAAATGTTAAGTATAAGGTCCACAGACCAGAGAATCCTCGACAAGAAGTCCAGTTCAGCGAAACCTTAATGTGTTATTTAAGCTCTTTGAGGCTTTTTCTACTTACATAATGAGAGTGATAAAACTGTCTCTTTCAAAGGGTTGGTGTAAGAAAAGTGAGCAACGATGCTTGTTCAGTTTAGTGCCTGACACTGAGTGAGGGCTCTGTCGATGGGAACTGCAACATGCAAAAACAAATACAGCCCCACATCCTAATCTTCGTCTTGGTGGGAGGTGAGGCTGGCTTCTCTGTGGGGCATCCTCATTGGCTCAGCTAAGAAAACAGGCCAAAAACACACCACGGGGACCCTCCCAAGGCTCCCTGTCTCACTATGTGTCCTCTCTAGCTGTAAGCCACAAAAACCTAGTCTACTACAAATGAGCCAGTGGTCACAAGATATTTATAAGCCAGGTAGGGGAAAGGGAAGAAAACATATCAGTGGACACCAGTTCTGTACCGGGACCTTTTTATGTGTTATGTGCCCCTGAGAATTAAGGATGAAAGGACTCATGCCATGGATGATGCTTCCTCATTCACACTGAACAACAGACAGAGAACGACCCATGTCATGGCCCAAATCTCATGACTCTTTGGAATCCCTAGGCTTGCGTATTTATATCTTTTTTTCATTCAACCTTATCTCACTACTTTTTGTTTTCTCTGTTTTATTATATAAATTTTAATAAAATACCTCAAATACTTGGTGAAGATAGGCATTAATCAATCAAGAATCCCACTTATCCTTTCAACAACCCTAGGAAAAAGGCATCATTATCTCCTTTTTATATGTATAGAAAATAGTCCCACGGAGGTGAAGCAACCTGCCCACTGTCTCACAGGTGTTATCAAGGGCAGAGTGAAAGTCAAAACCACGTCAGTCCAGCCCCTGGGCCCATTTTGTTTCTGCTGCAACAGGACCCTCTCACCCAGATCTCTGGGCCCTGTGCACTCCTTGACACTGTTGACCTCCTCCTCCTCTCTCTACAGGAAACCACTTCTGTACTTAGAAGTAGCTCTCTGGGGTGAATTATCAGAAAAGGAATTCTGGAGTCAAAGGCTATGAACATATTTATAGCTCTTGCCCAAATGCTGCATAAAGGTAGGGCTTCATGTTCCTGAGGCCCAGGGAAGGAACACGATTGCAAGACCACAGAGCCCATTAGAGCTGGAACCAGCTCTAACATTAGAGCAGCCAGCTCCCCCCACTCAGAGCCTCTCACTTTTTCTAAAACCTAGTGCCAGTGCTGCCTCCCACATGTGGAATGTTTGAAGGACACTGCAGTAGCTCCCCACCCTTTCTCAAAAGTCTCCCTGCTATATTACAGCATTCAAAACCCTCACAGCTGACCTTCAGAGTCCCAGCATGAGGTTTCCCAGGTAAGACACGGAATGATCACCAGCACATCAGTGGGGAAGGCTTATCATTTAATGTCTGCACCACTGACACGTCAGGGATGTAGCACTCTACGGAACTGAGATCCAGGATGAGGTGAGGAGGTAGAACCACCATCTCTCTTCCAGGGATCCTGCTTAAGCACAACAGTCCCCTCTAATAAGGCAAGGTGTGCAGACAATATGCACTAGATGTTTGCAGAGAAAACCGTCTGTCTCAAACCATGCTGTTCTCCCCCTCGGTCCACTTTAACTTGGCTTGGCCCCAGTTTCTTTATCTGCCGAATTTAATAAGGTATGGCCGCAGGGCTGTTGCAAAGATGAAATAACACAGGTAAAGTGCTGTCACCATGCCAAACAAATAACCAATTTTAATCTATGGGAATTTGCATGTATTGACTGAATCTGTAGTGTTTTACAGTCTACGATGATCTTCATATTTATGTCAGTTACAATGGTTTCAGTAAGAGATAGGTCTTGAATCTTGAATGCCTGACACTAATTCCAGATGGGGTATAAGAAGGAGTAGTAAGATCACCAAGACTGACTCCAGCTTTTACTTGACTCCCTCTACCTAGGTTCTAGGGTGACCAGATGTCCCTGCTTGCCAGGGGCAGTTCTGGTTTAATGCTGTTACACTGGGGTAATAGCTTCCCCCTTTATTCCCAAGAGTGTACTGGTTTGGATGACAACCTCTATGATCACCCTCCTGATTATCCTATGATCAGTAGTTCTATATTTAGAGTGTTGGTGATGAGAAGATGGTTAGAAGCTTGGATTTCGTATCCTGAGTTCTTCACTTTGTTGCTGGGTGACCCTGGGCACATTATTTTACCTCTATGAATCTCAGGCTCCTCATCTCTACAGTGAGGACAAATCAAGACCCACTTTGCAGAGTTGCTGTGAAGGTGAAAGGAGAGATGCACATAAAAATATGTGCCCGACACAGAGTGAATACAGAATGGTTATTAAGCAATGATATTAGCTCTTTTGGAAAAAATAATTACTTGCTCAAAATGCTTCTGGAGTCATGTTTTAGCAGACTTGACCCATCAGAAAGTTCAAAAGGTAAAGGACCCAGTAGTCTGATAAATAATAGTCTCATTCAAACATACAGTCAGCAGGGCTCCGGGCATTTCTGAGTCATTACAGATGCTGGCTGAGAATGTTGACACCAGTGAAATTTTGCCCTCAGCTTTCTTCACAGAGTCACTGCTGATGATTGCTGGTGATTGGTGGCTGTTTCTTCCACCGCAGGATGTGTTACATAGTTGCAGTTGGTCAGTGTTGGGTGGAAGTCTTGGATGGCTATATTTAACTTGGACTGTAACAATGCCGGAAGGAGTGAAGTTGCCCATGACCTTGGCTATTCATTACCCTCTGTGACTCCCTCCTAGTGAGCCTGCCTCTCCTTTGGTCTGCTTTAATCCCTGTACACGCAGAACAAAGGACACAGGCAGGGGCTAAGAAAGGATGATTTTTCATCTGCATAAAGCCCTAGGGCTCCAGCACAGAAGAGCTGCAAAGGGCTCTGCCTGGACACCACTCTCATTTCACACATGGGAAATCGGGGCACAGAGAAGTTCACAAAGCAAGCTAATAGAAGAGTAGGACCCAGGACTTCTAGCTTGCAGCCATTCCTCCTGCTACACCAAACTTTGCTTTCTGTTCAAAGGAGTTAAAGGCTTAGCAGATCCTCTTCATGCTCCTTCCCCAATTGGCTCAGCCATGCTTTGCCTCAAGGAAGGTCACCTGGCACCTGTATATTCTTGGTATCAAAAGAGAAGATTTCCATAGAGAGAGGCTGTGTGCTCCTCTATTTCCATAGAGAGAGGCTGTGTGCTGTGATAACAGCAGCAGTCCTGTTGTCAAACCCTCCCCTGGCTTAACCAGCCAGACCCTCTGCCACCATGGCCCCCCATGTCATGTGGCTTGACCCAATAGTGCCCCACCTCATGCCTCGTACCACCAGCCTCTTGCCTCATATGCAGGGCTTTGTCAACACTAAGGTGCAAGACATCTGACAGCCACTTTCATACTCTCCAGCTCACCCAGCTATGTCCATTAGGCTGCAGGCTGGCTGGAAATGCTTGGCTCACACCCAATCACCATTACCACTGCTATGATGGGCCTTGCTTTCCAGAGGATCAGGTAACAAAACTCAGCAGTGCCGGAGAATTAGCTCCTACTGGGTGACCTGTGACCATTTAGAGATGAGAAACAGGAAAAAGCAAGAATTTTATTCCCTTTCTTCTCTGAATGGACTCTTCCAAGATGCAATGTTTCTGTGTGACCCTCTCAAAGATGTCCTGCATGACCCAGCAAATGGCTGAGTTTCTTATGAAGCTGTGGGCAGCTCAGTGCCTCACCTGATATGTGTTTTCCGTCTATCCCTGCCTCAGTTTCCCTTTTACCTCCAGTCTTTCTTCTCTGAGATCTTACTCGCCAATAAAACCTTAGCACATGTGTTTTGCCTCAGGCTGTCTTCCTAAGAAACCCATGCTAAGACAAAGGTAAATCCTGGTGAAAGTCACATTGAGACCTGAGGTCACAGCAGGGCTGGGAAAGCCCAAATAATGATAGTGTGAGCACATAAGGCCAGGGGCCGCTGTCTGCTTCATTCTCAGATGGACTCCAAGCTTCTAGGACAGTGCCTGGAGACAGCAGCACTCAGTAAATATTTGTAGAATGAACAATGAATACTGTGAATTTTTATAGGGCTTTCTAGTTAAAAAGTGCTTTCACATAAATGATTATCACATGATTCCCAGGACACTCCTCTGAGGGATTGGTAAGAAGCTTGGACCTGTTTCTGCACATGAGGAAACTGAGCCTTGGAGAGCTAGTCCGAGGGTCCACAACTGGCTAGTTGGAACTTGGAAACTTGAACAAAACTCTCTGGGCTGTCTTTTTGGAATTTTTTTCATTCTACTAAGGAAATCAGTCCAACAAGGCAAATATTAAGGGTTGAAAAACTGCTAGAGTCTGTGGTTGGCAGAAGGTCTGAAATTTCATTAGATGGAGAAGTTGAGTCCAAGCATCAGAGGGAATAGGTGATGACGTCATTCTGCTTCTGTGGCCAGGTCTCCCTCTGTCTCCAGCATTAAGGAAGGAGGGGCTATGATTCCACTGACGTACGTAAGGAGGGGTCTTTGAGAGTGAGGCAAGAGAGACAGTGAGGTTTACAAAGTTTACCAAGCACTCACACACATTATCTCACTTAGTGCACACAATCATCTGAGAAGTGAGTGAATATATTCATTTGTTTTTGCTGCATAACAAATCATTCCAAAGCTTAATGGCTTCAAACCATAATTTATTTAGCTCATGGTTCTGCAGGTTAGCAGTTTAGACTGGGCTTAGATGAGAGGCCTTCTGTTCTTATTGGATTCACTCATTAATATGTGGTCTGCAAAGTCAGCTGGGGACTAGCTGGCCAAAGGCAGCTCCACTGGGGATAGCTCGCCTCTGCTCTATGTGGACCCTCACCCTCCAGCAGCATGGCATGGGCTTAATCTCATGCAGGAAGCAAGGGTCCAAGACGGCTAGAGAAGAAACTTGCAAGGCTTCTTGAGTTTCAGGCTCCAAACTGGCACATTGTCATTTCCACCGCAATCCATCAACAAAAGCCAGTGGAAAAGCCTGATCCCACTCTAGGGGTAGGGACACACACACCAACGTTGAAGGAAAAAATTGCAAAGTCACTTTTCAAAAAATACATATGTAGAGAAGTATGAACAATAGTAACTACTTTGCATTCTACTACAGTGATGTTATCCTAGTTTTACAGCTGAGGAAATAAGAGTTCCCAGAGGTGAGTGATTTGCCCATAGCCACACAGCTCAAACGCTGAAGGGCTGGAACAGAAACCCAGGACTCTTCCTGCTAAATCCAGAATAGCTAATATGGCAGAACATCCTGTTCAGCCCTGAGGAGGATCCCCAAGACGAGCAAGGTGGGTCCCTGCCTCAAGACACTCAAGGATCAGTAGACGAGAAAAGCCAGGCAGAAAACTAAGGTCCAATGTGCTAAAGCCCAGGAGAGAGATGCCAAAACTCACTGGCGGATGCAAAGATGAAAGGTTTTCTGCAATAAACTAAGATTGAAAACAGGAAATGGAGTATTGCCCACTATTAAAAAAAAAATCACATTCTCACAGAAAGCAGCTCTGTGCTTGGGTGTGGAAGTCTGCGTCGAGGGACAGATTGTAAGAGGGAAGGAATTGTGAGCAAAGGAAGTCCCATCCCTAAAGCCATGCGTGTGTCCATCCAAAGGTGCCCGTGGGAACTGGACTGGAATTGCTGTCCAGTCGTTATTGCAGTTATGTCTGTTGCTGTTTGGTTTGGTTTGGTTTTTCTTCTGGATTTTGTTTTGAAGCTATCAAGATGGCCATTTTAAAATTTCAAAGTGATTTCTGCCTTCTAGGTTGGGGAGTTGTCTATAGGACAAACTGCTCCCCTTGTTCTGGAAGGATCTTCATAGATTTGCAAGCTTAGGTAGGTGCCCCACCCATTGTTCTTTTGAAAACAACCTTCAGGCCTCTCAGAGGCCCAGGAGTCATTGGGCTGGCCCAGAGACTCAGAGATCCCTGGAGGTCCTGAGAAGAGGTTGGCTGGAGGATTAGGGGATGCTTTCTGCCATCTTACAGGGCAAACCAGAGCCAAGTGGGGAGACAGCAACTGCATAAGAGACCGTGAGACGGGGTTGAGGCCTCTAGACTCCAAGGACATTGCCTGCAACTGCAATGGAACTGTGTGTGCCACACTTGGAGGAGGTATACGAGGGAATAGAGATGTGACCTCTTTTATCAAGGCCAAGATGGGAATCGGTACTGATTAGCCTCAGGGGAGTACTGTGCCCCCAAAAACAGGCAATATCCTGTGGATACTTGGCTTAGGACATCAGCCAGATGCGGAAGGATGAGCTCATGCAGTAATTTGGTTATAAACAGAAAGTACCTTGGTATTTTGTAGTCAGAGATTAGTGAGACCTGCAGCAGATTAGACATACAGGGCTCTTACAGGGCACTCAAAATATAATTGGTGCTCCAGAGAAGATTATTTAATTAATTAATTAGGTGAAAGTAATACCGAAAAAAAAATTTAAAAAAAAACAGATCATGAAGAGGAGAGGACAGGAATTCCTTTTCTTAAAGGGAAGTGATGATTTCAGTGATTCAACCAGACTAGCCACTTCTTTCTTCCAACTCCTACCCGTTTCCTCCTCAGCAGACCCTCCTTGGTGGTAAGATGACCAAGAGCAGCCTCAATGCCCTCTTCCAACCTCCCAGCAACGTCTTATGCACCTCTTGGCTCTGATGGATTCACATGTTTGTCCCCGAACCACTCACTGTGGCCACTATTCTAGGTCATAGGATCTAGAACACACAAAAACAGTACTGGCATTTCGTTCCACAAACAACAACAAGGAGGGAAAGGAGACTGGATCTCCAAGCAAAAATCAGAGGTTCTTGCAAGAAGAAAAGCATATTAATGCTGGGCCGAGCATCCATGTCCATCACCCAAAACACACGACCCTGTGTTGCTTTATAGTCTCATCTAAACTCAGTTTGCTTATGGACAGAAAGATGATGATAAATGAAACCTTCCAGGGTTTTTCGTGCAATTTAAAATAAATAACATAAAAGCTAAGAACAGTTTCCAGCAGAAAGCAGAAATCAAGAACATCACATGAAATATAATTTTCTTCAGTTTCATCAGACTTAGTTTTATTATTATTATACAGATATTTATTCCCCTTTCTTTAAATAAACTTGTAAGTAATCTCTTTATTAGGACACAAATGTGACTTCTTTTAAATAAAACAAATGTATTATCCCCTGTCAAGTTCGGAGACATCCAAGGTTAGCAACGTTCATTAGCATGAACCATGAAGGAGGGCCGACAGCAGAGGCTCAAGGAATTTTCCACAGGTCTTGAAGAGCACTAGAAGTTATAAAAAGAATGTTCATGTTTAAAAATTAAATGTTTGGTTTAAATATTTAAATGTTCCATTTTTCCCCCTGCCTGGTTGTTAATTCAGTATTAAAACAGAAGAGGAGTTGATTTACAACCCCTGACATTGGCCTCCAGGGCTTTCTGAGAAGGAGCTCTGAATTCTTTCTTCAGAGTAATCATCAGTTTCCTAGTTCACCACTTCCTGGGCATTGCCTCTATTCCGGGCGTCAGAATAGATGCTTTACATCTGTCAATTCATTTCCTCTTTGCCTTAGATCTGCAAAGAAACCATCATTCCCCATTGCACCGGTGAGGGGACTAAGGCTCAGAGAGGCTAAGTTAGTTTGTCTAAGATGATCCAGCTAGCCCATGACAGGGATGGTATGTGGAACATTGATTTAGGCCTGTCTGATATTAAAGTCTATATCATTTTATCTGCAATATACTGAAAAATCACAGGTCAGAAAATCAGATGTCACACCTGTCGGGATGTGGGGTGGCACCATCCCTGGGATACCTCTTTGGCCTCATTGCCAGTTGCTCTAGGGAATTTATAGAAATCTGATTAGGGTCCAAGAAAGTGCTTACAAAAAATGAAAGATTGCAAGATTAAAATGAATCTGTGTTATAAATCAAGCACAGCAAAGACGGGCATTTTGAAGTAGCACTTAAAGACACATCATCAGCAAAGTAATGAGATATTTATTGTTTTCAAGATTTACCGGCGTTCTAATAAATGCCAGAATTGACATCCATTGGCGTGGGCATAGGATTCTGCCAGAATGAGAAGCTTGAACATTCCTCTTAATACTTAGGAGGAAAACACTAGTGCAGGCTGTGGCTCACAGGATGTATCCTTTCTGGTCATTCTGTGGGTCTTTGTAGGAGAGAAACTTCTGCCAACTTCAGAGTTTTCAATGGCAGAACAGGAAGGGACCCGAGAACTCTTCTCAGCCATCCAGGGTAAAGTTAGGACCAGAGAGGGGAAATAAGTTGCCCAAGGCCACTCAGCAAACTGATGGTGAACAGTGAACTCTAACCCAGGATGCCTGACTCCCATGCAAGCCTCTGCCATCAACTTCTGCAATGTGCACTTATAGGTGCCTGTGCCTTCAACACCTCCTATGCTTGGTTGAAATTTTCCAATTTGTGGCTTTTTTCCTAAACCGTTCAAAAACAGAAGAAAGTGTTTTCTAGTAACCTCTGATTGACAAGACTGCAAGCAGGTGCTATGACACAGGCCAGAGAAGAGGAGGTACGAGTGACGTCTCTTAACCAAGTAAGAAAGAAGAGTGGTAAACAGAGCTAGTCATTCACCTTGGGAAAGAGCAGTCCGCAGGCCACACCTGTGCAATTACAACAGTCGCAGGGGGTCTCGACAGCTCTACAAACCCAAAAAAGAGACAGATGACTATATACCTAGTGCTTCTAATGGTCACATAGGAATGAAGGAGAAGTAGAGACCAAAAGTCTTTCCAGACAGAGCCCAAAGAGAGCAGAAAGTTTCACACATAAATTCCCACAAGATTGTCCTAGAGTCATAGATGGCATGACCAGCATCACACACACACACACACACACACACACACACCCATATGCCAAACTTAAAGGAATGTCCTGTGCATTGTAGGATATGTAGCAGCATCCCTGATCTCTACCCTCCAGACACTTGTATGCCCCACCCCCCGCCCCCCGCCAATGCCTGCCTAATTGTAAATAACCAAAAAATGTCTCAGGCACTGCCCAATACCACTTACCTCTTTAACAATGAACCAAGATGATCACTAATAACATTTCATGAGTTCAACTCAGCATCTATTTAAAAGTTGTTTTGATAGCATTCTCAATTTGAATGGAATGATAATGATACTCAAAGTTTACCTTTAGTTCTCTTAATGAGGAACTCTATCTATATTTTTAATTATATATATTTAAGGCAAAAGCAAATCACCTCCACGGTTAATAATGCTTCTGAGAAGTTCAGAAGTTTGAACCATGTGGTCACCACTGTGTTACGTCCTTCCACCTGGTACTAATGCACATTTTGTTTGACAGCAAAGCAAATAAACAACAATTCAAAGGTGTTCAAGGGCTACTTTGAGAAATTGCATTCTGTCTACACACTGATTGAAATATTAGGCTGATTATCAGAATTTCCAATAAAATCTCTGTAAAAGTACAATTTTCTAGGCCCTTTCTGGGCTTTCCAAGGGATGCAGTCCTGGAATCTGTATTTAACAAAAGCAATCTCCCCAGGAGAGAGATGTCTAGATGGGTGAAGGGAATATTGCCACAGGATTGACATTCTTTGTTGTAACTAAAGATCAAAAGGACCCTGTTCCTACCATTCCATCATTGCAGCAGTGGGTGATGCCATGATACACAAACACAGCATTTTGCAATAATTAATAACATCTAGATCCATTCACCCAAGAGCCACCTTATAAACACAAGTTGAGAGCCAAGTTTTGTAAGTCCGTTTTTAAACAAACGAAACTGATCAACAACTCCTCCTAACACAATGAATTATGTCCTGAACAGTGGGGAGGGTGTCAAGCCCTGACCCCTTACTCAGGGAGTACTTGAGGCTCTCCCAGACACATCTATCAAGGGCAGGACCAAACAGGAAGTCAGGAGGTCTGTGTTCAAGTCTTTGCCCCACCACTCACTAGCCGTGTGACCCTGGGATGTCACTTTACATCTCCAGCTCTCAATTTCCTCATTTGTAAAATCAAATTAAATAATATAGCTAATGAAACAAATTCAAGCCTAAAGAGCATTACATAATTGCCCAAGAAGGCACAGCTAGATAGAAGCAGAAGTGGGACCAGAACTCAGACCCTACCTTGTGCTCTTCTCCCCACATGGCCCGCAGGGTTAGCCTCTCTGCTTGTGCTGAGCAACTTGCCAGAATGATGAGCCTCTTTCAATTATTTCTTTAAAAGAATGAAGAGATCTTGAGGACTGATATCCTAACTTCTATCTGCCCCTCAATCAAGACGAGCCCTTGAAGATTTCCTCGTCCTTGGGCATTGCTCTCCTTCCCTGGTAACTGAGTGGGTTTGACTAAATGAGTAAGGAAGACATAACAAGGCCTCATTCCCGCAGCAGGTGCTGCAGACGCTATTCATTGCCACCCAGAAACCACTCTCCTGACTTTGTTCCTTGCCCATGGGCCCGTGCTTTGTCCAGGATGCCATATGTCAGGCCGAGGGGATGGCTCAGGACGACTCCCAGGCCCTTTTCCAGCCAGTTCCTGAGACTCCCATACAGCTATGGGTGGCCTCAGTATCCAGTTTTGCCTAAAGAAACCTACAACAAAGTCTGAGGAGGAGTTTCTGGGAAAGCTTTTGATTTCCTGGTGAAAGCAGCAGACAGGAGATGAGGGATTCCTGGCTCTGCCCCTTCACCCTGACAATGCACTCAGGCTTCCTGGAGCAGCTGCAGACATCCTGGAAATACCAGGAGGCAACAGGCATGAGAGAAATCAAAGATGGCAGCAGGGAAAGACAGAAGCTGCCAAAATCCTCAAAGACATGGTGGAGCTTCCTAACCAACCCCAAAAATGCCTCCCTGGGGACTTCTAGTTACATAAACATTAAATGTCCTTTTGGTTGAAGCAACTAGTAGCTAAAGGCCCTGTAAAGCTGTACAAATGCAAACATCTGTTTGCTTTGCTTGGGGCTGGAATTATAATCATTGATGTGGCCATGGTGATTATCTCCTGCTGATCAGAAGCTCTTATCGGCAGCTACATGTGACTTTGAGTAATAACGAACGGTCAAATGTACTGCTTTATAATAAATGCAGTTTGTTTGGTAGACAGAAATATTTTCAAATATGGAGCCCCTGTGGGGGTAGAGGAAATATAAAGCTGTGGTGGTGACAAGAGAAAAAGGAGGCTGCTGTCCCCATGCCAGGATTTTGTGCCAGGTTCTGTACAAGATCATGGGGGCCAATATGAACAAAACAGGCAAGGGTCACCTTCTTAGAGGTCCAAGAAGAGTGATGTCACAGATTATACAAGCAGGGGTTACAGGTGAGATGAAGAATACAAAGGAAGCTCTAACAGCAGAGGGAACTAACTCATTGAGGGCCAGAAAAACCTTTCTCAGGATGGCTGATACCTAAAGAGTGAACAAGAGCCTAGAGTGGTGAAGGAAACAGTTCCGGAACAAGGGAATAATTATTCAATTCTCAGAACAATCCTATGCTATATATATGATGAGATTATCATTTCCATTTGTACCAGTCAGGATAGGCTAGGTTATGCTGTGGTAACAAACAACCTAGAAATATTTAAAGATGTAAAGCAAAACAGTTTATTTCTCACTCATACTTATGTGACCGCTGCAGGTCAGCAGGGACTTCTGCACACCATAATTCCTCAGGGACACAGGCTGGTGGAGACTCTGTCTAGATCCATTCTTCCACAGGCACAGAGACTAGGAAAGAGAAACATGGCAAGCCATGCACTGACTCTTTAAAGCTTTCCCCCAGAAGTGTCAGATGTCACTTTTGGACACATTTCACTGGTCAAAGCAAATCATGGGTTCACGAGGGTAATCCCCCTACAGAAATGGGGCATACAATATAGGTGACCAGCAATATATTCTACTACCCCATTGTAGAGATAAAAAAGCAGAGATGTGCATGGAATACTATGTAGCCATGAAAAAGGATGAGTTCATGTCCTTTGCAGGAACATGGATGAAGGTGGTGGAAACCATCATTCTGGGCAAACTAACACAAGAACAGAAAACCAAACACCGCATGTTCTCACTCATAAGTGGGAGTTGAACAATGAGAACACATGGACACAAGGAGGGGAACATCACATACCAGGGCCTGTTGTGGGGTGGGGGGCTAGGGGAGGGATAGTATTAGGAGAAATATCTAATGTAGATGGTGAGTTGATAGGTGCAGCAAACCACCATGGCACTTGTATACCTGTGCAACAAAACTGCACATTCTGCACTTGTACCCCAGAACTTAAAGTATAATTTTTTTTTTTTGAGACGGAGTCTCGCTCTGTCACCCAGGCTGGAGCGCAGTGGCCGGATCTCAGCTCACTGCAAGCTCTGCCTCCCGGGTTTACGCCATTCTCCTGCCTCAGTCTCCCGAGTAGCTGGGACTACAGGCGCCCGCCACCTCGCCCGGCTAATTTTTTGTATTTTTTAGTAGAGACGGGGTTTCACCATGTTAGCCAGGATGGTCTCGATCTCCTGACCTCGTGATCCGCCCGTCTCGGCCTCCCAAAGTGCTGGGATTACAGGCTTGAGCCACCGCGCCCGGCTAAAGTATAATTTTTTAAAAAGCAGAGGTGTGAAGAGGTTATGTGATTTGTCCAAGGTCACAAAGCTAGAAGGTGGCAGAAGAGAAGTTCAAAATCAGGATTTTGATCTTAAGTCTAGGGCACATTCCCCAAATGACCCCAAATGAATCTAAGTGATCATCCATCTCGGAAATGCTATTGCAGACACTCAAGAAGAGCCACGCTTCCCGTGGACACTAATCTCTGTGTGCTGGCCAGCCTGAGCAAATTACTGACCATAGTACCCATTCAGAGACGTTTCCTTCTCACCAGCTTGGTTAGCAGAACAGAGAGTAGACAGTCTGGGCTCCCCAGTCCTGCCCTTATGGTTCTGAGCCATACTCCCCTTCTTAAATCTGCTACTCTGAAACGTAAAGACATCTGCGGGTCTGTACTGCCAAGACCGCACCCCCGCCCCTTCCACAGGCACTTTCCTCTTGGAACAACGGGTTCCTGGTTTACCCAGCGCAGAAAACTTCTGTCACTACCACAGTTTGTTCCCAGTTGGTTTCTGGCTCCTCACCTCTTCCAAGATGAGCTGCTGCTTCTGATTCTTAGATCCCCAGCAGCATTTTCTTGGTCTCCGTCCCCACCCAAGCCCAGAATCAGGTAATAGTCACATACACTGTAGACATCTGTGAGGACTGCAAGCCAAGACCTTGGCTAGTCCCCACATTTGTGGTGGGAATTTGTTTTTTTCTCCAAATGCTATAACATATCATCAAAATATTTAAGAGACCTGGTTAGACCTCCAGTGTCCCTTTTGGGAAACCATGCAGGATGTTTTAAAATCTATTTAAATACATTCTGTCACTGAAATAAATTCAACATCGCACTCCACATCCAATCAGACAGGGAATTCTGTTGGCATTGCCTTCGAAGTACATCCACTGGCCCAGGCCACCATCAGCTCTCGTATGGATGCCTGCAGGAGCTTCCAACCTGGACTCCTCATTTCCTCCTGTCTTTCCCCCACTTTCAGCAATTTTTCACATGCCACAGCAATTCTTTCCAAACACAGGTCACAGCAAGGTATTGTCTGCTGCAAACTTTCCAGTGACCTCCCACACCCTCCAAGAGGAGGCTGAGGTGAGTAGAATTAATTGGCCTACTCGCCCTCACGTGCTCTCCGTGTGGCCCTCTGAGCCACATATGTGTCACCCTCTCTGTGGGGATCCCTGCACGTCCCCTTATTTAAAACTGAGCCACCAACCCCAACCAGCCCTGCCCTCCACCGTACCCCTTCCCCACTGTATTTTCCTCCCTAGCACCAGTCACCATCCAACACAGAATATGTCCATTGTTTACGTAGCTTATTGCCCGCTCCACCCACTTGAATGAAAGCTCTGTGAGAATAGGGTTGTTTATCCTTTTTGTTCGCTGCTGTAATAATGCTGTCCATAGAACAGTGCCTGGCACGTGTTAGATGCCCACTCAATATTGATTTAATATAGGAATTCTATGACATCCTAATGGGAGTCACCTCAACCGGGAACCTTCCTAAGCCTGAAAAGAAACAATGGTGAAGGCTCTGCCACTTAATGGCTGTAACACTATGGGAAAATTACCTGGTTCCTGCGAGCTTTCGTTTCTCTGCAAAATGAGACACGTACCATTCTGCCAGGCGTTTGTGAGGAGTAAGTGAGACAATGCATGTGGAGCGTAACACCGAGTCTGGCCCAGAACTCACACCTGAGAATGGCAGCAGCTCTTCTTAATTATCACATGATAGCACGTAAATGCCACACGGCTGTGGCGAGTGGCGATGGCTCACCAGCTGCGTGCTTGCTTTTAGTTGGTCTTACAGCCCTTGAAATTCAAACTTTGCCTCAATAAAGTTACAAATTATCATATCACATGAATGTTCGGGGACTCTCCCAAATAGTCAAAATTACAAGGTTAAGCTTCAAACACCAAGGTTTCCTGAAATATTAATTAACATTGGAAAAAGAAGCAACACCAAGGGAAATGAGAAAAACTTGGAGATAATTTGTAGAATTGTAGAATTGTGGAATTTCAAGGAGCAGAAACCTTACAGGATGTCTATTTTAAACCCTGCTCTACAGATGACCCTTATGGTTCTTTCCCAGCTCATACAGGACATCTGAATTTTCAGCGACTGCTTTACTTCCAACTGGCTACATTTGCAAAACCTACCCTGGACCAGGGCAGATGGCAAGCAGAAATCCTCAGCCTGAGCTGCAGTCCCATACAGTAACCAACACCATAGGCCTTGTCTCTTTCCCTCCTCACCTTGAGCAGCAGCCACACATTTAAATTGCAACATCACACTTGTCCTTCCAGGTGGCTCAGCACTGGCACGGCAAAGCTGTGTCTCTTCTGTCACTGCCACATCGAGAAGAGGGCAGTCTTCAGAGGCCATCAGATTAGCATTGGGTTCAGGTATGAGATCCACAGGAAGGTGCATGGGCTTTGGGGCCAGATGTCTCTGAATTCATCACCGGCTCTACCCTCATTAGCTGTGTTTTTAGACAAATCTACCAGCCTTTCCTTCCTCACAAGGAAATAGGGCTGTCAAACACAACGTTCAGGGCCACGATGAAAAACAAAAACAGCATATGCAACAGCCTGGCTCAGAGTAGGCCATTGATAAGTTATAGCATTTTTATTACATTATAAATTATTTCTTGCTTCTATCCACCCTTCTGCATCTCATGCCTAGACCACTGCAGAATCACCTGCCAAGTCTACCTGCCCATAGTCTTGGCCCTCCCATTTATCCTTCGTTGTCCAAAGCCCAGGCACAGTCACGCCATTTTTTTTTTTTTTTTTTTTTTTTGCTTAAATCCCCATAATAGTTCCAAAGGGCCACAGAATTCACTGTGCAAGGGAATATGAAGAGAGGGGAATCACCAGAGCTGAGAAAACCTAGTCTTTTAAATACTTTGCAAGGACATGCTCTATGGGCTACGCCAAACTTGCCACAATCATATCTTCTTACATAGATTCTTTGATTCAACAAAAATCCACGGAGCACTTATTCTAGGGACGTTCTGCATTGAGTGCTGAGCATGCCGACGCGGAAAAGGTAAATTCCTGCCCTCAAAGGTGGCAGTCTCCTCAGAGAGGTCCAAGGGCTGTTGGGTGTTACATCTGCACGGGGCAGAAGAGGACCTCAGAGAAGGTGTTTATCCCCAGGAAGCAATCAGGAAAGATTCTTAGAATAGGTGATGTTTGTGGTTATAGGATTAGATAAGTTCCTTCCTTGAGAAAGTATGAGATTCATCAGAAGTGTGAGTCTTCCTCTAAGAAAAGAATCAGCTTTCATTTAATAGGAACCTATGAGGCAAATCCCCTGGATTAAAAGTGCTCTGTTATTCAGATGCGCTATAAAATATTTTAGGCTATGCCGATAAGAAAATAACCAACCGAAGCTTCTGCCATAAACACTGATTAATTGAGCTGAAATGAAGGTCTCAAGTAGGATTTAACAATGTTCTGATGTCGATCCTAAGCAGAAAATGTCCTCTGTGGTTTTCCCTTTTCTTTTATTATAAAGAGATATCACTGTCAGAGTTCTTAGTTGCAAGCAACAGAAGCCAACTCTGACTGAGAAAGCAGTAAATAAGTTACTGAAAGAATTTTGGATGCATAATAATTACAAAAGGAGAAATGGTAACTTTACAGTACAGAAAGTGACCTGGCTGACACCACCTTAATGAAGTGATCAAAGAAACACCAGGAGTAATGAGGCTGATCAACATCATGTGCCTCCCAGTACAATAGACTAAGAAGAAGATAGTATCACTTCTGTGGTATTCCAGCCAAAAATTTATGATATGACTTAAATCATGAGGAAATAACAGACAAACCCAAACCGAGGAAACTTTTACAAAATAAAATGCCTGTTTGCACTCTGAACCAATGTAAAGGCCGTTATAGAAAAATAAATACTGAGGAATTATTTGGATTGAAGGAGACTAAAGATTTATGACAATAAAATATCATATGTAATCCTGGATTGGATGCTGAAACAGAAAATAATGGTTGTTTGCTTTGTGGTTTTTATTTTTGCCTTTTGGTTTTTGGTTTTTTGTTTGTTTAGTTGGGTTTTGTTTGTTTTGTTTTTGTTTTGTTTTGTTTTTGCTTTATAGGACAATTTTGATTTTAATCAGAATTTGATAAATGTCTATAGATTTGGGTGGTAGAATTGTGTCAATATGAATTTCCTGATTTTGATCACTGTACTAAGGGTGATATCAGAGAAAGTGGGGTGGAGGGAAGGGTAGCTCAGAGACTTGCAAGGAGAGCTGATGAGCCAGCTTCGAGCTTAAGCTTTCAGGAACATCCTGAATGGCCACTAGGGAAACCACGGCTCCCGCTCTCACTGCCTTTTAGCTGTAGCCCAGCTTCAACACTAGGAACCAAAGGCCCTCAGCAAAAGGAACTTCTGAACCAGGAACTTGATGGGCACCCGCGACCCTCCCAAAGCTGGTGCTTCTGCCATGACCGTTTGCAGCAAAATGGGCCAGTGGAGAGTCGGATTTCTAGTTCTCACTTTCAAATCCCATCTTGTGCAGGGGCTAACGATCAGTGGAACTTGTTAAAAATATAAATGGTCTGCGTTTGAGCTGCAAGGGAGGCTGCAAAATCAAATTTGCTCATTCTGTGTTGAAGATGTGAAACTCATAAAGCAAGAATTTCCCCCAAACATCAAGAGGTTGCCAATCAGACGACACGACTAATGTCCACTAAAAGGCAAGCATTCTTTTACAGTCAAATTATTTTATTACAGAATCAGCCTTTACTCACCTAAGTTGTAAATCTTTATGTTTGTGTGCTTGTCAAAGTTTGTAAGATATGCTTTAGCTTGCTTTGGAAAGTCGTAAAATATGGCTAAGGTAAGATATAACGATAGTTCATAAATTCTACTTACTGTTATTCATTTCAGGCACAGCTGAAGTCAAAATTGCCCAGTTTAAAATAAACTTTTTTTCTTTCTCTCTAGATGTTTGTTCTCCAACCACTATAAAATCTGTTAGTTTTCGAGGTGGACGTTACAATTCATTGTCCTCTTTCTGCAGAAGTTTACAACAAGCTTGAATCAAATAAAAATGTTTTTGACCATTTCTAAGCCTAAAGCAACAGGGAGCCCTGTTTATTTCTACACACTAAAGCAGTGAAGAGAAAGATGAATAGGTGTTCCCACACAGAAAGAACAAAGCAGCCAGCAGTTCTCACACCATAGTATTACTACTAAGAATTACCCATCATATTTGCCAAAATCCAGATCCTTGAGCTCCAGCCCCCAGAAAGTGATTCAGCAGCAATGTGCTAAGGTCTGAGTTCTGCACTTTCAGCAAAATTCCTAAGTTGTTCTAAGGTAAACGGCACACAGTTGGCACTTTGAGACCCTCCAGAGGAAGGGGTGGGGAAGAGCCTCCCAGGCAGGTAGTGTAGTGTGAATAAAATCAAGCAGGCCTGGAGCTCTCTGGCACCTTCAACGGATTGCAAGCAGTTCAGAATGGAGTGGCCAGGGAGGTGAATCAGGAGACCACAGCTGGGAGGAACTGGGCAAGTCCACATGACTGAGATAAATGACCTTCCACAGAAAAACAACAGAAAAGATATTTCTAAGCTCAACCTGGCCAGTGCTGCTTAGTCAGCCCATGAAAATCACACCTGCTGGCTTCCTACAGGTCTCTTTAAAAATTTATGGATTTATTTGCGTATTTTTTCCACCTATGGTGCTGATTATCCACCCCCCAATGTTCATCCCCCAGCAACAAAGACTAAGATTCTCCACTTCAACAGCCTCTCCTCTCTTGGCGTGCCTTTTGTCCTGAGAAGAAAACAATGTGCTTTTAATCTGGTGCTCCATCTCTGCCCCCGGTAGAGTAGGATTGCCTTCCACCCCAGGCATGCAGTGCCTCTCCTCCCACAGAGTTCAGATCCCAGGTCCAGAGCTGTTTCTTTCTCAGTCCTCAACACCCACCTTGTGACAGAAATGCATTTGCCTTATTCTGAATCAAAAGCCTCTTTCTCCACCCTCCACAACTCTCTTTCCCTAGATCGATGGGATTAGAAATGGCTGATTTAATTAGTCCAGTCGCAGCCTTGCTTTATTACTTTCTCATTTACAAAGAAACAATGGGGAGCAAGTGAAAGGGATTTGTCATTATCTAAGGACCCGATGAGGCTGGGAGGATGCCAATCTCTGGAATCAACTGCAGCCCTTACTGGAGGCAGACAACGGGAATCGCTGCCTTTCAAAGAAAATCAGGATTTGTGACAGTTTGTGGAGTCCAGCAGGCAGCTTCACTGCCCACAAAGGCAGCTGAGACCAATAGCCCCTGGACCTTAGGATTCCTAATAATCACTCCAGGGACCTGCGTGGGACATTCATTCCTGACACTTTCCGTATGACCATGGACAGTGCGCTGAATTTTACTAACCTTCAGGCTTGAGTCTGCATTAGAATCACCTCTGGAGAATTGCTGCATAGTGATACTCAGGTGCCACCCTAGTGATTGTGAGTCCTCAGGCCCAAGTGGATCCAGGAGTCCTCCTTTTTAGATGACGTCCACATGATTCTGACGCATGCTGGCCCTGAGAACCCCTGAACTGGACATACACAGCCCTTGATCCTCGTGGACCACACTGGCCTCATTCCTGATGCACACACTTGTATACGTCATGAGAGAACATTTCCCACCTCCGTATCGTATATATGCTGTTTCCTCTGCCTAGGACTTCCTTTTTCTCCTCCTCCCTCACTCTTGTCTTCAACTAGCAAACTCTTCCACATTATAAAAGGTCCCAAACAAGTATTACCACCTCTGTACCATTTGTCCTGATTCTCAGAGGCAGAAGTTGTCACTCTCTCCTCTTTGTGCACAGAGCACTTCCTACAACCCTTCCTCAGAGTGCACATTTCATTACATTCCACATGTCTCCCCCTCCACTAGATGAGATCCATGGACTTGTATGTTCATCTGCATATCCTCAGAACCCAGAAAAGCGTCTGGCACATGAGCGGCTGTGTTAGTCCATTCTCACACTCCTATAAAGAACTGCCCAAGACTGCATAATTTATAAAGAAAAGAAGTTTAATTGACTCACAATTCCACATAGCTGGGGAGCCCTCAAGGAACTTACAATCATGGCAGAAAGGGAAGCAGACACATCTTCACAAGACAGCAGGAAAGAGTGTGAACATGCAGGAAAAAGCAACCATTTATAAAACAGATCTCACAAGAATTCACTCACTATCACAAGAACAGCATTTGGGGAACCAACCTCATAATCCAATCGCTTCCCTCCTTCAACAAAGGGGGAATACAATTTGAGATGAGATTTGGGTGGGGACACAGAGCCAAACCATATTACCAGGTATTCAAAATATGCATGTTGGGTGAAATAATGAAACAATCAATCAGTCAATTTTCAGCCAATTCTATTGTCTGTTAAGCCCCAGCTCTCAGTTTATGAATGATAAAATGTACTATTGTCTGAGTGATGTGATTTCAGAGAGATCAGTAGCTCTCTCTACACCCCAAAATAGCTTCCCTCAAATCCCATTATGGTGCATCAAATTTTCACCATTAGTTTACTCATTTAATTAAAAAATATTGATTGTGACAAGAAATCCACAAGGTAAGCTTGAATTGTGGTTGGATCCAGTCTAGCATTCCCATCTGAGCACAGCAGTGGAAGGAGCTCCTTTTAATATGGAAGGAAATACTATACCATGGAAGGTTTTAAGGAAGAGTTTCTGGCATTTGGAGAATTGGTGGCCTCATTCTCTGAGCAAAGAAAGAAACCTAGGAGGAGGAGCAGATGGAGTGGACGGAAAGGGATAATGAGTTCATTTGGGGGCATGTGGAGTGTGCCTCAAGGGAGGTGGCCAGTAAGTGATGGATATGAGGATCTGGGCTCAGAAGAAAAGTGCCCTGGGAGATTATAATTAGGAAGTTACCCAAGTGTGAGCAGATCCAGACCATGCAGTGGAGTAGATGACATCACACATGGAAAGGTTGCAGCATAAGCCAAAGACTAAATATAGGAGAAATCTCTTAGTAAAGAGAAGTTAAGGCACCTGACATTTAGCTAAGCACTTCAATGTAATCCTCCCAATATGCCTAGCTCTGTGCCTGTCACATCATCTTGCTCAAGTAACATTGTCGAATGACTGAATAAATGGACTTTGGGTTGTAAGTACTATTACTATTTTCATTTTCTTAGTAAGGCAACTACAGCATAAAAAGCAAAATGACTTAACTAGAATTATAATTAGTAAGAGGTAGAGCTGTACTTCAAACTTAATTTTGTCTGACTTAGGGGTCAAACTTTGCTATCCTTATGACATCATTTGAGTTGACAGCTGCTGGCAGCCATGCTAGTTCCTGACAACTACATAAAGAGGGTGACAGTGATGTGCTGGAGTTGGCTCAGACCAGCTCATGAAAGCTGATTGAGCACACCTCATCCCAATGATGTAGACAAGCGACTTCATGTCGGTAGCTTAAAATTGGCTACCATTGTTGGAAGTATTTACACCATGGAAATTTGCAAATGCTACAAATCAGGGATTTTTTATTGTTGTTTTGTTCTTGCTAACGTAACTTATTTGCATTTAGAAAGACAGTTTTTAAATCTTTACCTGATACCACTGAAGGGAAGCCAGAGCCCCTTATTCCCATTTTGCAGAGGAAAGAGACCCAGATGGTTAAATTGTTGAAATCCTCAGGTGGTTACCATTCTCCTTTGTATTGCATGTGATAAAACTGAAGCCTCTAAAATTAAATGAGTCAGATGAAGTAACATAGCTAGTGAGTGCATATTGTTGTATACAGCTGGTATTCGTTTATTTTCTTTGCTGTAAAGTGCTAAGCTGGGAGGTGGAGAGGAGATAAGATCAGTCCTCCCCAGTTGCAGGGAATAAGAGGTGTATTACCTGTAGAGAATTTAAAATCTTCAGTAAAGTTGACAAAATGTGTGTCTGCTGTTTATTAACACCACGTTCTAGCAATTCTAAACAATGTCAGTAAGAAAGTCTCCTCACCCTGGTGTGGGTTGCTTTCACCCTCCTTTTAGTACACCACCAATTGATTTGTTTAAATACATGTATCTATTTAATATAGGTTTTCACATACATTGGCATAAGTTGTTCATAACGTCCTCTTTTTATCTTTTTAATATAAGCTACACATCTTATCACTAAATATATTTTTAACATTTATTTTAAATATTTTTTACTTTCTCGATCGCCCATTCCACAGGTTTCTCCATTTTGTTAAAATTTTCAAACAACCAGCTTTTGGATTTGTTGATGTTTGCTATTTTTTATTTTTAATGTCATTAATTTCTGCTTATATCATTAATATTTTGTGCTTTTCCTTCTCTAGTTGACTCTACTGTTCTTTTTCTCACTTCTTCAGTCGGAGTCTTAGCTAATTGTTTGGCCTTTATCTTTTTCTAATACAAACACTTCAGTCTATAGTTTACTTCCAAGTAACTATTTTGATGCATATAATGTTTTCAAATGAAATATTTTTATACCATTTTCTCCTGAATATTTCTTCTTGGACGCATGAGTTGTATAGAATCAAAGGTTTGTTTTCCAAACATATGAGGTTTTTAGTTATATTGTTGTTAACAATTTCTTGGCTATTCTCATTGAAGTCAGCAAACATAGTTTTTATGATACCAAGTATCTGAATGTTTGTTTTGTTTTGTGGCCTAATGTATGTCAGTTTTCATATGCTCCTTGTATGAATATGAATGAAAAACTGCTGTTTTCTGCAATTGTTGGGTAAAATGCCCTAGATGTATCTTTTAGCTCAAGCTTAATAATTGTATTTTCCAAATCTTACTTATCCTTACTGATTATTTGAGTATTTACACTATCAATTATTGAGAGAAAAGTGTTAAAAATCTTCTGTGATACTGGAATTATCTATTTATTTTTCCACTTCTGTCAATCTTTGCCTCATATACATTGTGGCTATGTAATTTGATAGATACAAGGTTAATTAGTTATATCTTCCTGAGAATGGAAACTTATTTCATTACATAGTGAATCTCTTTTATCTCTGGCAAAAGTGTTTTCTTAAACTAATTTTTACTTAATATTGCAACAGTTTTGCCAAATTCTTCTGTGTAGTATTTGCCAAGAATATAATTATGTGCATTTTTGTCTTTTTCATGTCCTAAGTTTGAGGTCATTATGAATATCATGTTCATTGATTTTTTTAAAATAAGTATGATAATGTTTGTCTTCATAGCACTTGCAGATATATTTGGGTTTATCTCTATCATTAAATTCTGTGCTATGTGTATCTTATATGTTTCCTTCGCTCCTTTTCATTATTTTACTTTTTAATTGATATTTTTCTCATCCCATGTATGTCTATCTACTGGATGAGAAGTTATGGCCTGTATTTCTAGCTCATCCTAGAAATTCTAATATGTTTATTCAGCACACTTAGCATTTCAGAATCTAAGATCTTGGAACATTTTTATTCCCTTCACTCCCTTCTGATTTTATGTTCTATTATGCTTGTGTACTTTAATTATATTCTTTAAAACTCCACAAGATATCATTTTTACTGTTCTATGTTACTAAGGTTTGTTTTGATTTACCCATATATTTACTGCTTTCCTTATCATCATTTCTTCTTACATCTCAAACCTTCCATCTGAAATTATTTTTGTTCTGCCTAAAATACAATCTTCATGATTACTTCACTGAGTGTTAGTTGCTGGTCAATTTTCTCAGTTTTTGCCTATCCAAAAAAGTCCTTTCTTTTCTCCTCATTCTTAAGAGATATTTAAATTATCAGTTATTTTTTCATAGCACTTTGAAGATATTATTCTACTGTTTTCTATGTTCCATTGTAGCTATTAAGAAATCAGCTGTTGGTGTATTTGCTGTTTCTTTGTAAATTACATGTTTTTTTCTCTGTGCTCTTATAATCTTCTATCTTTGGCATTCTGTAATTCTATTAGGCTTTGCCTAGGTGTGTTTTTTATTTTATTTTATCCTGCCTGAGATTCACCAGAACTTCCACATTTGCAGATATGTGTCTTTCATCAATGTAGGATAATTCTCAAACATTATTTTTTCAAATATTACCTCTACCCTGTTCTCTCCCCTCTCCATCTGAAATTGCAACTGACATGTTCACAGCTTCTCATTTAAACCCCATACAAGTTAATCTTGATTCCTTTTTTCTATCTCTATCTCTAATTGGTATACCCTGAGTAATTTCTGTAAGTCTATCTTCTAGTAAATTCTTTCTTCATTTGTGTGTAATATGCTATTAAATTTTATTTATTGAGTTTTTAATTTCAATTATTGTTCATTCATAGAAATTGTTTTGGTTTTTTATTCAAATCTAATTAGTCACATTTATTGTTCTTACACTTTCCTCATTTTCAATTCATTTATTTATTTAAATATAGAAACAACTGAACTGTGTATCCTGGCTCTGATAACTTCAATATCTGATCTCACAGTCTGTTATTTCTTCTTACTGGTTCTCACTCAAGATGCCTTGTTTTTTTTTTTTTTTTTTTTTTTTTTGGGGGGGGGGGGGGCAGCTTTGTGACTATTAACATCAGCTCATATTTCTTGGAACTTTATCAGTGGGAATTCTTTGAGGCCTGAGTGAAAGGTGAGTTATTTCAGAAATAATTTGTATTTCTTTATAATAGTCTTCTGAAAGTTCTATCAACTCAGAGCCATTTAAAATTAATTTATTGGCTTAAAATTTTGTTGAACTATCCAGAGAGGGTAGATTTGGGCTGCAAACCCCAGTAAGGACTGGTTTCTCAAATTTTCCTCTGTTGTTGATTTCTAATGTAATTCTTCTATGGTCAGAAAACATACTTTGTATTATTTCAATTTATTTAAATTTACTGAGACTTGTTTTATGGCCTAACACATAAAGAATATTTAATATACAGTTGAACGTGTATTTTGGGGCTGGGCAGACTGACATGCCTATAATCCCAGCCCTTTGGGAGGCCTAGGCAGGAGGATCTCTTGAGGCGTGGAGTCCAAGACCAGCAACACAACACAGCAAGACAACACAACAAGACCATATCTGTACATACACACACACACACACACATACACACACATACACAAATTAAAAATTAGCCAGGCATCATGGCATACAGTTGTAGTCCTAGCTACTCAGGGAGACTGAAGCAGGAGGATCACTTGAGCCCAGGCATCCCAAGGTTACAGTGAGTTATCATTATGCCATTGCACTCTAACCTGGGTGACAGAGTAAAAACCTGTCTCTTAAAAAAACAAAAAAAAAGTTTACATTTTACTATTGTTGGGTGGAGTGTTCTACAGAGGTCAGTTAAGTCACGTTAGTTGAGTTAGTTGGTAGTGTTATTTTAATTCTTCCTTGTCCTTCCTGATTTTTTGCCTATTATATTTTCTATTAGTTATTGTGAGTAGGTACTGAAATCTTCAATTATTACTGTCAAGTTTTCTATTGCACCTTTTAATCCTTTTGGTTTTAGAGTTCTGTTGTTAGTTGTGTATATGTTTATCATTTTTATAGCTTCCTGATAAATTGAACCTTTATCACTATTAAATATCTCTTTGTCTCTAGTAACATTCATTTTGTTCTAAAGTCTATTTTGTCTAATGTTTCTACAGCCACTCCAGCTTGTTAGTAGAAACACTGCAGCTTGGATACTGTTTGATAATATATCTTTTTAATTTTTTTTACTTTCAACCTACTTGTGTTTTGACTCTAAAGTGGTTCTTTTATAGACACCATATGATCAGATCCTGGGATGTTTTCATCTAGTCTTACAATCTCTGCCTTCTCATTGGAGTATTTAATATAACAATTGATGTGACTGGATTTATGTTTGCCATTTTGTTGTTTATTTTCTATATATTTATCATTTTTGTTGCTCTGCTTCTCCTTTACTGTCTTCTTTTGTGTTAAATAGATGTTTACTAACCTATTATTCTCTATAACTCAGCTCAGAGTTACCTCTGCCTGGAATCCTTTCCTGACACAGTCCCCAATCTGCCATGTCCCTCACTAGATTGGAAGTCCTTCTCTGGGTTCCCATTGCCAAAGCAGAGGCAACACTAGTCTATGAGCTTCTCAAAGGAAAAAAAAAATTACTTTTCTATCACTACGTTCTCACATAGAGGCTGGCACCTATAGGAGTTCAATAAATGCTTGTTTAGGGATAAAGAAAATAAGTAAACAATTGCAATTTTATGTGTTGAGTGCTGAGATGAAGAAAAACATGAAATGCTCAAAGAAGGAAGGAAGGATCTAACTTAAACTTAAGGTCAGGGCATCCTTCCTAGGACCCACGAGATGAACAGCAGTGAAGTCTATCAGAAGGATAGAATGATATACCAGGAAGATAGAACTAATGTAGTGTTTTGCAATATAGAGATTATGTGCCATCATGGAAGATCATTTTCGGTGGTGTAGGGAAACCTTTCTCTCTATCTCTCTCTCCCTCTCTCTCTCTCTAAATATATATATATATACACACACACACATACACATATATATACACATGTATGTATACGTGTGTGTGTGTGTGTGTGTGTGTGTGTGTGTGTGTATATATTTTTTTTTTCTTTTCTTTTTAAGATGGAGTCTCCCTCTGTCACCCAGCCTGGAGTGCAGTGACACAATCTCAGCTCACTACAACCTCCGCCTCCCAGGTTCAAGTGATTCTCCTGGATCAGTCTCTCGAGTAGCTGGAAATACAGGCACACACTGCTGTGCCCAGCTAATTTTTTCTATTTTAGTAGAGATGGGGTTTCACCTTGTTGCTCAGGCTGGTCTTGAACTCCTGAGCTCAGGCAATCCACTTGCCTCAGCCTCCCAAAGTGCTGGGATTACAGGTGTGAGCCACCATGCCCAGCCAAAACCTTTATACTTTTATTTCATTGGTTATACATTTATTTTCATATGAATTAGAAAAAAACTGTGCATACACCATATGCTCATATACACACATCTACTACATCAAACCCATGCTCTCACACCTATTGTTGCTCAAAGTCTACTTTGTAAGTAACAATTAATCTTAAAACAAATATTAACTGAATAGTGGTTCAACTGGTATACGAAAGTAGCAGCATTGTGAAAGTGAAATTTAAATACCTGGAGTTGGGGAAGCACTGAGCTAAAGCACAGAGATGTGAACAAGCTTGGTGAGGTAGATGTTGCAGACAGTTGAAACCAGCAGAACTATAAACTATATGTGGGGATAATGTGAGGAAGAGGCTGAGTGGCTGGAAAGGAGCCATATCATACTCTGCTTTAAACACTTGCAAATAGTTTGGGGTTTACTCCAAGGGCAGTGCATGGGGGAGAGGACAGAATCAGCAAAATCATTAGGATTTGGGTTAAGCAAATGAAACATTCAGTCCTATCTGGGGAACCAGCCCCCAATATTTCAATGTAGGTTCTTTTCTATTTTCCCTAAGTGTCTGCTGGTCTGAGAAATAAAGAGAAAGAGTACAAAAGAAAGAAATTTTACAGCTGGGTCTCCGGGGGTGACATCACATGTCAGCAGGTTCCGTGATGCCCCCTGAGCCACAAAACCAGCAAGTTTTTATTATGGATTTCCAAAGGGGAGTGGTATACAAATAGGGAGTGGGTCACAGAGATCACATGCTTCAAAGGCAATAAAATACCACAAGGGCAGAGAGGTAGAGTGAGATCACAAGGCCAGGGCGAAACTAGAATTACTGATGAAGGTCCATGTCCCACTGGGCACACACTGTCATTGATGAACATCTTAACAGGAAACAGGGTTTGAAAGCAGACAATTGGTCTGATTAGAATTCGCCAGGCTGGAATGTCCTAATCCTAGCAAGCCTGAGGGCACTGCAGGAGACCAGGGCGTATTTCATCCCTTATCTACAACTGCATGAGACAGACACTCCCAGAGTGCCCATTTTAGAAACCTCCCATGGGATTGCATTCATTTTCCCAGGATTTTTCCTTGCTGGGAAAAGAAGTCAGCAATATTTCTCCTATTCACTTTCTGAAAGAAGAGAAATATGTCCCTGTTCTGCCTGGCCCTGTAGGCAGTCAGACTTTATGGTTATCTCCCTTGTTCCCTGAAAATCGCTGTTATTCTGTTCTTTTCAGGGTGTCCAGATTTCATATTGTTCAAACACACATGCTTTACAAACAATTTGTGCAGGTAACGCAATCATCACAGGGTCCTGAGGCAACATACATCCTCAACTTACGAAGATGACAGGATTAAGAGATTAAAGACAGGCATAGGAAATCACAAGAATATTGATTGCCAAAGTGATAAATGTCCATGAAATCTTCACAGTTAATGTTCAGAGATTGCAGTAAAGACAGGTATAAGAAATTTAAAAAGTATTAATTTGGGGAACTAACAATGTCCATGAAATCTTCACAATTTATGTTCTTCTGCCATAGCTTCAGCCGGTCCCTCTGTTTGGGTTCCCTGACTTCCTGCAACACAATCCAATACTTTAAAAGTCTTGAGCTAGAAGAGAATAATTTGAATGTCCCTAACATAAAGATAAATATTTAAGGTGATGGATATCCCAGTTACCCTGATTTAATGTTTACACATTATACAAATGTGTCAAATTATCACACATAACCTCAAAGTATGTATATCTATTACATGTCAATAAAAAATAAAAAGATTTAAAACAATATAAGTCTTGAGAAATACTTACCAGCTGAAATAATCAGACACATAAGTCAAGATAAATGTAAAGCATATTCATGGTAGCATCATCTTTGTTGGTGAAAAACTTTAAATATGGAACAAAAGATCAAGGCCAGACATGGTGGTTCACAACTGTAATTCCAGCACTTTGGGAGGCCAAGGTGGGCATATTACTTGAGGCCAAGAGTTCAAGATCATCCTGGCTAACATAGCGAAAGTCCATCTCTACTAAAAATACAAAAAATTAGCTGGGTGTGGTGGCACATGCCTGTGATCCCAGCTACTCAGTATGCTGAAGCATGAGAATCGCTTGAACCCAGGAGGCAGAGGTTGCACTGAGTTGATATCATACCACTGCACTCCAGCCTTAGTGATAGAGGGAGACCTTGTCTCAAAGAAAAAAATCAAAAGGAGTACACTGCAGTAGATGCATGCCTGAAGGATACAGTCATCAAAGTCATTTTTTAAAAATATGCTATGACATGGGAGAAATGCTCATAAATAAAGTTAAGTTTAAAACCTGAATATAAATCTATATATTCAGCAAGGCATATATTCATTATAGGAAAAATAAATGGAAAGAAAAAATATATATAAGTGTATTTATATCATGGTTGTATTTGGGGATATGCTCATCATTAAAAAAAAAACTTTTTTAAAGTTTACTGTTCTCTAAAATTTCTACCACAAATAATATTATTTTTTATTTATTTTTATAGATAGAGAAAAGTTATTTTAAAAAATAAAAGGATATTTTCACAAAGATGGAACCAAACACAAAGAATGAAGTTTTGGCCTCTCCTAAAACCAAAGCCAAACAGAGGCTTTAAAGGCCAAGAAGGCAGTGCTAAAAAACACTCATGCCAAAAACTAAATGACAATTGCATATCATCCACATTTCAATGGAATAAAATACTGTGGCTCTCAAGGCTGCCCAAATTCTCTAAGAAGAACACCCCCAGGAGAAACAAGCCTGACCACTACTCCATCATCAGATTTCCCCTGACAATGGAGTTGGCCATGGAGAAGATCAAAGGCAACAACACACTTATGGTCACTGTAGACGTCAAGGCCAATAAGCACCAGATCAAACAAGCTGTGATGAAACTCTATGACTTTGACTGGCCAAGGTCAACACCCTGATCTGGTCTGATTGAGTGAAGAGGAGTGCATTTGATCTTCCCTAAGTTGCTTTGGATGTTACCAGCAAAATTGTGATCACATAACAGAATCCAGCTGACTAATCCTAAATATAACAATTTTTTTCCACCACCAAAATAAAGGAGAAAAAAAAAAAAAGGAAAAGGAAATCACTGAGGACTATTCATTGCTACCCCTGTAATAATCTCCCCAGAAAAAAGAAAAAGAACAGATCTTGAGACTAATTTTAAAAATCAGAGGGTGTATTCAAATTTCCTTTTGTAGTCACTCCCCTTTTGTCCCCTGCTGTAGGAGTGCTAATACAAGGATCTGGGCTTTTGTTCCTGGAACCCTGGGCTAATCTTTGTCAATAATGGCTTCTTGGAACTATTTTCTGAACCAAAATGGAGGGCATGGAACAGAAGGAGAGATTTCTGACCAGTCCCCGGTGTCTGTCCTGTACAAATGAACTTTTAAAGGGAGACAGAATAGAGAAAATGAAATGTATGAAAAAAATAACTGTTTCTTATATTCATGCTGATTATTTTAATTATCTGATCCTTTTTTAAGGAATGGAGTAAAATAAAATTTAGATTTAGATTTTTTGTAATTTAAGGATAAGCATTCTTTAATGTTATCCTTTTCTTCTTTCTTCATTAGTGAAATCACAGACTGTCAGACTTGGGAAAGGCCTTCAAGTTCATCTGGTGCAATCCTTTCCTTTTGCAGAAGGAAAACTGAAACTCAATTCTGAGTTGATTCAGAATTTCATCAAGGAAACAACATAAGGATAAGAATGAGGAGGAGCAACTGGGATGTTATTAAAAAATCACATGATTTGAAATTATGCAGAATGTTAATATTTCTTAGCCACATGACCTTAAATGAAATGTCTTATTGGCACTGAGACTCAACTCTACGATTGTAAATTGGGATAATATTACCCACTGAGTGAATGTCTGGAAAACAGTAAGCAAGTCCTGTGTGTACAGTTGGGTCTTGGACTCAGCCAGACACTGTGCTATGCAGGTGACACAAGCTTCATATGATACTGCACACTGAGCATTCATACCAACCACGTGAGGTCAGGAGTTCACACTGCCGTCCTTGTGTTACCAACCAAGAATCCAAGTTACAGAGCTAGAAAGCAACAGAGTCAAAATTTACGCACAACTCACCAATTCAAGAATTGGAGCTGTTAAATGCCAAAAGTATCACAAAAATTGCCAAGTGCTCGAAATGTAAACATTTGGTCTTTTTTCTAACTATCCAAAGCGATTGGGGTTTTTCTCAGATTCAAAATCGATCTGAACTGACAGCTTTGCCTCCAGAATGCTTTGCTAAGTGATAACTCAGGTTCATTCCAAGGGGTCTCTAAAGGACGTTTGATCTTAGATGTGCACATCCTGATCTTCTCTTGGTGTAGACAGACACAGGACCAAGGCAGTCCTTGGAAGGAAGCTGAAGATACAACTCAGAGATGACCACTGACTAGGAGTCAAGAGCCCACAGTCCTATTACTGGCTCCACCACTGATAACCCTCATGACCATGGATGTGGTCATTGACCTTGCCAAACCTCAACTTCTGCATCCATAAAATGGCAACTGAGATAGCAGAGTTGTGCAGCGGAAGCATGCTGGGCCCATAAAGTGGGAACTGATGTCAAATAAAGACCCACGTGTCTGAGCCAGATACTGACAAGTTTAGAAGGGAACTTCAAGATCCCTAAGCTCCAGGGGTCATAAACTGAATGCCTCTAGGGGCTAGGCAGTCCACATAAATGAAGGAAACAACTTCGCTGTAGTACAATAGGGAGCAGTGGGGACTGTGGTAAACCAAGGAGATTCATCAAAAGAACTGTCAAGTTCCAGCTCTGTTGCAGAAATGTGGACCTAGGACTTCTAGATCTCTCCATTACCAAAAGAAGGCAGAAATTTGATATTTCATAAAACCTATTCTGAATTTTTAGTGTTGACAAATATCTCAATTTTTTTTGGTACTCTCTAGGCTAACCACACAAGTCTGAGGCTAGATAAGGCCCTTGGGCCAATGTTTGCACCCTCTGACTCAAACCCACATCCCTCTCATCCCAGGCTAAGACACTGAGGTTCAGTGAGGTGAACGGAGTGGTCTCTCGTGTCCAGGGCTATAACCCAAACATCCTGTCACCCAGGTCTAGCTTTTTTCATAGCACCTTGCCACTTCTCCTTTGAGTCCTTGGAGAGGACTAGAAAATGGAAGATTATACATTAACCTAGTGAGCAGCAAACTTCAGCCTCCCCTCTCAGCCTGGCAGTGTCATATGGCCAGAGTGCAAGGCACAAAAGAGATGATTCAGTATCTCATTTTCTGACATACCAGGAGTAACCGGGGGGAGGAAAGAGACGATGGGCTCACGTCACAGTTGCAGGGAAATTTATTTCTGTTTCAGACATTGATGTGTCTGCATATTCATAAAAGTCTCAATCATTAATCCAGTAATACCACAATTTCCTGTCTATTTTCTCAGGTGTTACCTCTTTCTTATCTGCTGAGTAAAGAATACCCCCAAATGGCTGTGTTCCTTTCTCCCACAGAAAGATATGCTGTTGCCAAGAGAACCAGCTTCAGAAGTCAGAACCATGAAAAATAAAAGGCGTCAGGTTATGCAGGAACAATTATGCCCAAGACCCTAATTGGATTATCAGCAGCCCAAAATTCAGCTTTAAGCAATTATCTATTCCAAGTCTATGAAAAAAAAAAAAAAAAAAACACACACACACACACACAAGTCATTTCTTAGCTGTCCTTCCTGGGAAGAAGGTTCTTCTTGCAATGCGTGGGAGATTTCTATTAATGAGGCAGAAAACAAATTCTTGGAGGAAAAAAAAATTACATACATCCACACAACCTGTTACTTCATTTCTTCCATTAGGAAAAGATTTTTTAAAAGTCTAAAAAAGCGAATAATTTAAATCTCTGTTCATAGCCCAATACTGTACTGAGACCTGCAAAAGATCAGGTAATTCTTTTCAAATTTCATAAATTATTTCTGTGAATCATCAGACTTCAATTGAAGATAGCATGAATTACAGGCCTTCCATGTGCCAGTCCCTATGCTGGGTACAGAGCTGAGTGGGATTAACTGGTGAGCCCTCCCAAGAGCTTGGAGTCTTCTGAGCTCAGAGCCTTGGGGTTAGAGAAGTCAGCACTACCCAGACCATCATAGAACCATGAAACTTGTGTGAGTCTGGACGTGTACACCAAGGGCCTTGTAAACAGCAGACAGAACAAGGAATAATGCCTGGGAAAGTCAAGGAAGGCTTCCTGGAGGAGGTGAAACAAATATTGAAGGATGAGTAAGAGTTTGCAGGACTGACAAAGTAGTGGATTGTCATTATGATAAGAGAAGACAAGCAATACATGGTCACAAGGTGTGAAAATTCTTGTTGGTTCAGGGGCCCCTGGGTAACTGATAACAGGGTCCCATGGTGCACAGGATGTCATGCAGCTCCTGTAATTTCGTGCAAAGTGTTTTGGTTATCATTATCTCATTTAACCTAGAATAGTCCAAAGTCCATGAGGTGAGTACTCGAACTGAGAACTTCCCGTATTCCAGCCATGTGAGTGTTTTATATATATATAATTTCACTTCCTTTTTCTATCAGGCCCTTGCAGGAGGTCTCCTTCCTAATCCCATCTTGCAGCCTGAGGAAGACAGTGGGCCATTGGTAACCTTCCCCAGGTCATGAAGCAGCAGAGGGGTAGGCTCGGATTCACACCTCGGCAGCCGACTCCAAGACCACACTCTGTCCATGCATGTGCCACCCACGTGACACCAAGCAAAGCCCATTAGTAAGTTCTTGCTAGGATGAGGACTGAAGCCCCAGGAGGTCAATGGAGAACACGAGGTCCACGTTGTAAGACAAACTGCCTCAACTGCTCACTCTCATGATGGCTTGTTAATGCATCCTCTGTGCCATCCTGGGAATGGTGGGGCAGATGGAAGCCAGGGTCACTTGAGGCTGGAGGTATTGAAATTGACTCCAAGAATTAATGACTAGCTACAAAAAGGCACAGAGGATAGAGGCAGGGTCTGAATTTGGGGCTCTATCCACATCTCCAATGCTGTGGCTCTTTCTACTTGACTGTGTGGTCCAAAGTGAGCAGCTTCCAAAATGCCCCATGCAACCTAAAGTCTCTAGGGATAGCAGGATCTTGGGCAAATAAAGGTCAGATAGCACCAGCCCCTGTGACATTTCTAATCAGTGGCTGCCCTCCTCCTGGCACACGGGCCTTGGGATTGCCTGTTCCTCCACGCAGCAGCTCTGATAGGAATTCTCCTTGTCAGCTTATCAGAGTGACCCTCAGAAGAGGGGCTGAAACAAAAGTCTCCCCAGGATATTTCTGTTTAATTATTTATTCCTATCTTTGGCCTCTTCTTCCCTCCTCACAAACACCAACACCACCTCATCCCTAAACCTTTTAAAGAGTAGGAAGTAGGCCAACTCTGAGGCAGAGAGTAAATTTGAATCTTGACTCCACATTTTATTAACCTCTTAGGAATGGAGGCCCCTCAGCTATAAAATGGGATTTATTCGTTCAACACATATTTCTTGAGCACCTACAATGTACCAGAGACATAGAATTCATAGTCAGCAAAACAAACTGAGTCCCTGCCTCATAAAACCTACAGTCTAGCAGGAAAGAAAAGCAATGAAATCAGCCATTACAATCAATTTGATAAGTGTTTGGGCAGAGGAAGCCTAGTTCTTAAGTCAGAAGGGTGGTATTTCCAAGCCTTATCCATGCAGTTTGAAAGCAGATCTTCCACATCCAATGCCTGGAAGCGTTTTGAAAGAAGTGTGGTTGGGACCAAGAGGCTGTGGGACGAGGATAAGCTTTAGATTCAGACAAGACCAGGCACCACCATTTACTAGACATGCTGTTCCCTATCTGCAAAATGGGTATACCAGCAAGACCTACTTTCCAGGTTTATTTCTTTTTTTTTTTTTTTTTTTTTGAGAATGAAATGAGATCATGTCTGTTATTCTTTTCTTCTTTATTTTCTTTAAGACAGGGTCTCACTCTGTCACCTAGGCTCTTCAGTGCAGTGCCACAATCACATCTCACTATAGCTTCAAATTCCCTCAATTCTCCCACCTCAGCTTCCCAAGGAGCTGGGAAGACAGGCACATGCCACCATGCCAGGCTAATATTTTTATGTTTATGTTTATGTTTATTTTGTAGATATGAAATCTTGCTTTGTTGCCCATGCTGGTCTCGAACTCCTGGCCTCGAGCAGTCCTCCTGCCTTGGTCTCCCAAAGTGTTGGGATTAGAGGCATGAGCCACTGCACCTGAACCATGTCAGTTCTGAATCTGGCACATTGCAGGCATTCAGTCTACACTCATCCCTGTCCTCCGGGTCCCTCAGTGCAGGTGGCAGCACATGGCAAGGCCTGAGCTTGGAGCAGTAACAGGAGGCTCACAGTCACTGAGACAAATCCTCTTCTTTTAATCAGCCCCTTGTAAATTCAGTAAATCCCATAATGTGCAGGAAGCAGAATGAGCCCCCAAAAACTCTACATTAAAATACAAAAAAAAATCTAGTTTTAATCACAACTGGGGAACCAATTTCCTGTGTTAATTAATCTTGTGAAAATCAGAATTTGATGAAATAAGTAAATTACGAGCCATGGAAAAACATTGAAGTGGAAGTGGTTCATGCTCCTATAAATGACATCACAGTAATCCCGCCCTTATCCTCAGGGGATACGTATCAAGACACCCAGCAGATGCCTGAAACTGAGTATTGAACTGAACCCTTATGTATACTGGGATTTTTTCCTATGCGTGTGTATCTATGAAAAAGTTTAATTTGAAAATTAAGCACCATAAGAGATTAACAACAATAATTAAGAATAAAATAGAACAACTATAACAATATGCCAATGTCACTACTCTTGCTCTTCGAGGTCATTATCAAGTAAAAGATGGATTACTTGAACACAGGCACTGCGATACCACAATGGTCGATTTAATAACTGAGATGGCTGCTAGATGACTAATGGGCAGCTAGCGGGTACGGCATAGGAACACTGGACAAAGGGATGATTCATGTTGTGGGCCAGACGGAGCAAGATAGCGTGAGACCTCACCATGCCACTCAGAATAGCATGCAATTCAAAACTTAAGAATTGTTTATTCCTGGAATTTTCCATTTAATAGTTTTGGGATGTGATAACTGAAACCACAGAAAGCAAAACTGTAGATCAAGGGGAACTGCTGTGTATTTGTTGTTGTTTCGAAGCTGGGCCATGTTGGGGTTCGGGTTTTTTTTTTTTTTGTATATTTTTATCAATATATATCATAGTTGTACATAGTTTAGGGGGTACATTTGATATTTCGATACCTATGTATAATATATAATGATCAAGTCGGGGTAATTGTAATGTCTATCACCTCAAATATTTTTTTTCTTATTTGGGAACATTACAATTCTTTTCTTCCAGCTTGGGTCATGTCGTTTAATGGAGTTTATGATAAATTATGGTGATGATGTGCTGATGAAAAAAGTCACTCTTAGTTCCATTCATGTGGGCATAATAGAAAGACAAGGACTGTTGCAGACAGAAAGATTAGGATTAAAATCTCATCTCAAGGTCCGTGCACAGTGACTCACACCTGTAATCCCAGCACTGGGAGGCCAAGCCAGGTGGATCATGAGGTCAGGAGATCGAGACCATCCTGGCCAACATGGTGAAACCCCGTCGCTACTGAGAATACAAGAATTAGCTGGGTGTGGTGGCGGGCACCTGTAACCCCAGCTACTCATGAGGTTGAGGCAGAATTGTTTGAATCCGGGAGGTGGAGATTACAGTGAGCCAACATCACGCCACCGCACTCCAGCCTGGTGACAGAGTGAGACTCCATCTCAAAAAAAAAAAATTCATCTCAGTCACTTTCAGCTGTGTGATCTTGGTGAAGTCAATTTACCTCTCTACGCTGCCATTTTCTCATCTGCAAAAGAATATATTTTCTGTAGCATGGTGTTCTAAGGATTGAAAATGACAGCCCGTGTCAAGTTCCTGAAATATCACAGGAGCTCAAAAATGTGTGAATCCTGGTGAGTTAAACTAGCTTCCTCGCCACACATCTGGATGCCTGAGCCCCAGCCTCTTAGCCATCTCACATGGCCAAACATTTTCTGACCCAGGAATCATGCTTATCTCTGCAGAACTTGCTGTATTAGGCTGTTCTTGCATTGCTGTGAAGCAAAACTTAAGGCTTGGCAATTTACAAAGAAGAGAGGTTCAAATGGCTCACAATTCTACGGGCTATGCAGGAAACATGGTGCTGGCATCTGCTTCTGGTGAGGCCTCAGGGAGCTTTTACTCATGGCGGAAGGCAAGGTGGGAGCAGATGTGTCATATGACGAGAGCCAGAGCAAGGGTGGTAGGAGGTGCCACACACTTTTAAACAACCAGATCCCCAGAACTCACTCACTATCACGACGACAGCACCAATCCATGAGGGATCTCACCCTCATGACCCAAACACCTCCCACCAGGCCCCACTTCTAGCATTGGGGATTACATTGCTACATGAGATTCGGGCAGGACAAATATCTAGCACCCCTAAAACTGCCCTTCTACCTGTGAACAGCAGCACCATCAGCTCCTTCCTCTTCCCCTCAACATTCTCCTGCGTCTTCAGTCTTCCCTTCAGGTATGGGTATCTCTTCTCCTAAGACCAGCCCCTCACGATTAGACTTTCAGGGATTATTTCTATAGTTCATTACTAAGACAAGCCCCTCAACCCACGCCCTCAGGCCTGACCGGTCTAAATCCACCCTATGTTCTCCCTCCTCACATTCTAGTAGGGCAGCAGGTACTCTACAGGCCTCATCCCGCTGCTTAACACGCCCCAGAGGGCCTCTCCTACTCCTCCTTCCTTTCCAGGCTCCTGTATCACTCATCACGAAAAACAGAACCTATTTCTTGCCTCTCAGCCTAAGTCCATTGAGCTTGTACCTCCAGGCCGTCCCTTAATGTCTCAATCCTTCACTCTGGCCACGATGCCCAAGTTCCTTTGGCTCTGAGAAGCAACAGGCCTGCCCTGGCTATTGCCCAGCACACTCATCCAATAATCCAACAGAGCCATGTCCCCAGCCCTTGGCAGGAAGGACCTGACAGAGCGCCCATGCTTTATCTGCCACTATGCTCCATCACTAGTTTTCTGTGACTTGCAACATAAGAGCACTGATTATTGTACTCCTAATTTTTTAACATCTAGCAGGTCAGGCTGGTCACAGTAGCTCATGCCTGTAATCCCAGCACTTTTGGAGGCAAAGGCAGGGGGATCACTTAAGCCCAGGAGTTCAAGACTAGCCGAGGCAACATAGGGATACCTTGTCTCTATTAAAAATTTAAAAAATTAGCCCAGAATGGTAGCACACACCCATAATCCCAGCTGCTATGGAGGCTGAGGAAGGAGGATCACTTGAGTCTGTAAGGTTGGGGCTTCAGTGAGCGGTGTTCACACCACAGAACTCCAGCCTGGGCAAGATCTTGTCTCATAGATAAATAATAAAATAAAATCTAGCAGGTGAACTAGTAAGTCCTCTAAACCTGCCTTTTGGAGGTGATCAGTCATGTCCATCTGAAACCTGACACTAGGAGTCATCCTGGCCTCGGAAGATGCCTAGGCAGGAGGACAGGGCCTAGAGGCAAGGAACATAATGCCCATCCAGGCTGACTTCCTGGAACTAAATCAAATGAAAGCACTTCAGCAATGACAGGAATGTGAATGGCTTTGTAACTTCATCCTGTCCATTCACTTTGTAAGTTATACTTTGTAACTTCACATTCATCGTCTTCATTTACATAGATCACGCACACCAAGTAACATCCTCTGCATTTACAATAGGGCACATTCTGAGTAAATGACTCTGTTACTTCACTTCATTCTCTTCTTTTACATAGAATATATACCAAGTAACCAATGGGAAACATCTAGAGTATTGAAACCCCAGAAAATTCTGTAATGGGGCTCCTGAGCCCATATGTTCAGGCTGCTCCTACACTGTGGAATGTACTTCCATTCTCAATAAATCCCCGCTTTTGCTTTCCTTGCTTTGTGTGTTCTGTCCAATTCTTTGTTTGAGATGCCAAGGACTTGGACACCTTCTGCCAGTCACCATTCCATGGGACTGAGAGGCAGGCAGAGAAGCAGGGCCTCTTGTCCACAGCTGCAGGTAACACTGAATCAAGAGTAAATTTAGGGTCAAGCAGGAGTGAGGTCCAGAGGTCTGTGAGCCCAAGAAAGGTTTGGACAGCTTGCCAACCTGAGAGGAAGGCCTGGGAAAGGATTCAGAGCCAACATGTGAGGCTGGGGAGTCCTGGAGCCCAGAAGCCAATTGCAGAAAGTGAGAAGCCAGGCAGCCAAGTGTGAGGTAGACCTCAAGTGGGCTACTGCCCATAGGCCTATGGAGAAAGAAGGCTTTACTTAAGAAGCCAGAGATAAGCATGGACCACCTCCTCATTGCCAAACCTAGAGATTACTTCCCTGAACTCTTCCTTCACAAATGCCTGCTGTTTGATCTTCTCCATCATACTTCCTGCCTGAAACTCCCCTCTTTGGCATCCTCTCACTCTTGGCTTCTTCTCTGGACCCAATTTTCCCTTAATTCTTTGCTCTTCATCCTCTCAGATTTTCCATGGCCAATACAGACACCAGACTAATAGGTGGAAGAACAGGACCTGGGTCTTCCAACTCCTGATGACTCTGTTAATTCTATTTCTATTGGACAGCAAGCAGCTAATAAAACAAAGAGCATTCCATCAAAAATATTCATCAAACTCCTTGTATGGACCTGGACTACACCAGGCATGACGGAGAATTCCTGAGAGTGGCCTCCAAGGAGCATTAGATTAGAAGGTGGCTGGAGGGTGGACATTTTCATACACAGAGACAAGGCTCCCCATCCCTGTGATCCCGAGTCTGTTTTCCACCACAGGGAAGGCCCTTCTCCAGGATTCTGATGAGTATTTGATACCCAACAATTGTTCCCACATGCACTTGTACTGGAATTGGCTTTTCTGTGGCTGCTGCATGCTATATTTGCAAAACTATCGGCTTCACCATCAATCCCCAAGCTTGTATGGTCTCTGAATTATTTAATGCCACATTCCAAGAAGCTGTGAATAATGGAATGGTGTGTAAATAATCTTATCTCTGTCTCTACATGCAGAGATTGTGAAGGGGGCAACTAGAGAGGCTCTGTGCTGCCAGAATCTTACAACACCTGTGCATGATTAAAAACCAAGCCAAATGCCCCCTGGATAACTGCTGTTCCCTAGTGGGTGAAAGAATCAAGCAAGCATCTCATCATATTTCTCATGTGGAGAGAAGCAATTATATATCAGGTTTCAGGTTCAAATGCCTCTAGGATAATTATAGCACTACTTTAGAGCTGTATAGAGCCTGTCAGATTTACCCAGTTCTTTCCCCTGCCTGTGAGAGGGGCAGGCTGGTTTGACTAATTGACACACAAGGACTGAGCCCCAGGGAGATTACCTAGCTTGTGGGATGTGCAGGCAACAAACCTGGGGCTCAGGCCTCCTGACAACGCCTCCAGCATGCTTTCTTCCTGTGACATGGCTGTCTGGGCATCGTGCAAATGTGCATTTGCCTTCCAGTCATTGTGCAGTAGGACTGTGACCTGCCCACACATCAGGTGCATCTTAGTTTTGGCCAGATTTTTGTGTGGGCATGGGAAAGGGAATTCTGTTTTCTTGAAGTCCCACACCAAGAATCAGACACTTGACCTACTTAGGTAAAGCGAGCCACTGAGGTAAGAGAATGAGAATACACAGAGAATTGGGTGCTTTTTCAATGCACTACAGTGTGGTGGAAACAACCTTTGGGCCAAGAATCAAGAATTACAAGAAAAAGTTCTGATTCTGCCATTACCAGCTGTATCCTCTTAAAGAAGCCTCTTATCATTCTGAGCATCCATTTTTTATTCAATAAAATAGCATAATAATAATTTACCCACAGTGTTGCTGTGCAACTAAAATGGGAACCACGTGTATTAGTGGAAGTGTTATCCCCAGTTATGAACTCACATCTTTAGGATTGCCAGGGTGGTGCAAAGATTACTCAACCGGCTATAATAATTGGGGAGAATTTTCAATCCTCCCAGAGGCAAAGGGCCCCAAAGAGGCAGAAACAGTGCCTCAAGTATGAGGCACAGAAACAGTCCAGATTAATCAAAAGTCTCCCATTTTAACCCTTCCAAGTCCTCTCCCAATTTCAAAATCTCACATCATAAAACCCAACCCCTTGGTGAGGATGAAGGAAAACATGGTCAGAAATGATGGAAGGAATAAAGTTTCCCCACTGTGATCTTCACCTTCATTTCTGAAGTATTTATCCTCAAAGGTCTTCCTTCTTTTCTTGGAGCTCTGGATCTCTTGTGATAACTCATCTACATATGCCCTTAAAGGAGTCCATTTGGATCTGTGTCTCAGTAGACATCATGGGTTCTCCCTCATGCCCACTTCCACAGGACATCTGACTACCAAAATCACATAGATATCAACCAGGAGGTGAGTGAACAGCATTTTAAGTTAATTAAGGAAAGTGAGTTATTGTAGGGAGGCACTATTCAAAAAAGAAGGAAATCCAGTATGACAGAGAGATGAAACATTGCCTAATTGGGAGAACAATTGGGAAGAACTATTAACCAGAATAGACTTAATTCCAGACACCCCACTGCTTAAGTGTCAAGACCAGAATAGCTCCTCAGGTCTGATCAATGATTCCACTTCCTCCTCAACACCGAAGGAGTTTTAAGGTAGGATAATAAAGAATTATACAAAATGGGAGGTTCACTCCACCTGTTCTCATACTTTCTCCCCCTCTTCTCTTCCCAGTTTTGTTGCAGCATTGAATTGTGATTATATCTGATAGTTCTGTGAACATTCCAAAGGGAGAAAGTGTATTTCTTTTTCTTTTATTTACAAAAATGTGCTGAACGTCTCCACATCACACAATTGGTCCACAGATATCATTAAAACATATAAAAACAAGTTTCTTACCTCTCCCTTAGATTTGTTCTTCCTCCTAATACCCTATCTCAATTGGTGTCACCACAGACACCCTAATCACCAGGCAAGAAGATGAGGAGTGTCCCGTGACCCATCTCACCCCTTCATGTCCTACATCTATCAACCCTAAATCTTCGTTTTCTCTTAGTCTTCACTTAACTCCTTGATATGTGCTGCGTTCCTTGTATGTGCCTGCCATGCATTCTCCTTCCAGTCATTGTGCAGTAGGACTGTGCAGTAGGACTCCAAGCTGTAGGAAAATCATGGTGGCCAAAATGGACATAATGCCCTCCCTCATGCTTCAAATTCAGCTCCACCCCCTACTAGCTTGGGCAGATTATGTATTATCTGTGCAATTCAGGGTTCTCATCTGAAAAATAGAGATAAAAATAGTACCTACCTCAGAGGATTGCTATGAAGATTCAATAGATGGTGTATTAGTCTGTTCTCGTGCTTCTATAAAGAACTATCTAAGACTGGGTAATTTACAAAGGAAAGAGGTTTAATTAACTCACAGTTCAGCATGGCTGGGGAGGCCTCAGGAAACTCACAGTCATGGTGGAAGGGGGAGCAAACATGTCCTTCTTCACATGGTGGCAGCAAGGAGAAGTGCTGAGCAAAAGGAGCGAAAGTCCCTTATAAAACCATCAGATCTCATGAGAACTCACTCACTATCATGAGAACAGGATGAGGGTAACTGCCCCCATGATTCAATTACCTCCCACCAGGTCCCTCCCACGACAGATGGGGATTATGGGAACTACAATTCAAGATGAGATTTGGGTGGGAACACAGCCAAACCACATCAGATGGGTTAGTATTTGTAAAGCACTTGGAATATAGTAAGTGCTATGTGTCTGCTATCATATTAATTCCAATTGCAGTAAGTGATACTAAATAATTTAGGTTCCTGCAGGGTGTCCTGGTGACCTCACACATATCTACTTAAACCAGGTAGACAAAGCCGCAAGTTAGTCTGAGTCTTGGCAGAACACTTATGGATCCTTCCAGAACATGGGAGGATGGGTGTCTTGTAAGGGGCTACTCAAGTTCCTGTGACTCACCGCCCCATCTCCCCAAGAGGCTGTCTGGAGGCACTTTCTTATGACCTCTCGGGTTCTGATGAGTTATGAGGCCTCTTACCCCACCCCTTGAGGGTATGGCTGAGAATATAGAACCATGTTGCTGGTTCTGTTGCTCCTTCCTGCCAAGCTTCCTCAGAGGAATCAGAGCAACACAGAGAATCACATCTGTCCCCTGCTTCTTCAAGTATGTTTAAAGACTTCCAATTTTATCAAATAAATGCAATTTTGTTATCAACGTTCTACAAGAGCCATCATGACCTGGTTCTGCCAATGTCTCCAGCACCAGCTAAGACTCAACTCACCCTCTCACCAACTGAGCTCTCGTCATGCAGGCCTTCTCCTGCCCAGTCATCAAACATGAGGAGATCTGCACCTCAGAGCCTCTGGATAGGCTGCCCTTCCCTCCTTCTGAGATAAGGGAAGAGAATATGGCAGAGGACTGCAAAGAGTAGGGGGTGAAACACAACAGAAGAGCAATGACAGTGAGCAACTGGAAATGTGGGACAGTAACCCAGAGAGAGTGGTACCCGGAACCCGGTGAGGGGAATGTGCTGGAAGGAAAGATTGCTGTACTCAACAGCACAATGAGAGCCCCTGAAGGAGAAGGCTCCCAAGTATTCAACAGTTCAGCACTGTGTGAGGTCACGGGTGGCCTGATGAAGACCAGTCCTGGCACAGTGCAGAGGGTGGGGGATGTGGGCGGTTAAAGCCAGCTCAGAATGGGTTGAAAGGAATCAATGAAAACAGAGAGGGAGAGGTAGGCTGCAGATGCAGAAGGAAAAGGGAAAACCACCAGAGTGAAGCTGTGAGAAGGCGGGAGAGGATAGATTTCAGAGGACAAGTGGAGGGGGTGACCTTGATGAGAGGAAGAGGCTGAGAATCAAGAGGGAGAGAGAGAAGAGAGGGTGTCTTAGATGCTTTATCTGCCATTTGTCTCCAACTTGACTCCAGACTTCTCACAATTCACCAAATATATCATATTGGTATTCCTTTCTGCAGGCTTTTGCTCTGGCTCTTCCCTTCCGTGAATGTCTTTTTTTTTTTTTTTTTTTTTTTACGATAGGGTCTCACTCTATTGTCCAGGCTGAATGCAGTGGCAGGATCATGGCTCACTACAGCCTCAACCTCCCAGGCTCAAGCAGTCCTCCCACCTTAGCCTCTCAAGTAGTTGTTACTACAGGAGTGCACCACCATGTCTGGCTAATTGTTTACTTTTTGTAGAGAAAGGGTCTTGCTATGTTGCCTCAGCTGGTCTCAAACTCCTGGACTCAAGCAATCCTCCTGCCTCAGCCTCCCAAACTGCTGGGATTACAGGAGGGAGTCACCACACCCAGTCTATGAATGCCCTTTCTGCTCTCCTTGGCCTACTAGCTTCCAGTGACTTTATGTGTATACTTTAAGGACACCCCTTCCCCTCCTAGGTGCTATATTTCTCATCTTACTTCCCAAAACCTACTGTGCATCACTCCATCACTACACTTGCCAATTTGTCTTATATTTACAATCTTAGCTATTTATTTTCATCATGAGGGGACATGAACTGTATGTGAGTAAGACAGTAATCCTATTTACATCTGTATCCCCAGTGATGTCTAACACAGAACTGGCACACTGTAAGCATTTGACGAATGACTGGAGTCAGAAGCCCTGGATTGAGTCACAGCTTTGTGTTTCTTTCCTCTGTGTAGATTTAAGCAAATCATTTCATCTATCTGAGCTTCTATTACTTAAACTACAGATGAGGGGCCAAACCCAGTTGGATATTGAAGGAATTCTGTGGGATATTGAATATCACAGTGCTTTGGAAAATAACACAATTTAAATGTTATATATTATCACCCATTGCCATCTTGTCTTATGGAGAGCTGGTCCTTTCAACCTAATTAGTTCCGACAGGAGTATCTATGATACTACACTTTGATTTGGGTTTTTGAGAAATTAGAGAGGCAAAGCTGTGCTAAAATAAGACCTGAAATTGAGACCAAGTCCCTAAATAGACTTGGAACTTGAAGCAGATCACTTACTTGGTCAATTTCATCAATCACAAATACTTACTGAACAATGACCATCATCAGCCACTGGAGATGCCAAAGTGAAAAGAAGGCTCAGTCCCCACCCAGAGGGTGAGAGACTGGCAAATCAACAGTAAGAGTTCAGCATCTCCTAGTAACCACCACAGTGGGAATGGGACAGAGAAGGGCACCAGCACCGCAAATGGAGCAAGAGGCATTCGGGGAGGCTTCTAAAGGTGGAGCTGCAATTTGGAGAATGTGTGGGGCTTGCCACAGAGAGCCCAGGTGTATTAGTCAGAGTTCTCTAAAGGGACAGAACTAATAGGATATATGTGTATAGGAAGGGGAGTTTATTAGGAGAATTGATTCACACCATCACAAGGTGAAGTCCCACAATAGGCTGCCTGCAAGCTGACGAGCAAGGAAACAAGTTCGGGTCCCAAAACCTCAAAAGTAGGGAAGCTGACAGTATAGGCTTCCGTCTGTGGCCAAAGGCCCGAGAGCCCTTGGCAAATCCCTGGTATAAATCCAAGACTCCAAAAGCTAACGAACTTGGAGTCTGATGTTCGAGGGCAGGAAGCATCCAAGATAGGAGAAAGATGAAGGCCAGAAGACTCAATAAGTCTCTTCATTCCACTTTCTTCTGACTGCTTTATTCTAGCCATGCTGACAGCTGATTAGATGGTGCCAATCCAGATTGAGGGTGGGTCTGCCTCTCCCAGTCCACTGACTCAAATGTTAATCTCCTTTGGCAACACCCTCACAGACACACCCAGGAACAATTCTTTGTATCCTTCAATCCAATCAACTTGACACTCAATATTAACCATCACACCACGGAAGGTTCTTTTTTTTTTTTTTTTTTTTTTAATGATATAGGAGCTCACTCTGTTGCCCAGGCTACAGTGGTGCAATCACAGCTCACTGCAGCCTCCACCTCCTCAGCTTAAGTGATCTTTCCACTTTACCCTCCCAAGTAACTGGGACTACAGATGCACACCACTGGCTAATTTTTTGTTTTTCATAGAGATGGGGTCTCACTATGTTGCCCTGGCTGGTCTTGAATTCCTACATAGACAAAGGGGTAGAAGTATGAGACAGGCAGACATTAAGGGGTCCCTTTGACTGCAGCCTGGTGAAATGCTGAAGCAGAGAACCCAGCTAAGGTTGCTCAGACTCTGGACTTGCAGAAACTGAGATAATAAATATGTGTAATTTAAACCTACTAAGTTTGTGTCAATTTGATACACAGCAATAGAAACCTATACAAAGCCTGGGAAAACAACAGAACATTGTTAATCTCAGAAGGGACATGACCATCTCCTAAGCTTCGGTTTTCCCAGGTGTAAAGTTGCAACTGTAACAAGATCAGACAGCCCCACTTCACAGAACCATTGCAAGCGCCACTGAGATGTTAGCCTCAGAAGGGTTCGTAAATTGCCAAGTACCATAAAGTTGCTGGTCGGTAGCATTCAATTTCCTTACACGCACTTAACCACAAAGTTCCCAGAGTGGGCCTCAAACCTACTTAGAAAGAGTAACACATTGAGAACTAGCCAAGATCTTTTCATACTCCCAAAGCTCTTTCTTGCCTCTGAGCCTTTGGCTGGGCTCTCTCTTCTGCTGGCACTCTTTCCTCCCCACCTCCTATTCACCACTTCGGCACCTGACTAGCTCCTACTTTCTATACACTTTTCAGTTTCTAGCTCTCCCAGGCTCCCTTCCAAGGCAAGATGACCATCTACCATTTCACCCTCCCTCCAGTCCCCCAGCACCCTCCACAAACTTGTGTCATCCTTGACTACAGTCTCCTATTTGCCTATTTGTCTCTCATCCCACATCCTTATGAGCTGTGACCTTCTTAAAGTCAAGAACTATATCTGAAGTCACCTTCATGCCCTTAATATCTGGTACAATGCCCAGTGTGCAGTAGGTGGGATTATACTAACATATAAAATATTTTATTAATATATATCAATATACATCGTGTGGGCAGGCTTCCTGGTCTAGCAGCACTGATATGTGCAGGGCAGCAAACTCCACCAACAGTCTTCCCCCAGGGAAATAGATACATTTATAATGTATTCCCTGTAAGAAGAGGGTGTGTGGGGGTTTGTTTAAACTTTTTTCTTAAAAACAAAAGCAATTGGAGAGTATTTGGCTCTCTTACAGGTACAGGCAGCCCCTCCTGCTCTGGGCTCCCTCAGGCAGCTGCCAGAGAAAGTTTGCAGCTGCCTGAGTCGCCTTCTCTTCTGAGCTGTCAACTCAACAGCTTTAGAGCAGCGTTCCTGAGAGGTGGGAGGAAGGGAAGGTGGCTTTGCTAGTATTTAGATTGAAAGAAGGAAGCCTTCATTACGCAGAGACTGGGACCATTCCCACTATCTCAGGGAATGTACAAGAGAGATCCAGGTAGAGGGGTGAGGAAGGAGGGTGCGTGCAAACCCCACAACAAGGCACCAGCACTGCAGGCCCAAGGGTCCTGATGGGGCTGAAGACAGGGAGGCAGTGTGATCCCACTTCTGCTTTACACGTCTCCTGGGAGCCCTGGGACTCTCCTTGGATGAAGCCGCGAAACAGAGCCAACACCATTCCCCTCTCACTCCCACGTGTAGGTGGGACTTTGCTGCCATTCCAGTCTGGATTTGAATTCAGACCCCACTATTGCCAGCTGCACGACCCAAAGCCAGTCAACCAATCCTGCAGAAACCCAGTTTCCCATCTAAGAATGGAAGTGGTAATCCCAGCCTCGCAGGGTTGTTGAGACAATTCAATGAGGTAAATATGCATGAAGCCCAGAACATGAGATGATTTCTAAATGTCAGTTCCCGATCTGCCAGCTACTTCCCCCTGGCACGGCAGCCACCTGAGCCCAAAGGAAACTGCATTCTTAAAACGAGATGCTACATGGGATGGTTCTCTGAGATGAGTAGAACTCCAGGGTGCAAAGTGTAATCACCATCATTACTAATGAAGAAAACAAAATGAAAAACAGCAAGTATCGTCCAAAGGAAAATTGCGGCGCCTGCAGTGCCTGCTGTGTTCGCTGCTTGCATGTGTATATAGAGCACTGCAGAGCACCCAAGCCTCTGCACACATTTTGTTGTCACCTGACCCTCAGACGATACCAATATTTCAATATTTCCTGCATCTTACAATTGTGGAAACTGAGGCTCCACTATTGTAATGGCTTTCCCAGAGAACCCCGGCTAGGACTCAGGGGGACTGGAAATCAACTCCACTTTCCTAGAATTATATGTTCTTTCCTCCCCACCACACTGTATCCATGAACACTCCTGATCGTCTCAGACAGGCAGGAATCCACCGGAGACCGTCAAATCCCTTGCCCTGTGTGTCTCCCACCATGGAGCCAATATATACATTCCCCTGGTCTCTCCAATCGTTGCTAAATTAGAGCAATTTCAGTTGCACATGAGACAAACACAACTCAAACAAGTTGAACAGAAAGAATTCATTGACTCCCATGCCTGAGATGTGCAGGGGTGTTCAGGCTTAAGTCACAATGGGGTTCAGGTGACCCACGGATGACGACAGTCAGGTTGAAAACACAAGGTGTCACAGACATCTGTGGTCACACTCCTTCTTTCCCAGTCTCAAGCCCTCCACAGCAAAGCCAGCACCTTCCCATACCCTCCACTCTGAACAAAGCAGCCTCCATAGCACCCCCCAAACGCACACGGACCATTTACACTTCTGAGAATTGCCTTAAAGAGGTTGTGCCTCTGAGAATCTGTCTCACCTCGTTTTTTTTCTTTCTAAAGTTTCTCTGTTACTGAAGACACACGGTGATGACCCCTCCTCTGTGAGACCTTCTCTGACCTCTCTTTGCTGTGAGCCCTAAGGTCTTAGAGGATTGACGTTGCAGGGGTCTGATGGGGCAAACCTGGAGTCCTGGTATCTGTTTTTAAGTGAGAGAAGCTGTTACTATTTGAAAGTTGCCTACTACTTTTTTCTATGTTTATAAAGAACACAACAAAACTTTAGATAAACCACTTTTAGTGGCCCTTTTAATTATTTACATGTAAAGCCAGTAGGAAGAGTGCAGTGTGGGAGGGGTACACTGGGGCTTTTGATTTTTTGAGACAGAGTCTTGCTCTGTAGCCCAGGCTGGAGTGCAGTGGCGCGATATTGGCTCACTGCAGCCTCTCCCTTCTGGGTTCCAGTGATTCTCCAACCTCAGCCTCCTGGGTAGCTGGGATTACAGGCACATGCCACCACGCCCGGCTAATTTTGGTATTTTTAGTAGAGACGGGGTTTCACCACATTGGCCAGGCTGGTCTCAAACTCCTGACCTCAGGTGATCTGCCTGCCTCAGCCTCCCAAAATGCTGGGATTACAGGCGTGAGCCACCACACCTGGCCCACTGGGGCTTTTTTAACTTAACTAAAGTGGTCTTTCTCCTCTAAGAAGGACACGGGAATATTGGCCTAAGGACCCAAGAGCCTCTTGAGAATAAAATTATTTAGACCCCAATCCTGAATCTTTTGATGTTCAATGTTGAGGGACCTTGTCTGGATACCTAGGGGGCTGCAATGGGGCTGGGCTCCATTTGCTGATGGATGGAACTGATGAATCCCACCCACAGGCCACAGGCCAGACCTTCTCTTCTACCACCTGAGGCCAGAGTGGGCTGGCCCTCTTGGGCTCTCGCCTATAGCCCTCGATTGCGTGGGTAAGTCAGAGCGCACCTGCTCTGCAGGCCTGCTGTTCTTCATTTCAGGGAGGAGGGGAAGAAAGATCCACTTTTGTCTCAATTAGAAGCCATAGTCTCCAACTCAGTTTTACAGAGGCCCTATATTTTAGAAATCCTAATGTATTTGGCCAAAGTCATAAAGGTGTACTTTCTCATTTGACCTCTGACTTTTGCATATATGCTTCCTCAGTTTGAACCCTAAACATGAGAGGAGTAAAGATATATGTTTTATGGTGCCTTTAGAACTTCATCCTGGGTCTCTGTTTTGCTTTGTTTCAATTTTCCTACTGGGTTGGGGGCAGCAAGGACAAAACCCAGAACTTCCCCAGGAGCCTCGCTGGCCTGTGGCTAGGAGAGGATCCCAGCACTGAGGACTCAGTAGCATTGTCAGGTCTGTGTCCTCCCTAAGCCTAATACACCTCCCATTTGGAGGTGCACACTCCCGTTCATTCCTCAGCAACACTTTATTTATGGTGCCCAATGTCTGGGATAGAGAGGGACTAAGCAACCAGCCCGAGGCTGCACCGTATGTGAGTGGCAGCACCAAGCTTCCGACCAGATCTCCATGCCTAGGTCTAGTGCCCAGGGTGGCTTTTTTATTCAGGAGATGACCAAGGTGACATGTGACACCCGCTTCTAACTTGTCATGCATTGGTTCCATGCCCTTTATACAATAAAAGAACAAGACCTATCTTTAAAAAATAATTTATATACAACTTTTGTCATACTATTCAAGAAATTAAATAGACAAATCAACTTTTGTTAGGAAGTTGATCTTGTCAATATTCTCCTTGGGTCTTCTAGAACCTTCTCTCCAAAATCAATTGAAAGTGGGGTGTCTGAGGAGCAGTGAGTCCACCCTGGGCTGAGCTTGCCTTCCTGAGAATGCTGCCCCTTGCAGGATCATCCCAACTCACCCCTAATGCCCGCTCGCCCTCACCCCACTGCCCCACACCCTCGGTTTTGCTGTCACTGTCTGTTCATTTCTTCCCTCTTTCTCTGTCTCAATGTCCCCACCTCCCTTCTTTTTGCCCTGTTTCTCTGCATCTCTTTCACAGCCATACACGTAAATTCACTTTATGTTTTATGTATCGAAACTAGTTGCCTTCGATGGGGTAGAGGGACAGCTGTTCTGAAAAAATAAAATTCGGCCAATATCATCAGGTGGTGGTAGTTTTCCTTAAGCCCTTAAATTCCCTTTTCTCTCTGTGTGTCAAGGCAATCTTCTCTGAAGGACAAAAGCACGTGGATCTTAATAACTGGGGAGGTTGCTGCACTGAGTTCCTGATTCTTCCTCCTGCGTCTTTACTAATCTGCCTCCACAGAGCCTCAGGCCAGTGCCCTGAGTGTCCTTGTCAGATATTAGCACAGCCTCTCCCAGTCTTTCCCTGAACTTCAAAACCACTCAGGCTCAGCTCCTTGGCCCAGGGCAGCACAGGCTCTGCCTGTTGGACAGCCTCAGCTGCATCTGCCAATGGAACAGCCTCAGCTGCATCTGCCAATGGAACAGCCTCAGCTGGGGAATGCTCACCTGGGGTAGAGATGGAGAGGCCAGGTTGGGGAGAGAGGCTGTCCTGCACTGATTGAAGGGCTATCACCACAAAGGTCAGCTCAGCTGTGCAGGGCTCTCCATCTGTTACAGCTGATGATTCCACAGCTGGCCAACACTGGCGTGACCCTCCAGAGAATTCCTCTCTCAGCATCCATCAGCCTTCTAAGGAAAGCTGTGCTTACAGATGTGGCATATGCAGGTCTTGAGTGACAGGCCACCTGTCACCCTCACTGCCTGACATTGAGATCTTCTCTCTCTTCCTCGGCGTGGTGATTTTTTTTTCCTTGCTTTGATTGGACCCGTGGATGTGTTGACTGTAGCAGGAATGGGAACCGCAGCTAATCAGCCCACTGGTGACCATCCAGGCACTGCCCCGACACCAGTCCTATGATGCCGCATGGAAAAGGCACAGGCCTGAAGTAAGACCTGGGCTCCAGTCCCAGCTCCACTGCTCCAGACATCTGACCTGGGTCAATTACTTGGTTTCTGTTTCCTAGCAGGAAATAGGTGTCACACTTAAGCTGAGTGTGGTGAGGAGAGTTTAACCAAGGACTATTTACAAGGAAGGGCAGGACCCTGAGGAAAGCTAAAGAATGAATGACAGGCAGGGATGCTTATTGGCTCAAGGCTACGAGGGCTGAGAGGAGTGGCTACTGTTCGGGAACAGCTGCCTGATGAGAGCTGTGGCCTTCAGTAGAAGGACACAGCCAACCCATAGCATAAACCCATGGCATACTCTTCCTACTGACAAACCCGGCCAGAACTGGAGGACCACGGGGCCCATGGAAGCAGTCCATAGGGGTTGGCTCTGGGAGCACAGGGCTAAGGATTTGGAGAGAGGACAGGAGATAGCCAGCTTACTCTATCTAAGCTGCAGTTTCCCCACCTGTAAAACAGAAAAATAACTATAAGATCATCAGACAAGTCAACAAAATAACACAAGCAAATGTCTTATTCCACACTGGCATATTCCACCCAAATCCCCTTGGAACTATTTCCTGAGCATTCTTCCCCAGGCTTCAGTGTGCTTCGTGTTTGCAACCCTAACCCTGAAACTTTCCAAGAGAAGAGTCTCCTCAAGGTACTGGCGCCACTTTGTCCTGTGCTCAAGGAAAGTGGGATGCGCCTGAGAGTTCGTACCTCCCTCGTGGCAACCCTTAACTGATGACTGTGACCACAACCATGGGTGCTGGAGACCGACCACCCTGTTCCCTTGCCTCAAGGCATGGCCACTCCAAGCTGAGGGTGTCCATGGCTTCTTTATGGGATCAGGCTGAAGGTGGCCATCTCAGGACTTTGCTGAAATCGCACCCTTGCTTGACCTCTTCCCTCCCTGACTTCCTCATCAGCTTCTCCTGAGAGCACTTTCTTAAGAAATCACTCACATGCAAGTTCTCATATTGAGATCTGCAACTGCAGACCCCAACCCAAGACATCCCTTATTCTAAAACCTCTTCACTGGAACTAGAAATATCCTCACAACAGAGTGATAGTCAGATGGGACCACCTCTCCCCAAGTCAGAGTCAGCTTCTCTTCTGCTCTAGATCTTCAGGCTTTCTGTGTAATCACACACTATTCTAAAATTGCAAAAAGTCATTCTCCAGCAGAGTCCATAAGAATCCAGGAGAATCTCCAAGATTCCTGGCCACAGACAAGCACAGCACACAATTTCTTACATGATTTTTCTCAGGGACACACAAATAGTCCTAATTCCCCTCAAATTCTCTCTCTCCTGTGCAGGTTTAGGCCTGACATTTCACTATCAGGGTTTTGATTGCTGCTCCAACAAAACATCCTCACTGGAGTCACACTTGAAGTTGTTATCTCAAAGCTGTTACACTTTAATTTGAATGAAATATCAGTTTCTTCATCTACAAAACAAACTTAACACCACAATCTTGGGAGCTTGGAGCAAAGATATAAGGGCTATGGAAAACTATCAAAATTTAAGTGTCCTTATCCCCATGACCATTTCACCAGGGGCATTTTTAGGCTGAAAGTCATTGTTGCTTTCACCCCTTCCAGCCTGTGGAGAGTGAGGCTGGGTAAACCAAGCAAATCAATGACAACGCTTTCTACTGCAAGGAGCAGAGGACCTGACTCAGAATGCTTAGGCAATAAGGAAGTTCACATAATCCGAATCTCAACAGGTTTTCTAGCACAGGTTAAGTCAAAGCTCAATGACCTTAGCAAGGACCCGCAATCTCCGCATGATATTTTCAGCCATCATCAGTCTGACGGCTTGTTCCTCAGGTTAGACATCCTCATGGTCACAAGAAGGCTCAACATCAATTTCCAATTTGCATTAGCAACTTTTCGATTAGTGTTAGAAAAATGCAAATTGACACCACAAGGAGATACTCCTACACACCTATTCAAATAGAGAAGATTTAAAATTTTGACCATACCCAGAGTTGGTGAAGATATGAAGGAACTGGAAATTTTACATACTGCTGATGAGAACATAAAATAGTACAACCACCTTGGAAAAGAGTTGGCAATGTCTTTAGAAGTTAAATACAGGCTGGGTGAATCCCAGCATTTTGGGAGGCCAAGGCGGGCTGATCACTTGAGGTCAGGAATTCAAGACAAGCCTGGCCAACAAGGCAAAACCTCGTCTCTACTGAAAATACAAAACAAAAAAAGTCACATGTGGTAGCACATGCCTATAATCCCAGCTATTAGGGAGGCTGAATGAGGTACAATTGTTTGAACCCAGTGGGTGGAGGTTGCAGTGAGCCAAGATCACACCACTGCACTCCAGCATGGGCGACAGAGCGAGATTCCATCTCAAAACAAAAGTTAAATACATACCCACTATATGATCCAATCATTCCAGCACCCAAGAGAAATGAAAGCATGTGTTCATACAAAGGCCTGTATATGAATTTTCATAGCAGTGTCACCTGGAATAGCCAAAAACTGGCTCATCAAGTGAATAAACAAATTGTGGTACATCCACACAACTGAATACCACTCAGCAATGAACAGGAATGATACACTTGGCAACACAGATGAATCTCAAAGGAATTATACTGTGTGAAAAGAGCCCGACAAGAAAGAGAATGTATCATACATTTGTACAAAAATCTAGGAACTGCACACTAATCTACAGTGACAGAGAGCAAGTCAGTGGTTGCCAGGGGACAGGATGGCAGAAGGAACAGGAGAGAAAAATTAAAGGGGCCTGGAGAAACACTTTTGGGGCTGATTCATGTGTTTGCTATCTTGATTGTGATGATAGTTCCACAGTGTACATATCTCTTAGTTTGTGCTGCTATAACAAAATACCTGAGACTAATTACTTTACAAAGAACAGAAATGGATTTCTCACTGATCTGGAGGCTGGAAGTCCAAGATCAAGGTACCTGGAGGTTCTGCTCTCTGGTGTGGGCTGTTCTGTTTCCAAGATGGCACCCTGATGCTGCATCTTCCAGAGGGAAGAAACGCTGTGTCCTCACGTTGCAGAAAAGACAGAAGAGGAAAAGGGACCAAACTCCCTCAGTCAGCCCCTTTTATGCTGGCAGTAATTTATGATGAAGGTGGAGCTCTCATGACCTAACCACCTCCCCAAAGCCCCACCTCTCAACACTTGCATTGGGGATTAAGTTTCCACCACATGATTTTGGGGGGACACATTCAGACCACGTCACTACATATGCCAAAACGTATTAAAGTGTATGCTTTAAATATATGCAGTTTACTGTGTATCAATTATGCCTCACTGATGATCTTTTTTTAAAAAAAGTACTTCAGCAGCATGAAGCATGGAAAATAGCAACAACATAGAATGGTTTGGTAGAGGTCAAAACTAGCTCCCCTCCACTTGGGAAAACCCAGTGAAATATTTAGTCACAGGCCAGAAAACATCCTTTAGTGAACAGAAGGATTGTGTTCATTTGTGTCCACAGACATATTTCTTTTTTTTTTTTTTTTTTGTGATGGAGTCTTGCTCTTTCACCCAGGCTGGAGTGCAGTGGCATGATGTCAGCTCACTGCAACCTCCGCCTCCCAGGTTCAAGCAATTCTCTGCCTCAGCCTCCCTAGTAGCTAGGATTACAGGTGCCCACTGCCATGCCTGGCTAATTTTTGTATTTTTTAGTAGAGACAGGGTTTCACCATCTTGGCCAGGCTGATCTTGAACTCCTGACATCGTGATCCACCTGCCTTGGCCTCCCAAAGTGCTGGGATTACAGGCGTGAACCACCACACCCAGCCTTAAGTGTCTGCTATGTGCCATTCATGTGCTAGATGTTGGGGACTCAACAATGAAGACCTTTCTCTCAATAGTCCAAACTCCAGCGGAGAAGGCTGGCAAAGAGCAGCAACAACAAAGCAGCATCCCAATCAGACATAGATTTGGGCTTTTCACGTAGTCCCATATTTCTTGGAGGCTTTGTTCATTTCTTTTTACTCTTTTTTCTCTAAACTTCTCTTCTTGCTTCATTTCATTCATTTGATCTTCAATCACCGATACCCTTTCTTCCAGTTGATCAAATTGGCTACTGAAGTTTGTGCACGCGTCACGTAGTTCTTGTGCCATGGTTTTCTGCTCCATCAAGTCATTTAAGGACTTCTCTACACTGGTTACTCTAGTTAGCCATTTGTCTAATCTTTTTTTCAAGGTTTTTAGCTTCTTTGTGAAGGGTTTGAACATCCTCCTTTAGCTCGGAGAAGTTTGATCGTCCAAAGCCTTCTCTCAACTTGTCAAACTCATTCTCCGTCCAGCTTTGTTCCATTGCTGGCGAGGAGCTGGGTTCCTTTGGAGGAGAAGAGGCACTCTGATTTTTAGAATTTTCAACATTTCTGCTCTGGTTTCTCCCCATCTTTGTGGTTTTATCTACCTTTGGTCTTTGATGATAGTGACATACAGGTGGGGCTTTGGTTTGGATGTCCTTTCTGTTTGTTAGTTTTCCTTGTAACAGTTAGGGTCCTCAGCTGCAGGTCTGTTGGAGTTTGCTGGAGGTCCACTCCAGACCCTGTTTGCCTGGGTATCACCAGCGGTGGGTAATAACAGAACAGCAAATGTTGCTGCCTGATCGTTACTCTGGAAGCTTGGTCTCAGAGGGGCATCCACCTGAAAGCGACGGGGAGAATGGAACGAAGTTGGAAAACACTCTTCAGGATATTATCCAGGAGAACTTCTCCAACCTAGCAAGGCAGGCCAACATTCAAATTCAGGAAATAGAGAGAATGCCACAAAGATACTCCTTGAGAAGAGCAATTCCAAAACACGTAATTGTCAGATTCACCAAAGTTGAAATGAACAAAAAAATGTTAAGGGCAGCCAGAGAGAAAGGTTGGGTTACCCACAAAGGGAAGCCCATCAGACTAACAGCAATCTCTCAGCAGAAACTCTACAAGCCAGAAGAGAGTGGGGGCCAATATTCAACATTCTTAAAGAAAAGAATTTTCAACCCAGAATTTCTTATCCAGTCAAACTAAGTTTCATAAGTGAAGGAGAAATAAAATCCTTTACAGACAAGGAAATGCTGAGAAATTCTGTCACCACCAAGCCTGCCTTACAAGAGTTCCTGAAGGAAGCACTAAACATGGAAAGGAACAACTGGTACCAGCCACTGCAAAAACATGCCAAATTGTAAAGACCACCGATGCTAGGAAGAAACTGCATCAACTAATGAGCAAAATAACCAACTAACACCATAATGACAGGATCAAATTCACACATAATAATATTAACCTTAAATGTAAGTGGGCTAAATGCTCCAATTAAAAGACACAGACTGGCAAATTGGATAAAGAGTCAAGACCTATCAGTGTACTGTATTCAGGAGACCCATCTCATGTGCAGAGACACACATAGGCTCAAAATAAAGGGATGCAGGAAGATCTACCAATCAAATGGAAAACAAAAAAAGCAGGGGTTGCAATCCTAGTCTCTAATAAAACAGACTTTTAAACCAACAAAGATCAAAAGAGACAAAGAAGGCCATTACATAATGGTAAAGGGATCAATTCAACAAGAATAGCTAACTATCCTAAATACATATGCATCCAATTCAGGAGCACCCAGATTTATAAAGCAAATCCTTAGAGACCTACAAAGAGACTTAGACTCCCACACAATAATAATGCAAGACTATAACACCCCACTGTCAACATTAGACAGATCAATGAGACAGAAAGTTAACAAGGATATCCAGGAATTGAATTCAGCTCTGCACCAAGCTGACCTAATAGACATCTACAGAACTCTCCACCCCAAATCAACAGAATACACATTCTTCTCAGCACCACATCGCACTTATTCCAAAATTGACCACATAGTTGGAAGTAAGGCACTCCTCAGCAAATGTAAAAGAACAGAAATTGTAACAAACTATCTCTCAGACCACAGTGCAATTAAATTAGAACTCAGGATTAAGAAACTCACTAAAAACCGCTCAACTGCATGCAAACTGAACAACCTGCTCCTGAATGACTACTGGGTACATAACAAAATGAAGGCAGAAACAAAGATGTTCTTTGAAACCAATGAGAACAAAGAAACAACATACCAGAATCTCTGGGACACATTTAAAGCAGTGTGTAGAGGGACATTTATAACACTAAATGCCCCCAAGAGAAAGCAGAAAAGTTCTAAAATCGACACCCTAACGTCACAATTAAAAGAACTAGAGAAGCAAGAGCAAACACATTCAAAAGCTAGCAGAAGGCAAGAAATAACTAAGATCAGAGCAGAACTACAGGAGACAGAGACACAAAAAAACCCTTCAAAAAATCAATGAACACAGGAGCTGGTTTTTTGAAAAGATCAACAAAATTGATAGACCACTAACAAGACATGCCAAATATAAAGACCACCGATGCTAGGAAGAAACTGCATCAACTAATGAGCAAAATAACCAACTAACACCATAATGACAGGATCAAATTTACACAAATTCTCCTGCCTGTTTGCCCTGACCAGGCAAATTCACACAATAAAAAATGATAATAAAAATAAAAAATGATAAAGCAATAAAAAATAAAAAATGATAAAGAGGTTATCACCACTGATCCCACAGAAATACAAACTACCATCAGAGAATACTATACACATCTCTACACAAATAAACTAGAAAATCTAGAAGAAATGGATAAATTCCTGGACACATACACCCACCCAAGACTACACCAGGAATAACTTGAATCCCTGAATAGACCAATAATAGGTTTTGAAATTGAGGCAATAATTAATAGCCCACCAGCCAAAACAAGTCCAGGACCAGATGAATTCACAGCAGAATTCTACCAGAGGTACAAGAAAGAGTTGGTACCATTCCTTCTGAAACTATTGCAATCGATAGAAAAAGAGGGAATCCTCTGTAACTCATTTTATGAGGCCAGCATCATCCTGATACCAAAGCCTGGCAGAGACATATCAAAAAAAGAGAATTTTAGACCAATATCCCTGATGAACATCGATGCAAAAATCCTCAATAACATACTGGCAAACCGAATCCAGCAGCACATCAAAAGTTTATCCACCATGATCAAGTGGGCTTCATCCCTGGGATGCAAGGCTGGTTCAACATATGCAAATCAATAAACATAATCCATCATATAAACAGAACCAAACACAAAAACTACATGATTATCTCAATAGATGCAGAAAAGGCCTTTGACAAAATTCAACAGCCCGTCAAGCTAAAAACTCTCAATAAATTACATATTGATGGGACATATCTCAAAATAATAAGAGCTATTTATGACAAACCCACAGCCAATATCATACTGAATGGGCAAAAACTGGAAACATTCCCTTTGAAAACTGGCACAAGACAGGAATGCCTTCTCTCACCACTCCTATTCAACATAGTGTTAGAATTTCTGGCCAGGGCAAACAGGCAGGAGAAAGAAATAAAGGGTATTCAATTAGGATAAGAGGAAGTCAAATTGTCCCTGTTTGCAGATGACATGATCGTATATTTAGAAAATCCCATTGTTTCAGCCCAACATCTCCTTAAGCTGATAGGCAACTTCGAGATACCATCTCACACCAGTTAGAATGGCAATCATTAAAAAGTCAGGAAATAACAGGTGCTGGAGAGGATGTGGAGTAATAGGAACGCTTTTACACTGTTGATGGGACTGTAAACTAGTTCAACCGTTGTGGAAGACAGCGTGGCAATTCCTCAAGCATCTAGAACTAGAAATACCACTTGACCCTGCCATCCCATTACTGGGTATATACCCAAAGGATTATAAATCATGCTACCATAAAGACACATGCACACGTATGTTTATTGTGGCACTATTCACAATAGCAAAGACTTGGAACCAACCCAAATGCCCATCAATGATAGACTGGATTAAGAAAATGTGGCACATATACACCATCGAATACTACGCAGCCATAAAAAAGGATGAGTTCATGTCCTTTGTAGGAACATGGATGAAGCTAGAAACCATCATTCTCAGCAAACTATTGCAAGCACAGAAAACCAAACACCGCGTGTTCTCACTCATAGGTGGGAATTGAACAATGACAACACTTGGACACAGGAAGGGGAACATCACATACTGGGGCCTGTTGTGAGGTTGGGCAGAGTGGGGAGGGATAGCACTAGGAGATATACCTAATGTAAATGGATGCAGCACACCAACATGGCACATGTATACATATGTAACAAACCTGCACGTTGTGCATATGTACCCTAGAACTTAAAGTATAATAATAATAAAAACAAAAAATTTCAAAATGCAAAAAATAAAAGAAATTTTCATTTCAGAATGTCAAAAAAAAATTACCTAATTAAAAAAAAAAAAAAGCAGCATCCGCACTCATGCCCCAAAGCATCACATCTCCTGGCCCTACATACTGATCAGTTTTGCTGGTCTGAACTGCAATCTTTCTTGTGCTGAGCACCCAACCCCTTTGGGAAACATATCCTTTGTTTTAATTATCTTCTATCATTGGTTAAGCTACCATTGGTTAAGCTATAATCAAATGACTGTCAGTAAAGATTATACAATTCTCTGTCTGTTCATATCATACACTGACTTTGAAGACACTCAACCATCATACCCTGAACTCATCAACCATATCTACTGTTCCCTCTTTGAATCCACCTTGCCTCCCATTAATAGAATGGGAATAAGCATGTTACAGCATAGGAGCATAAATAGGTTATCAGACATAGCCAGATCCTAACCCATCTCACCACTACATTATCTATATAACTTTTGGAAGGTAATAAACCTCCCTGGGACTTCATTTTTCTACCTATGCAATGGGGATAATATATAATTGCTAGGGTTAGTGGGAAGACAAAAGATAATGCATATGAGAACCAAGCACAAGGCCTAGCACATAGTAGGTGCTCAGCAAACTGAAACTATCACCATGATCATAGTGATTCCCATTCAAGCTTCATGATTTATTAGCATTGTGTCCTTGGGTGATTATATTACTCCTGTCATGCCATTTCTTCATTTGTAATGTGAAGGTTACAATGTTTATTTCACAGGCTGTATGTCAGGTTCATTATGAAAGTAGCATTAGAAAGTTACTATATTAATATCGACTGAGTACTTGTTAATTGTTGAGCAATGTGCTTTGTGTTGATGCAAGAGAGATGAAAAAAGACATAGTCCCTGGTGTCTAGGAGCTCGGAAAGCATAAGCAGCAAGTTAAGCTATAGTGAGAGAGAAGGAAGTTCTTGGAGGATATGGAATATAGAGAGGCACTTCTCCCAGACTAGGGTAGAAGAGAGATCAGAAAAGGCTTCCTGGAGGGTATACTGTCTGAGCAAGGCTGAAAGAATCTGGAGAGTTTCTCCAAGGAGCAGGGGAGATGAAATGTCTTCCAAACAGATGGTCAATAAGAGCCGGTCATATCAGAGAAGGGCACATTGTCTGGTCCAGCTGGCGCTGAGAGGTGGAGTGCTGCACCCACCATCCTGACCACAGAAGCCACCCAGAAAAGGTTGGTCTCCCCTTCCTGTCACTTCCCCAGGCATTGTCTGCCCTGTCAGCAGCTGGCACGGAGCTGCGCTTGCAGCAGAAGCTGGCCTGTCGCTATAGCAGGATTGACCCGTGTGCAGGCGTCCCCCGCAGATATGACATCCCTCCTCCTGGCAGGCCCTCTGAAGTGACTCCCTGCCGTGGGCACGGACACAGCCCGGTGACAATTACAGAGTGAGAGAGACTCCTCGCTATGGGGCTTTCAGATCGGTGCCATTATCCTCATGTAACATTTTTATTCCCCTTTGTCCTGCGTTGCCCTTATGACTTCCGCTCATGATTACTCACAGAGCATTATTTCTGCAGAAGAGTTCAGGGAGAAAAAAAAAAAAAGGTTCTAGATGCCTTTACTCAGCTCCCTCTTCAGGCCCCTTTATTAAGCTGTCCCCTGTTCCCCACCCCACACCCCTGGGATGGCTGCTTACCCATGACAGATCGGGAACCGGGGAGAGAAGCAGCCAGCATGATGAAACACATGCTGAGCACCATATGACACCTCACACGTGCCCGTGGTCATACGGTGAAATAGATATCATCGTCTGCATCTCCACCTTACAGACGGGGCCTTAGAGGGAGAAGCGATTTATCGGAATCACAGAGATCACAGATAATATAGCCAGGATTTTCACTTGAGTGTGATTGGTTCCAAAGTGTTTGTTCTCTCTCCACACCAAAATAGCTTCTGAATCCCCAACATCAGGTAGAGATGGAAGGAATGTGTTTAGCTCTTGTGGAAGTTCTTCTAAAAGCATTCAGTGGCTTGTGTGCTGCTCCTTCCGGGACTGACAAAGTGAGTGGTGACGATGTTGTAAAGAGTAGCAAAGCAGGAGTCTTCAGAAGTTCTAAAGTAGGTGAGTGATGATCAGATTTACATTTTTAAAAGAGCACTCGATCTTCTGTGTAGAGGATAGATTATAGAAAGCAACACAGGCAGCACAGAGACCAATTAGGAGGCCGCTGGCAAAGCCAGAGGGAGCACTGGCGGAGTTTGGCGCATTTGGAGCAGCAGGGAAGATGAAGAGGAGATAGATTCCGAATCTCTCTGAAGGATAGCACCCACAGGTCTCACTCACTTGTGGGTTGAATGTGGGGGTGAAGTGGTGACATGAATCACAGAGGATTCCTGGGACTTGGGCTTGAGTGATTTGGGGGATGGTGGTGACATTTCAAGATGGTAAACACGAAGGGTAGAACATTTGTGGAGGTAAGGTGGGAAAATTAAGACTTTTTGATATATTAAGTTGAGGTGCCCATTAGTCATCTAAGTGGAGATGTCAAGTAGCAGGAGATGTGAGTCTGCAGCAGAGGTGTCAGTGCTGAACAGAAATTTGGAAGTTATTATCTTGAAGATGGTATTTAAAGCCATGGAAATGGATGGAGTCACCTAAGGAGAGCGTGTATAGGTAAAGAAGAAAAGAAGGACCCAGAAGTGAGCCCTGGCATGGTCATCAGACTGGGGCTCAGACCCAGAGCAGAGGAGGGAGACCCAGCAAAGACAAAAAGGGAATAAAGCCAGGGAGGGCAGAGCAGGGCCTGGACAGTGCTGTGTGAGTGAAGCCAACGTCATCATCCACGTGGAATGCTACAGGGAAATAAGGGAGATGACTGACAAGACCCTTAGAGATGCTGGTCTAGAGGCTGACCGTGACCTGACAAAGCACAAATGGAGGGTCACATTCAGCCCAACTGGAGGAGATGGAAGAGGAAATGGGAGATTGGAAGTAAAAATGCATGAAAGAAGTGATTCTGTGATGGAGAGAAAAGCAACAGAAGCTAGTGGGGAAAATGAAAAGGCAGGAGATATGAGCACATGGTATTATTCTGAAAGAGTAATTCTAAATATAGGAGTAAAGTCCTATAATTCAGACCGTGGTGAAAGTTTGCCCTTTGATAGAAGCTGGGGCCATTCGTCGGCTGAAAAAGGAGGAAAGGAAGGTGGGCCTGGTGGTGGGAAGAGGATTCCCAGTAGGACTGCTTCTTGTGAATTATGTAAGCAATTCAACCAGCTGAGAATGAAGATGGGAAAAAACTAGTGGGGTATTGAGGAGAAAGTGCTTTTCTGAGCATGGGAAATAATATCTAAGTGTAGCAGGGTTGTCAACCACACCTGAGTGTCCATCTGCAGTTAGTGGCCATAGTCTTCCTGCAGGACCAGTCTCAGCACTGTCTCCAGTTCATTCCGCTGCACAGGTACAGATAGGACAGAGAGTGCACATCTGAGCTTAATCAGGGTTGAGGTTTGACTGGGTCAGTTAAGCAGAGGAGAGGTGCATGGACATTGGAAGTATTTGCAAAGAATGACTTTAATGATGGTCCTTAGAAGATAAAGTGTGCCTGAGAGGAAAAGAGGTTGTGAGGGGGTGACTGATCATGAAAATGGGGCAGATGGATGAATGACAATGAAATGGAGCCATTGGGTGCTGGGGAGTCACCTGCAAGGGTCAGGGGTGTGCCCAGAAAGCACTGTATTCTAAAGGGAGGTTTCAAAGATGCTGCAAACAACAGGGTGTAGCACTGGAGTGAGTGGCTGGGGGAAGAGGTGGAGGAACACAGAGGCCAGTGAGTTCCAGGGCACTGTTCTGTTCCAGGTGCTAGACTCTGCCTGGAGGCCTCTGCCCACAATCCCCATCACCAGCCTTGAATTGCCTGCTTCTTACCCTAAGGTCCCAACTCAAGTGTCCCCTTCTCAGAGGAACCCCCTCCGCTACCACACCATGACCATCCTTTGACGCATCAGCCCCCTCCAGGCCTCCATTATTTTCCATCACAATAATGGAAAGTTTCCTTCTTCCATTGCACCAGACCGCACTTGCAATTATTTTGTGTATGTGTTTACTCATCTGTTTGTTTCCTTACCCTTCCCTCCCACAGAAATACAAATGCTCTAAGATCAGGACCTGCATCTTGTTTTGCCCTGAACCCCCAACACATTCTATGCATCAGTAAACCTTTGTTAAATAAATGAGAGTGAGTCTGAAGTTCCTAACCTGTGCCTGGCATGTATGAGATGCCCTCCCCTGCAGAGGATCAATCCCCCTCACTCTTCCTCATTTGTAATCTCTGAGGTCGACAGAGCAGGTGGGTGCTTGAGCATTAATCAAAGTATGAAACAGGCAGACGTGGGATGTGGAAAGTGAAAAACACAAAGGCAGAAATGTGCCTGTGCAATCAGGAGGTCTGTGTGCATGGCCCAGGTCCGAACTGAATTCTCTATGTGACCTTGTGGTACCTCCCGCCTCTCCACCTCCCATTCTGCAGGCTGTGTCTACTCATCTGTCAAAGGTGGGGACTGGACTAAATCTGCGGTTTTCATTCTTTCTTTTTGAATTAGCAGAACTTCTTAGATAAACCCTTTAGTGCTGGTTTAGATATAAAATAGATCAATGGGGCTGGTATGATTAAGAGGTTGGTAGAATCCAGCACCCCACAGATCAACCCACCAGGGACCTCCACACCAGTTTCTCAGGCCTCTCTCAGGGCCCTGTGGCTCCATGGGACACAGTTTGGAAGCTGCTGGTCTAGACTCCTTAGATCTCTATGGTGGGCGTGCCCGGCAGGTGCAGTCCTTTATGGGCCCCTCACCCTCCCAAGGAGACCGTCTCCCGGTGACAGAATTCAGCCGTAAGGCCCCTCTGGCTGGGATGCTGCTTTCCCAGTGATCCTGATGGGTGCTGACAGCAATTAGCAGAGAGAGAAATTTCCCTGTAGAAAGCTGGGAACATTTATCAGGCACTTCACGCCAGGAGCCAGGACACAGCACAAAATTCATTAGTGTTTAGGGCAAGTAAGCTGTCCCATTCTCACACAAGGGTTAAAGGGAAATGCAAACTCTATAAATAAGGGCTACTAGGGCCTTTTAAATCTTGGTTTGCACCACAGTGGAGTTTCTATCTCTTTAATTTGCCATCCTATTCCCTGGGCATGTCAGGGCTGATGTGAGTTTAGGGTTTTTTATTAAATCAAGCACCTGTCAGGTGAAAGTTTGTTTCACTGGCAATGCATGACCAAACCAGCCACCAGTGGATGTCCAGCAGGCACCTCAACTGCAGAGCTTCTAAACAGCCTGCCTCTGTTAGCACCCTAAAGGCTCAAGTATAACAAATCACATTAAGGGTTCTTAGCATATCCAAATACTGGCACTTTGCGTCTGTCTTTCGTCTCTCCTTTCCCATTCACAGGGGTGGTTGTGAGTCATTTCAGGAATGTGTGTTGAGCACCTTCTATGTAGCAGACACTGTGCCATACCCTGGAGATACAGAACTATTTTATTCATATCTAAAGTCTCTGCTCTCAAGGAAATCTGAGTATTAGAGGTGAGTCAAGAAGGAAACTGGCCCCTGCAGGAGAGTGTGATGGTTGGGGATGAGTGTCTGTTACGCAGAGTCAGAGGAGGGGCACCTAATCCAGGCTCAGGGTGTTCAAGAGAGCTTCTCCAAGCAAGAACACCCAAGGAAGAATCAACCCACAGGGAAAAGCATTCCCGGGAGCAGGAACTGCATGCGCAAGGTCACAGAGGAGGACAGAGCAGGTTGGACTTGGGGTATTTAAAGTGTGGAGAGGCTGGAGATTTGCAGACAAGTAGGTGCGGAGAAATGAGGCCGCAGAATGAGGCAGGGCAGGGCCATGAAGGCCTGGATGCTTAGTGAAGGAATCTGAACTTTAGCCTGACAAAACAAGGGGACCAAAAGAAGTTCTAATGCTGTAATAGCAAGCAGTCTCTGATGCGGAAACATTCACTGCAACAGTGAATGCTCTTCTAGTCGCAAGTTACAAAAACTCAGTTCTAATTGGCTTAAACAGGAAACTCTAGAGATTCAGTTGCCTTCAAGCATAAATGGATCCAGGTTCTCCAGTGATAACACCAGGACTCAGTCTCACTGTGTCTGGGATCTGTGCTAGCTTCAACACCAGAAAGACCCTTTTCCTTGTACCTGCAGGTAGTTCCAGGCCAACCTAACAGCTGGTATTAGCTAACATGCATGATTGCCTACCCCATCCTGACAGTATTTTAAACATTTTCTAAACACTCAGTCATTTAGAACTCAAAATAACTCCATCAGATGGGTGCTTTTTTAATGCTTTTTCATAGATGACAAATTGAGGCACTGAGAGGTTAACTTACCCCAAATCATGCAGTTAATGCTGCAGTATAAATGTGTCCCCCCAAAAATCATGTATTGAAACATAATTATTGATGTGATTAAGAGATGGGGTGTTTAGGAGGTGATGAAGTCTTAAAGGTGGAGCCCTCAGGAATGAGATTAATGACTTTATAAAAGAAATTTGAGAAAGTTGCTGGTCTCTTTTGCCCTTTCATCTCTTCTGCAGTGAGGACACAGAGAGTTCCCGAAGAGGAATGGGCCTTTACTGGATGCCGAATCTCCCAGGACCTTGATCTTAGACTTCTCAACTTCCAGAACTGTGAAAAATTAATTTTTATTATTTATATATTACCCAGCCTAAGGTATCTTGTTCTGGCAGCGGGAATGGACAAAGGGCTAGTAAATGGCAGAGCTGAAATAAGAACTCAAGTTTGATTCTAGCTAGAGCCCATACAACTTACAGGCATGTTTAACCACACCCCTGTGGGATCTTTGCAGCTTGTAACTGCAGCAGAAAGACTCTCTTCCTGATTGTTCCAGCATAGACTCAGTCGTCAGACTGATCTGGGATTCACGCCTATCCCTAAACCAATCACTAAATCCAGAGAAATCGAATTTGACAATTGACTGGGCCTGGGTCCCTCCTGAATCCAGGAGAGTAGGGTAGCCTAACCCAAATCTCGTGAATTCAAAACCCAGAGGAGTGGTCCCCCCAAAGAAAAATCAACATGGTGTTACTGGAAAGAAATAAAAGGGATAGCCAGAAAGAAGAAAAAAAAATCAACAGCAACAACAACAATAACAATAATAACCTGATATGCACACCTCTCATTCCATTTTAAAAAGCCCTTTCTCATTCATTAGGCACTTTGATCTCCAGTACAACTCTTTAAGAAAATAACAAGCAAGAGATTATTAGATCCACATTTCAAAAAAGGAACCACATTTGGAGCAGTAAAACATGTCTCCTAAGATCACAGTGAGGAATTGAGGGCCAGAACTTTCTCAGATGCCACTAGTGGTGCATTCTCAGCCCTCTGTGGCTCACTGTCGCCGTCGTTGCTGCACTGGGAGCAAATGGCGGTGTTAGTGACAGAAACTGGGCTTGAGCTCTGGCTCGATCAGGTTCTCTGAATTCTCCCACCAACCCCAGGCAACAGGTGCAACTGATCCATCTTCAGATCTGAGGCTCGGAGGTGGGCAAGGGTGCAGGTCACACAGTTGGTGGAGGTAAAGTATCTCCCTGCCACCCCCATCCAGACCATGCCTTATAAACAGGAGACATCCTCCCCAAGCAAACTTCCTTGTTGCTTTCCCAATACGTTTTCCTGGATCCTTGGGCCTGGCTCCTGCTGCTCCACATGGCACCATAGTATAGTGTGGAAAACAGGGTCCAGGCAGAGGACACCCCAGGCTGAGCAGCAGGGGAGCATCTGTGAACACAAGGTGGTCAGAGGCTGAGTGAGGAGGAGGCTGAGTGACACCACAGTCAGGTCTCAGAGGTCAGAAGCAGCATTTGTAAAGTAAAAATAAAAACAAATGTCCTCTAAGTCTCTATCATATGCTGAGCCCTGTGCAAAGCACTTAAATCTCCTTCTATGCCCATACCACGTCATCTCCATCACCACTGAGCAATGGAGAAATCAGTGTCTTGACTCAGCTGAAGTTACAGCTAACCCGCTAGGCAGGTCCAGCACTAAGCCCCTTACATGTGTCTGCTCATTTAATCCTTGTAGCGGCACAAGGAGGCCAGAGCTATCTTCATCCCCTTTTTCAGATGAGCCTTAGTGTTGTGAAGTCACTTCCCTAAGGTTGCTCAACAAGTAAGTGCAGAGACAGTCCCAGAGCCATGTCTAGAGACCCCAGAGCCCATGACCTGGCCCTACATCCAATCTGTCCCTGAGTCAGAAGGTCAAGGTGAAGCTTGAAAAGAGAGGGGCCCTCGCCAGAAGCCGGGAGAATCAAGGCAGGACAGAGGGTATTCAAGGGCAGTGCAGGCAAGCAGTGCTGAGTCAAAGCCACAACCAGAGAGAGGAGGCTGCAGGACCCTGAGGTGTGGGTTCAGGGCCAGCACAGGGCAGGGTGGTGGCTTAAAAGGTCTATCCTGGACACCACGCTCTTCCTGCCTCTCTGTGCACACCCAGGATGTCCCTGTCACCTCTGGAAACCATGTCCTTCACTGCCTGACCCAGCCCTCACCTCCATGGAAGGCCTCTCAGAGTCCCACATTTGTCTGAAGCCTTCTATCACCCTTGGTCTGCTCCATTACAGGGCAGCACTCCATTCTACTCTGCTATTCAGTGGTCATTGTTTCAGAGGCCACAGAACTGGGAAAGTAGGAGCTGGAGGGAGAATTCACTCATTCATTCAATGCAAATGCACAGCACCTCCTGCCTGGTGACACGGAGGTGGATGAAGCAAAAATATTCCCTGTCACACATGCAGACACTGTTGTTTTCCTGCCATGACCCTCTCAGCCCATCTGGAGTGAGCTCCTGATGACGATCCCCATACATGCCAAAAACTCACTGCATCTCTCTATCTGAGGATGCTCCCATCTCAGAGCCTGGAGTGGGCCGGACATGCAGGAATCAACGTTTCAGGAGCAGTCGTAGACCAATAGGGATAGAAGTTGGTGGATACAGACCCCAGCATCTTCGTCCTGAAGTGGGAGAGTTGTCAGATGTGTCTAGAACAATCTCCCAGAGGTCCCCAGTGAGACAAAGTTCCAGTCACCTGCTGACAGCAGTGACCACTCATCACTAAGACTTTCCTCCCTTCCTCATATTCCTTCCCTCACTTATTCCAGTGCTTCCTAATCAACTAACTGCCCCTAATGCTTGTCTCAGGGTCTGCCTTGTAGGGGAACTCTACCCTTGTACAGTCTAGTAAGAACACAACATCTAGATAATCCTAACTCCTTATTTTACACTTGAAGGAGCTGAACCCAGAAGAGAATAAGCTTCCTTGGTATGTCCATTTTAACTCCATGTCTGTAGTAGGGTCTTCTCCAAAGCTGAGACAACTCCTGTGCTATATTTCTTTGGTGTTACTCAGTTCTGGGCACATGGTTGGATCCCTATAAATACACATTGAGTTGAATGGAATAGTAAACGCTATAGACTTCCCCCAGTCCTGAGGGGAACAAAAGGGCTGGTTTCCAGAATGCTGCAAATTAGCTCCATCCAGGTGCATGCACCTGGGTTTAGCTGATTCTATCTTGAGCACCCAGAAATGAATACATGCAGCTGATTCTTTTCAGTGCAATCGTACAGACCTGTGTTTACATTATGGTCCCCGGCAATGGGCAAATTACTTCATGCATTTCATTCCACAAGTATTTTCTGAGCAACTGCAAGGTGCCAGGCACTGTGTGAGCCACTGGGGACGTATATAAAGATCATTAAGGTCATCACTGTGTGGAGCTTATAGTCCAGTAGGGGAGATAAAAATAAGCCAGTAAATAAAAACCATCATTTCAGATTCCTCATCTGTAAAACGGGAAGAGTGGACGTTCCTCTTGGCACTCCAGAGAGGCATCAATGAGCCGAGCCAGGGGAAGCACCTGCACAGGGTTTGGGGTGCATAAATTTAGGTTCTTTTCTTCCCCTACCCCAGGGTTGAAGACAAAGGTTTCTAAGGGAGGAGGCAGAGGCAGGAATAGGGACTAGAAATAGTAACGCGGAGCTATATTTCAGGCACCTCTTTGCTCCTATCCTTCTCCATCTCTCCAAGGAGGGAAAAAAGCCATTCTGGTTGACAGATTCCAGGACAACAAGCCAATGTTGCCAGTGATGAAGATGTCAGAGAGTAGAGTTAAAAGGTCAGGACGCGAATTAGCTCTTGTTTCTCCTCCTTCTGAGAATCCAAAGTGCTAAGAGCTAGGTTTAGTGATAAGAGCTAGGGTTAGGTGAGCTGTCCTGAGCTCTGGTCTCATTATCTCTCCCTCCCTCCCAGGGTTTTCTCCTTCTCCTATAGGCAGCCTAAGCCAGCTCAGGGTTCTGCCCCATGTTCCTTTCCCGCTAGGTATCAGAGCTGCTCCCTATTCATTCTAAGGTTTGCCCACTGAGATAACACAACAAAGAGGTTAGGAGGACAAACTCTACAGCCAAACTGCCACCTTCAGTCACTTGTGACCTTAAGAAAATGACTTAGCCTCTTCACAATCCAATTTTTTCATCTGTCAGATGGGTGCAGTAACAACGATTTTCATCTCAAAGGATAACGGAGAGGGAGCTCATGGATTACTAGGTGTAACTCTAACTGCCAGCTGTTTCTAACAGAACAAGGGCAGGAAGCTTCTCAGGCTGTTTTCAAGCCAAAGCATCCCCTACAAATCCCTGGGCCCCGTAAGGCTCAGCTGGCAATCCTAGGCTGTTTGCCTTCCTGGTTCTATTAGTGCGTATGTTCCTCCCTCCACTGCTGTTGTCTAGGGCTCCGTTTGGTTATTCCTGGGATAATACCACCGAGAAGCACCTCAGCCTCACCCCGATATCTAACACAACCCCTTCCCTCTCTGTATGATCGCAAAGATTTGGTTGTGATTTTCCCTTCCGGTGGGAAGGCTCAATATTCCAAGAAATGCCTTCCCTCTCCTGCCTTTGCCCTGACAAGCATCAAGACAGAAAAATAACCACTTACCCTTTCCAGACAAGGCCCCCAAATCTGCTAGGAATTGCTTACCCCTCCCACTCCCCTGCTCCCACTCACACACGCTTTTCCCCAGGCTCTGGGGCCAGGCAGAGGCGGGGGTGGGGAGCTCCAACTCCTAACCACTCCTGAGCTGTGGCACTGACTGAATTAATTCAAGAGGTGGATGGCAGCCATTCAGCCTGAAGGCCACCTGTGCTCCAAATTTGAAAATCCATTCACTGGGGAAAAGCTGAGAGTCCTAAAGAGAGTCAATGGATTTTCGATCACCAAACATTGCTTTGGGCAAATAAGCAATTTTATTTTCCCTTCCCCACCCCCTTGAAAACATCAATGAAGTGTTTTGTGGTGTTGCTGACAGCACATGTCACTTCGGAACTGAAAATACAATCCTCTTTGAGCTATTTATAACTGACTGGCAAACAGAAGATAGTGGGATGGGAGCTAAGAAGAAATCTGAGATTAGCGGGGTGAGCCGAGAGCCAGCCCCTCCAGCTCCCAGCTGAGCAGCTCTGCAGGAGCCACTTAGAGCCTCCGACCCAGAGTCCTGATCTGTAAAGGAGGACGGATGACCCACACCCACCTCCCGAAAGAGGGAGCAAGGATGGGGCATGGAGAGGATGAGGAAGGGAAACAAGAGAGGGACATGTACATGCTTTGCAAGGAAACGTGGGGGGGGTCTTTTATGAGCTGTTAGGTGCCCATGCAAGTGACATTTCGGAGACCTTGACGGATCCTTCTTAAAGCAGGGGTTTTTAACTTGAGGTTGAAGATCTAAACAGCTTTGAGGGGCCTGGGAACCACCTGTAATTATATGCATTGTTTGTAGTGCAGGGTGCATCTCTCAAAAGAGAACGTCTTTAACTTACATCAAAATCTCAAAAGAAATGGGGACATGTTGTTCAAAGGATACAAACTTTCAGTTATAAGGTGAATAAGTTGGGGGAAATCTAATGTATAGCACGAATTATATATGTATATAATGTATAGCACGGTCTATAGTTAATAATACCATATTGTTTACTTGAACTTTGCTAAGGGATCAGATCTTAAGTGTCCTTTACACACATACACACACACACACACACAATGGTAACTATGTGTAGTGAAGGGGGTGACAATTAATTTGCTTGTGGTAACCATTACCCAATGTATACATATATAAAATCAACATGTGTATACCTTGAATATATACCATTTTGATATTTCAATTATACCTACATAAAGCTGGGGTAAAAAATTATCAAAAAGCATTCAGAGGCCAGGCGCTGTAGCTCATGCCTGTAATCTCAGCACTTTGGGAGGCCAAGGTTGGCAGATCACGAGGTCAGGAGATTGAGACCATCCTGGCTAACACGGTGAAACCCCGTCTCTACTAAAAAATACAAAAAATTAGCCGGGTGTGGTGGTGGGCGCCTGTAGTCCCAGCTACTTGGGAGGCTGAGGCAGGAGAATGGCGTGAACCTGGGAGGCGGAGCTTGTAGTGAGCTGACATCACACTGCTGCACTCCAGCCTGGGTGACAGAACGAGACTCCGTCTCAAAAAAAAAAAAAAGTATTCAGAGAGTTTAAACCCAACATTCTAGGTGGGCAAGAAGACTGCAAACTCAGACACCCACCGAATCCAGGTAGGTGGACTTGGGTGGAAGCTGGGCAAGGAACCAAACAAATGGACCAGTGTGGACTGTGGCAACCCGGGAGCTCAAGCCCCAACAAAGGCAGTAACCACTGCTCCTAGATTATTGTCAATCAGGAATGTGGGCCAAGGGCTCCTGATTCTTTATTTTATTTTTTTATTACTTTTTTTTTTTTTTTGGTTGTTTCTTTGTTTTTGAGGCAGGGTCTCCTTCCACTGTGCAGGCTGGAGTGCAGTGGTACAATCTCAGCTCACTGCAGCCTCAACCTCCTGGACCTAAGCAATCCTCCCACCTCAGCCTCCAGATCAGCTGGGACCACAGGTATGTGCCACTACACCTGACTAATTTTTGTATTTTTTGTAGAGATGGGGTTTCACCATTCTGCCGAGTCTGTCTTTATTTGGTTTTAAGACAAAAATAGAAAATCCAGATTTTTATTTATAATCATCTATCTTTTTTCTTTCCTTTAGCTAATTCACAGCTTTAAAATTGTTTGGGTTTGGCTGGGCGTGGTGGCTCACACCTGTAATCGCAGCACTTTGGGAAGTTGAGGCAGGTGGATCACCTGAGGTCAGGAGTTCAAGACCAGCCTGGCCAACATGGTGAAACCCCATCTCTACTCAAAAGACAAAAAAAAAAAAAAATTTCACTGGGTGTGATGGCGCACTCCTGTAATCCCAGCTATTTGGGAGGCTGAGGTAGGAGAATCACTTGAACCCAGGAGGCAGAGGTTGCAGTGAACCAAGATCTCACCACTGCGCTGCAGCCTGGGCGACAGAGTGAGACTCCGTCTCAGAAAAAAAAAAAAAAAAAAAAACTGTCTGGGTTCAATACAACACATTGGCAGGCTGCATTCACCCTGAACACCTCACTGTGTAAATTCTATTCTGGAGTCACTTGGGGAGACGTGACATAGCTGCTCAAAAGGAACCCAAGACCAGCATCAAGATTCCAAAATGATGTCATCATAAGCCTTCTTGAGGCCCCTGATATCACAATCTTTCCACATGTTCATCTCTTCTGGGAACCGTACTCTTCATCAGCTCCTCTCTCCAACTCCCATTGGATCCATTTCCAAATTCCTATCCACTGACCCTCAGAGCCTCCTCTGATTCAAGCCTCTGCTCATATCCTGGACCTGCCTGGTGTGTACCCACCTATCATTCCATCATCAGCATGGCAGCCAGCTGGTTCCCGGCCACAAGCCTTTCCCTTCTTTGTGCATACAGGCAATCATGAGAGGTGGCCGCCCAACCTATCTACACACAACAGCAAAGAAGTTACTTCACCTCCTTGAACCTCAGTTCCCAAATGGGTTCCAATTCATGTCAGTGGTCCTATCGCTCACCAGGAACTCTAGGCCCCACTTTGAATTCGCTAATTGGATCCCAATTGTTTTTTTTTATCTCTGAGGAGGCATGAGTGGGTTGTAGGTGTGGAGAAAGATGCCAGAAATGCTGCTCCAAAACCTTTCCCTCTTGAGAAGTAGGATTTCCATTCTCCCTACAGAAACACTAAGAGTTGGAGATAAGAGTTCCCTAGCAATGCAGCCATTCACTATTTGCAACAAGACTGAAAATGAATTGCTTATCCTTTGGAGATAAGGTCCAAAAGCTGTTTAAACAACACCCTTGCTGTTGTCTGCATGGTTTTGGCCAGGCATAAAGGGAATGTACTTGTTTGTTTAATGCTCTCATCTTCCTTGCTGGATCCTAAGCTTCACAAGGGCAGGGTCTGTATTTGTCCTGTGCACTTCTGAAACCTCAGCTCCTGGCAGAGGTCCTGGCATGGGGCTAGACCTCAAGAGATGGTTGTTGAAATGAATTAAATCTGCAGACAGCGACACCTGGCATGCCACCATTCCCGAGTTTTCTCATCCCCAGGCTAAATGTGCCTCAGAGTCTTCAGCCCCTCCTGACCCCACAATCACTCCAGGAAACAAGTCCCCACAAAGTGACCCCACACAAACATAATACTCCACAAAAGGTTGAGTGGCCCAAGGACCTCAGTGCAAGACTTTCCTCTCCCCTGCAGACCGCCTTCTTCTCTGCGTGTGCCTGGGACAAGACTCATATTTCTGACAGCACCATCACTTCGCTGCCTGTGGTCCAGGATGGAGCTGCAAAGAAGAGGCTCTGAAACAACCTGCTAAAGCTAATAAAATGGTTCCTGTGTATGGAGGGAGCTGCTGCCCCACAGACATGTGACAGAAAAATTAATCTCTTTACAGATGAGTAGACAAAGGCCTGGAGAGAGATGTGTCATCTCAAGAATGGGGTGTGGAATTGATTGTAGAGAGAAGGGGTCCCCCAGAGGGATAAATAATGAGCTGTTGTTGTTCACGCTCTGTAGTTTGAAAACAGCTAAACCTCCAGAAACAGAAAGACAAGATTAGAGCAAAATGTATCACTGGAGGTTTTCTTTTTTTCTCTAGACAACTTTATTGAGGTATGATTGACATACAAAAGCTGTACATAATTAACGTATACAACCGGATAAGTTGTATTTTTGTTTTGTTTTTTGAGACAGGGTCTCACTACATTGCCTAGGCTGGTCTTGAACCCATGGATTCAAGCAATCCTCTCACCCTGGCTTCCCGAAGTGCTGAGATTACAGTTGTGAGCCACCCTGATGGCTTTAGATTAAGTATACACTTGTGAAATCATCACCACAGTCGATGCCATAAACATACCCATCACCTCTAAGAGTGTCCTCCTGCTCCCTTTATTTTTGGTACTTGTGTCTTTCTTTTGTAGTAACTGATAATTCCACTTCTGGATCTATATACCCAGCAGTTGAAATCAGGGTCTCAAAGAACTATCAGCATTCTCATATTTATTGCAGCATTATTCTCAATAGCCAATACATAGAAATAGCCAAAGTGTCCATAGGAAGATGAATGAATAAAGAAAATGTGCTACATACATTCAGTGGAATGTTATTCAGTCATGAAAAATAAGCAGATCTTGCCAGTGGTGAGAACAGGGATGGAGTTGGAGGACATTATGCTAAGTGGAATAAGCCAGACACAGAAGGACAACTACTACCAGAGGTTTTCATGAGATCTGGCTTGGTGACAGGACAGGGTAATGAATGGAGAAGTAGCTTTGACTCAAAAGACTTATCTTTAGGTCCTATAAAATACATGGAAATAACCTTAATTTCTTCAAGCCTAAATTTCTTTCTCCATAGTGGCAGACTGAATTGGATCCAGTTCTTCACACCCCAGTACAAGTATTCTGCATCCATCCTCCCTTGCCATGCCTTTGCTTTGACTCGGCCATGTGCCTTGCCTTAGGGAACAGGATGTTAGCTATCATGACAGGAGGGGAGAATTGAAATGAGATTGGGTTGCCATCAGACCTACTTCTGTGCTCTGGTGATCTGCCTTGACCTGAGCTTCCCTGGGATGCAGTATCTATTCCTTCAGCCCAGGACCCAGAACTGAGTTCAACCTGCAGGCTGGAGCAAGTGTCAGCCAGTCCCACAGAGCCTTCCTACGGAACCCAGCCAAGATCAGCCTATCCACAGTCAACCAGAAAACCCATGAACAAAGGGAATAAATGCTCATTGTTTTGTACTAGTGGGAATCTATGGCTGATTTCTACACAGTGAAAAAGACTGAATACTGGTGAAATGAGGGCAACATCAATTCTGATGAACTCTTTGCATCATGCTCTGAATCAGAAGTCATGGTAGTAGACAGTCTCTTGTACATTATAACACATGACAAATGTAAGATGTTTGTTTGTTTTTATTGGGTAAATAATCCTAATGTGTCTCAAATAGAGTGAAAAGAAGAACATAATTAAATATAAACAAAAAGTAAAGTATATTATTTAATTCGTCACTTCAGTCTTTTTACAAAGATCTGCTCATGCCCCTTCTCTACTTAAAACTCTCTGTTACTTACAAGGTGTCATGGAAGCCTTGTCAGGCACTGGTAGCTTTTAATGTGGCTTCATCATGCCTCTCCCACCTTCTCTTTGGCCTCTCACTCACCCCACATATGGCTCACTGTATATTCCAAGAGCCAAAACTGGACTAAAAAACGATTCCCTAAGCACCTCAAAACCTTTTACTCTCTGTGAATTTGGACAAGGCGTTGCTATTTCCCAAGTGCCGCCTCCTCTATGAAGCTGCTTCTGCTTCCCTTAGGCAGAGTCAGTCGCTCTGTCCTCTAGTTCTTACAGTTCATAATCCTTCACACATGTATCCCATGCTGTGGTAGACTGCTGCCTAGTAACCCTTCAAGGAACTATTTCTTCCAGAATCCATGCCCTTATAGAGTCCCTTCCCACTAATAGATTATAACAAAATTATCACTGTAACATTTCTAGGGCTAGCCCATAATTTAGCCTGGCAACTTCTGCTTCTTCCCTCTCAGAAGTTTCTTCTAGAAACCCAGCCACCATGTCATGAGGCAGCCCAAGCAGCCATGTGGAGAAGGCTACTTGAATGAGAACTGTGGCCCCTGCCTGACAACTCCAGCTAAGCTCTGGTCAAGCCTCTCAACAATTCCAGCCTTCTAGACACCCCCGAAGTTCCAGTCCCAACTGAGCTCCCAGTTGAGTTTCCAGATGAGGAAAGCCTTCTCAGCACCCCAGCAAGACAATGTGGAGAAGAAAAGTTGCCCAATAAACCGAGAAAAAGTATGAATAGTAATATGCCACTAATTGTTTTAAGCCACTAAATTTGAGAGTGGTTTGTTATGCAACCAAAGATGACTGAAACACCTCTATCTGTCAGGGCTCTCAGTTGCAAACAACAGAATTGATTCAGTCTTTCATTAAAGGAAACTTAGACATGAAAGAATTTCTGAGAGGGCCCTAAAATCATGCTTGAAGGCTACATATCCAGTAACAAAATCTTAATTACCGCACTGATGGCTCTGATGGAGTCCCAGTGTTGCTGGGCTAACATGGTCACCTTGACTAACACCATGTATACTACAGCCAAGAGGTCCACCCCTTAACCTGAATGTCTCTTCGTCATCATCACTAGAATGGATTTCAAATTTTATCTGCTTCTTTATGTCCCACTTTTAAATCAAAGTTTGACGTCATTCCTTCTGAGGAATAGAAATTGGGTCATGTGCTATATCCTACCTTTAAAGGAACCTTGAAAAGTGAGTATATTAGGTTTGCTATTGCTACCATAACAATACACTTGGTGGCTTACATGGCAAAAAATTTATTTTCTTTCAATCTGAAGGTGAGAAGTGTCAATGAGCTAAAAATCAAGATATTGAGAGGTCTGTGTTCCTTCTGGAAGCCCTAAGGGAGAACCCATTGCTTGCCTTTTCCAGCTTCTAGAGGCTGCCTGCATTCCTTGCCCCTGGTCCCCTTCACATCATTCTGACCTCTGCTTCCATCTTAACGTCTCCTTCTCTGAATATGCTTCCTTTGCTTCCCTCTTTCCTTATAAGGACCCTTGTGATTACTTTGGGCCCTCCCAGCTAACCCAAGATAATCCCCCATCTTAATATCATTAACTTAATCAAATCTTTAAAGTCTTCTCCTCCATGCAAGTTGACATATTTATACGTTCTGGGGATTAGGACCTGTACATCTTTGGGTGGTCATTATTTTACCCACCATAGTGAGTTTCTGACTTTAATCACAGAAAGATAGAATTCAGAAAGTAGAAAATTCTTCAAAAATGGAAAACAAAATCAGTGACCTTACTAGTGCTGCTTATACATATTATGTTTCTGTTTCTTTCTGATAACATAGGATATTGCACATTCTTGTCCCTACTGAAAAGAGTCATGCCCATGCAACTTGCTTTGGCCATTGAAATACAAGCAGAAGTGGATGACAGTCTTACTTTCAGCAGTGCAAAGTTCATCATGCTCTTTCTCTTTCCTGTCATAGTCACTGGCAAACAACAGCCTCTCTACCAACCTGAGTCGCAGAGTGAGGCAGAACCCCCAGGTGACCCATGATGGACGTGCAGCATTGATGAGAAACAAATTTTGTTGTGTTAAGCTACTAAGATTTGGGGGCCTAAATGAGCCCATCCAAGTGTTCAAAATATTCAGGACAGCCAAAAGCAGGTTTACTACACACTATTTTGTAATTGTATGCTTCCAAGTATGTCTCTAAGAATTTTTATCCACTGGTCACAATGGAGCTATCTTGGTCAAGATCCAGCAACAATTAAAGAATTCAAAGTTCAAGCTAAAATCCTCTCAATGCAACTTGGTATATCCTCCCATAACTCCTGAATGCATTCATGCACGCCCACACATACACACACAGAGAGAGAACAAGGCTATCTATCATCACAGAGAAGCTACTCCTTCATTACCTTCTTCTAGGTTCCCAGCTGTTACACAACCCCAGGCCAGGAAAGCCAGTGGACTACAGGAGAGAAATGACAACATTGATTCTAACTTGCTAGGTTGCTGGAAAGTCTAAATGGGGATGAAGAGCTAAGTCAACTGACAGGAAAGAGAGATGCCCAGCTGAACAAACAGACTTGACAAGCTGGTTATAACTGTGTCTGCCACAACTCCGCAGCTCCAGGAAATGTAAGAAGACAGAAATCCGGACAGCCTGAGTTCTGGTGAGGCAAGTTAGTTAAGGGCCAGGAAAATCCTCCCCCACATATGTACTTACTAGAAAGGTCTTTACTGAGAATGGGTGTTTGCCAGACAGCCAGGCCTGGAAGGCAGCTTGAAGGAAAAAGGAGAAAACTGTTGTGTGCGGGGGTGTGATGTGGGGCCTGTATATGTCAGCATGGGGGTCAGGATGGGCAGGGAAAATAGAATACAATTTGTCCTAGAAATAAGTCCAGAACCTTTCCTCCAATGGGGAAGTTAGCACAGGGGCAATTCTCAGTGAGTGTGGTAGAGACGGACTTCTGTAATTTGGGGGGTAGCTCAGTGGTTAACACGATTTTACAGTCACACACCCAGGCTTAAATCCTAACTACTGAGAATATTCAGGGAGCTAAAAAAGACCAAATTTAAGCTTCATGTATGTCACATATCTTGACTGATTTTTGTTTATCTTGCATTCAGTGCTGTGCTGAAACACAAATGTCATTCCGCTCTTCAGTCATGCATGCATTCATTCATTCCTTTTTTATTTCTTTTGAGAAACATGAATGGAGCAGCTACCCTGAAATCTTGGAAGAAATAAATAGGGCACACTATTTTCCCTTAAAGAATATGCAGATGATACAATAATATAAAATTGAACCACAGAGCAGGGGTCTCCAAAGTAGAAGAAGGGGCACATTCACCAGCTGTACACAAGACGACCACTTGGATAGAAAAAGAAAATACTCAAACTTCTATTTCTATTTATTTTTCTCCAATATTTTCTAAGTTTGTGTTTTATGTATGCCTTATAATTTGTACAATAAAACAACACAGTGGCTCTTGTAAATAACAAATTCAGGAATATGCAGGAAAATATATTTTGAAGATGTGTGCTCAAAAATATGTGCTCAAAATTTGATAGAATGCACAATGAAAATCCTAGAGATTTTAGATTTCCTGGTTAGGAGGACAGCAAGATAAGAGCATCTGATGCATCCTCATCTACCTTCCCATTGAAATACTTATGAAAATAGACCCAAGAGAGCTAAAGGTACAATAATACTGAAAGCCAGAAATAAGGTTCCGTTATCTACCACAGCCAAGAGGAATTTCTACTAAGTGAACAATGAGTGAGGCTATGAAGCAGAACAATAACGCCAGCAAGAAGATAGATTCCCAAACATCTCCATGGTATCCACCTACCTCAGATACCACAGCTTCTTTATCAAAAGGAAGGACAGGAGGGGAGCTGTATTAAGTATCCAATGCTGTGTCACAGGTAGTCTAACATTTAGTGGCTTAAAAAAACAATCATTTCTTATCTCTCTTAGTTCAGCAGATCAGGAACATAGAAGCAGCTCAGTTGGGCACTTCTGGCTCATGGTCTCTCGGGTGACTGCTGTCAGATGTCAGCTGGCATTGCAGTCATCTATAATCATGGACCAAGACTAGAAGCCCCACATCCTTTCAAGGATGCTCACCCACATGGCCAGCAAGTTGAAACTGGCCAGTTGGCTTCTCTCCAGGCAGGCTGTCCACAGAGCTTCTTGAGTGTCCTTTCAACATAGCAACTGGCTTCTTTCAGAGAAAATGATCTAAGAGGCCATGGTGGAAGCTGCAATACATTTTATGACCTAACCTTGGAAATCATACACTATTACCTCCACCATATTCTGTTGGTCACACAGGCCAGCCCTGTTTCCATGTGGAAAAGAACTACACAGAGCATAAATATTAGAAGTAGGGATCACCAAGGCCACAGTAAAGGCTGACTACCACAGAAGTGAATTCACCGAAGGTAAGTTTTGACAGGGCCAGGACCCTTTTTCTGTCTCTGTCACTTTCTGCCTCTCTCTCTGTGTGTGTGTGTGTGTGTGTGTGTGTGTGTGTGTCACATGTATCTCCTCCATTACTTTTTATCTGTCTACATTTTTCCAAGGATTACAACATCCATTTGTAAAAGAGGGAAAATGTTTATGGAGTTCGCAACCAGCACCAACGAAGGATTTATATATAGAATATCTATAGACGTATCCCTAAGAGGTTACTTGGGAAAAAAGAAAAACCCCTGTGAGTATGAGTTCAGCAAGAACCAAGGCAACAAAGGAGATGCCCATGCCACTGCTCGAGACTAGGGAGATAACTTTATTTTTGAAAAGATTTCTCCTATATTTCCCCTAATTCTGCAGCCTCCACTGGCAAAGGTCAGTGTTCCAAGGACCAACAAAGGATTAACTTGCAGGGGACGCTGGAATGGATTTGCCAACACAGAAGAGAGGACTTCCTTTCCCAGCTGGCAGTGGGTTGGTTCTTGCTCCTGATGCCTGACTACCTCAGTGAAGCCACTTCCAGATAGAATATAAGGTTCTATAACTTTTAGAACCCACTACAAGTACAATTCCTACACCAGGGAGGTGTACTCCCTGTATCAGGGAGGATTCTTAGATGCAAACAACATAATTCATTCTGCCTTATATAAGCATGAAACAAACATATTAAAGGCCGGTGGATAGCACAAAACATCTCTGAGAAGAGCAAAGAGCTGACCCTGAAGCTACGAAGTCCAAACACACTTACGAGGATTATCTAACTAAATTATCACCACTGTTGCTACAGAGTAGCTAGATAATCAGGACTGAAAGACAACAATCCTAACACCACCGCCCCCAAAGAACCCAATAGCCCCACCACTTTCAGAACAAGAATCTTCCCTTTCCAGACTAAAACTTCATATTGCTCATTTTGGATTCCACATCTCAACCAGGTTGATCTGACTATAAGGACTGAGAGGTCTCCTGCCTTTGTGCAGCTGGAAGCAGACCTCAGGATAAAATACTCTGGATTCTACTTTGAGAAAGCAGGAGAAATAATTAAGATATAGTGAGGCTATTTAAAAGATACTGGGCAGCTACAAATGACATATGTCAATTGCAAAGACAAAATGAACACAATTAATATAAATTAGTGAGAAGGAAAAGGGAAGGTGTTTTTCCCCAGTGACCAACCACCTACCCTGTCCAAATCGGAAGTAGGTATTGCTGACAATGCTGTTCATTGGACCTCATGAAATCCCAGTGAAGTAAACTGCTCAGGATTATGAGGCTCAGGGAGAGATCAGAGTGGACAAGATAGCCATCACAGGAGATGCTGCTAAACATCTAGAGATAAAGAAAAGGTGTCTCCCTCAGCGCTTGTATCTGCATCTCTACGGGGTATTCCACGGGCGTTTATCTTGGACCCAGAGATAGAAAACCTCAGCCTTGTAGACTAAAAATGTGCTCATCTTCATCCACAAGCATCCTGTTATAATTTCTTTCACTTAGAATCTAGGAATGTACATGTTTTATATGTCAAAATGCATGTGTAAATTTATTTTCTCATTCCTTTACAACAAAGCCACCCCCAAGCAGAGCTCCAGATAAGCAGAACAGAACCAGAGTTACTAGGTGCAGTGGTTCTTTGTCATGTTTTGGCTACCCAAAATGTAAATTTCCTTCCTCTTTGGCAGTAATCCCCAAGCTGTATTAGCCTTGGTGAGAAGCACAGTGTGTAGAAACCTAAGGAGCCCTGGTAACCCCTCTCCTCAGTACGCAGCAGCTGGGCAGCCACACAACCTGGGCTTATCTGATGGGACTGTCCTAACTTGAACGCTGAAGCTCCTGTGTGTTCTCAGCTACCTTCCCTCCCATGGTGTCTGTCATTTTTGTGAGCCTGGTTTCCAGCCTTTTCATCAATCCTGTATCTCGCCAGCACATTTCCCAAAGGTCATCTTCTTGCTTAAGTTATGCAGAGTCAGTTATGCAGTCAAAAAACCCATGAGCAGTACAGCCTTAGTGTAATTCTAATCATTAAAGAATTCAAAGTTTTGTTAGCCTACCCAGTTTCATCAGGGTCAACGAACAGGTTTTGTTAGACTTTCTGAAAGGCCTTCATGTTTCAACAAACGTCATTGTTTGCACCCTTTGAGCCAAGCACTGTCCTAGATAATGGAGACTCAAAGATGAATCGGCAGCCATTCTCTCTCCGGGAGTTTGCAGTTGGAAGGAGTTCAAAGCTGTTTTAATGCCCCCCCATGACCATTACTATCTTTCAGACACCTAGGAATCAGGTTAGAAACCACTGATCTAATCAAATCTCATTTTATACAAGAAAAAACTAAGAACCAGAGAGGTAAAGAGATTTCTCCAAAGTTAGGACCAGAACTCAACTTCCAAAATCCTAAGCCAAAGCTCTTTGCACTTCATCACCCCACCTGCATGAGATTGAAGCAGCAGACATCACCTGTCCATTTGTTGATTTTTGCCAACTGGCCGACACTGAGATGCTGGCAAGCAGACTTGTGAATGCCCAGTTAAGCCCAGCTGGGGTCATCTGCAAAATGGAACACTACCTGCGGAGGAAAACAGTTTCATGGAGGCCCTGCAGAGACGCTGTGGAGGACAGGCTTAGAGCAAGCGAGTCCAAAAGAGGAACGGGAACGGAAACAGACATGGAAGCTGATCCACCTGCCTTCCCAGCCCATACCCAGGAGCATATGGCCTGTAATTAGCCACCCAGGAGATGGTTATGGAGCCACAAATGGAGAATTACGGCTTCAGGTGAGAAACCTCAGCAGGAAGCCCAGCCCTCAGAAGACAGAAAAGCCTGTTTTCATGCAAATGCCTTCAGTAATCATAAACAAAGGGGGACAGACAGGGCTTAGGGATGACAGAGCTTAGGGAGCTGTGGCTCCACCAGATGTATAATTGGAAGGTCTTCGAGGCCCCGCAGTCCTCCTGGCATTCCTCAAGGGCCCTGGGAGCCCAACCTGATTTTATTGCAGGATTGAAATCTGGCAACCCTCAGGGACACAACACCCTGATTTTTGTGGTTGGAAAGATCCACTTTACACGTAAGAATTAGCCACCGTTCCTCTGAACTGAGTTCATTTTGCCTCTTTGCCTCCATCCCCTTCTATCCCATGCTAAGTGGAGGTGGAGCAGAGGCAGCAGGCACTCCCCAGGCCTGAATCCTGTGACCACCACTTTCTGGCTAAAGGCGGTCACTTCACTTCTACTTTCTCATTTCCTATCTGTAAAATGGGGACCATGTTGTACAGAAAAGAGGAGTTACTACTTTGAAAGCTCTTAAGAGTGTGTCTTGCTTATCATACAGGCTCAATAAGGGTGAGAGGTCTCTGTTGATATCCCCACAACACAGATGCCTTTAGCTCACTGGTATCCAATTTGGTTGCATGGTCTTACTGCTCTAGTCCTTCTCGGCTTTCCTTTCACCTCACATACCCTCCCACAGTTCACACCCCCCCCCCGCCCCCCACCTCTGTGCCTTTGATAACCACACTTGAAGTTCCTTTCTCCCTCATTTCTGCACCTCTATAACCTACACCTCCACCTAGACTCAGAACCAACGGTAGTTCTTCAGAAAGCATCCTGCATAGCAAAGACAGAAATAACCAATCCCTTCTCAGCTCTCATGATGAATGAGCTCCCTTATGGCTCTGCGCACTCTCTTCTCTGTATTAGAATCATTTATGCCTGTTACCTCTCCCCCTCCCCAACTACCTACTGCGTGGAGCAGCAGGGGCTTGGTAAATATTCATAGAATGAGTGCGCAAAGGAGGAAAGGGATAATGTTTGTTCTGTGTAGCTTCCAGTTTCCTCTGACCTGTCCCTGTCATCCTCCACTCTGCCCATACTTTCTTGCTCAGCCAAGAAGCACCATTCACTCACTCTCCTGCAAGCATCTGCAGATGTGCGCTTTCAGACCCACCATGTGCCAAGTCCTGAGAGGGAGGTTTCAAAGGAGAGTCAAAGCTCCAGCTGGCCTTGCCTGAATGAGAAAGGAGTAGGACAGAAGTGAAGGGTGCAGATATGTACACTGACAGATCAGTGAGCTGTCAACACAGGCACAGATTGCAGAAGTTGGAGTAATGGAAAATAAGCCCAAATTGGCTGGCTGGGCCTGGCATGGTGGCTCATGCTTATAATCCCAGCACCTTGGGAGGCTGAGGCAGGTGGATCACTTGAAGTCAGGAGTTCGAGACAAGCCTAGGCAACATGGCGAAACCCTGTCTCTACTGAAAATACAAAATAATTAGCCAGGCATGGTGGTGCACACCTGTGGTCCCAGCTACTCAGGAGACTGAGGCTGGAGAATCTCTTGAACCCAGGAGGCAGAGATTGCAGTGAGCTGAGATGGCACCACTGCACTGCAGCCTTGGTGACAGAGCATGACTCTGTCTTGAAGAAGGAGGAGAAGGAGAAGGAGGGGGAGGGGGAGGAGGAGGGGGAG